>NC_029785.2:3342543-3370348 GCF_000816755.2 Arachis ipaensis
TAAAATATCGTTATACAAAGATAATTATAAAATCTTGATTAGAGTATTTAATATTCTAAAAACCCTTTAGATGAACACTCAATAAGAATCTGCTCACATTAAAGCTGATTTCCGATGTAAATCGGTCTCTGTTCATGAACATGATTGATGCTCTGAATTTCGCTCATTGATAGATTTGATGTTATTTTCAAGAAGAACATGACCATACCGTCGTCACATATGATTCGAAGAACTACAAGTGTGGCCTATTAACAAACCCCTCTGGGATTGGTCTTCAAAAGAAAGGGTCTACAGGATTTTGATTGAGGACTATGAATTCATTACTTTTTTTTGTAGTTACTTGTCAAATTGTTGCTGTAGCTGCACGTAATTGTGGAGAAATCCAGTAGAATATTGACATTAAATAAGAATTAAATAACGAATAAATGACCCATCTTATTTCATCTCAATCAATTCCACATCTTATTTCATCTTAACATCAAGATGTAAATGACCCATTTTTATTTTTAATACTCAAACTCTTAAATTATATGATAAATTAAAGAGTAAATATCGTTTTTGTCTCAACGTTTGGGGTAAATCCTATTTGTGTCCCTAATGTTTAAATCGTCCTATTTATATCTTTAATGTTATCCTGCCGTCAATTACACATCATGAGTGCTTTAGTTTGAGTTTTAAAAATTTCTTCTTGAAGTTAGAATATAAATGTTTGAGATAGAATCGATGATCTACTCTAAAAAATAGCTCATCAAATGTTAAAACTAATTCCTACAACATTTACATAATTCACTTTTCTAGGGACATAATTGAATCTAAACACAAATAGTGGGTATAATATTAAAATCAAACACATCCAAGTGAGACCTAATTGAGAATGAATACATCCAAGTGAGAATAATTGAAAAATATAATCTGATTTGTTAATATAATTGATAGTAGGATAACATTGAATCATTTTTATAAGCGTTAAGAATACAAATAAGACGATTTAAACGTTAGAGACACAAATAGTACTTACTCCAATCATTAGGGACAAAAACGATACTTTACTCTAAATTAAAATATGTATTTTCAATGTGCCCAATCATATAATATCTATGGTGTGATGAGGTTTTACACTGAACCAAGAGATTTTCAATGCTCTTCACTATGGAATAAGAAGAATGAAACTAGAATTGAAAGAATAAGAGTGCAGTATATGAAACTAGAATTAAAAGAATAAGAGTGCAGTATATTAGCATAAGACTTCTGAACATGTGTGAACAAGATATATATATATGAATTTTACTCGATCTTCTTTAAAATAATATGTAAATTACTCTTTATGATATATCACAATTTAATTGGATATTTACTTTTAATTTGAATTACTATCTTAATCATAATTAGATTATATTGTAATTAAATTTTTAAAAGGGGTAAACATATCATTTATTAAAATATTAGAAACTGGTTTTTTTAATTTTTCAAATCAAGTAAATGGTGGTCTTAATCCTAAATTCTTCTTCCTTGTTCTCTCTCAATATCACTCAGCAACTCTTCCTCACCAATCAGCCTTTCCTGAAGTTTCGAACGGCCGAACTTCAGAGTCCAGAAGTCACGATCGCCGGCTCCTCTGATTCGTCTCGCCAGCTCTGGTGTGTATCTAACACTGCGTCGTCGTGTCCGTGGCTTCCCTGCTCTGTGTCATCGCGTCTCCTTGCTCCGGTGCATCTCTCGTCGTCGCATCCTCGTCCGTCGCTGTTGTCACCCTGCCCAGAGTCTGTTTCGCCGTGCTTTGATAGGTTGTGTTAGAAACAAGAGAGAAATCTAAGAAAAGTGTTTTGTGTATTATTCAAGTTGATCAAAAGTACAATGTACAAGGGGTATATATAGGTGCCAGAAGAATCAAAGTAATAACAGCATAGAATCCTACAATTAATATACAAATATGCTATATAAATACAAAAGATATATACTGATCTAAAATGATTCTAATGATTCTCTAATATCCCCCCTCAAACTCAAGTGGGAGCTAAAGATACCATCTTGAGTTTGGATAACAAAGTCCGAAAACGAGTCGGGTGATGAGCTTTCGTGAAGATATCAGCAGTCTGATCCAGTGTTCCGACAGCAATGAGACGAACACCATCAATAAGGATACGTTGCCGAACAAAGTGACAATCAATCTTAATGTGTTTGGTGTGTTCATGAAAGACATCATTATGGGCAATCTGAATAGCACTGCGGTTGTCACAAAAAACATCAGTAGGGGACGATTGAGGAGCACCCAAATCTTCGAGAAGCCAACGAATCGAGATAACCTCAGCAGTGGTGTCAGCGAGGGCACGGTACTCAGCCTCTGTACTTGATCGAGCAGTGAACATTTGCTTCTTAGCACGCCAAGAAATGAGAGCGTCGCCAAGAAACAAACAGTAACCAGTAGTAGAACGACGATTAATGGGATCACCAGCCCAATCAGCATCGGAGTATGCCTGAAGGAACAAAGAGGAATGGGCAGAAAAATAAAGGCCATGAAATAGAGTGCCTTTGAAGTAACGAAGAATGCGAAGAACTGCCGCATAGTGAGTAGTACGAGGAGCTGACAAGAACTGGCTAAGTACATGAACTGGAAAGGCGATGTCTGGTCGGGTGACAATTAAGTAGACGAGTCCTCCAACTAGCTGTCGATAGAGAGTATGATTATCCAAAATAGTGCCATCCCTAGGAGTAAATCGAACATTAGGCTCAAGAGGAGTAGACTCAGTGCGACTATCTGTAATTCCGGCTCGAGCAAGAAGATCTGAAGCATATTTAGCTTGAGAGAGATAGATGCCATCATCGGTGGATATGACTTCTAGACCAAGAAAATAGCTGAGAGAACCAAGATCTTTCATCTCAAAAGTACGCTGAAGGGACGCCTTAAGATCAGAGATACCATCAGCATCATCTCCAGTAATGATAATGTCATCAACATACAGAAGTAGAAGAACAACTCCACATTCACTTTTACAAATAAAGAGAGCATTCTCATGAGGACTGCAAGTGAAACCAAGACAGCATATGGTAGTGCTGAACTTGTCAAACCATTCACGAGGAGCTTGCTTAAGCCCATAGAGTGCCTTGCGAAGGAGACAAACTTTGCCAGAAGGACAAGAATAATCCGAAGGGGGTTTCATATAGACATTCGGTTTCAAATCTTCATTAAGAAATGCATTCTACATCCATCTGACTGAGAGACCATTTTTTGACCGCAGCAATGGCAAGAAGAGCTTGAACAGATGTGAGACGAGCAATAGGAGAAAAAGTCTCTTCATAGTCAATACCATACTCTTGCGTACAACCTTGAACAACCAATCATGCCTTATAACAGTCAATAGAACCATCAGAGTGAGTCTTAATCTTGTATACCCATCTGCTTCCCACAACTTCCTGATTAGAAGGAGAATCAACCAAGTCCCAAGTGTGTGCTTTTTCAAGTGCCTGTATTTCTTCCTACATTGCTTGGTGCCAATTTGGATTTGTGGAGGCTTCTCTGAATGACTTAAGTTCATGTTGATGAAGAATAGTAGAAAAACAATGATAATCAAGAAGATGAGAAGGTGAATTTCTCACCCTGGAACAGCGAGTGGAAGGAGGAGGCATGACGGTAGGAGTAGGAGCGTCATCCGGTCCGGAATCATCGGGAGATGGAGAAGGCGGAAGAATAGGAAGCTGTGGAGGGTGACTCGAGATAGAACCTGTAGAATCGTCACTAGGAAAAAAAATCAACATTGGGGTTAGTGAAAAAAGGTGACTGAGTAGGAGGAATAGACTCAAAGGAGGAGAACCGAAAAAACATGTGATGCTCCCAGAAGACAACATGACGAGATATACGAATACGTTTAGAGAGAGGAGGATCCCAACAACGATAACCCTTGTGTTTAGTGCCATAACCAAGGAAACAACACATACGAGCCCGAGGTTCAAGTTTACTATATTCATGAGGCTGAAGAAGAACAAAACAGACACAACCGAAAACTTGAAGAGAAGTATAATCTGGGGAGGTACGATAAAGACGCTCAAAGGGAGTAACATTACCAAGAACAGAAGAAGGGAGTCTATTGATAACATGAACAGCAGTAAGAACATCTTCACCCCAAGTACGCTTAGGACACGAAGAAGAAATAAGCATTGCATGAACAGAGTCAAGAATGTGACGGTGTTTGCGTTCAGCTCGGCCATTTTGTTGAGGCGTACCAGGGCAAGAAAACTCAGACAAGGTACCCTGTTCTGCAAGAAAGGTTAAGAGTTTGAAATCACGGTATTCCATGGCATTATCACGGCGAAAAATCTTAATGACCTTGGAAAACCGAGTTTTAATCATAGTGACAAAGTTAATATAAATCTGAGGTAACTTATGGCGATTGGTCATCAAATAAACCTAAGTAAAGCGTGAATAATCATCAATAAAACAACAAAGTATCGAGCTCCTCCCATAGAAGCGATGGGAGCGGGACCCCAAACATCAGAGCGAATGAGATCAAAAGGAGAGCAAGCAAGAGAGGAATTATTGTGAAAAGATAAAGCAGGTTGTTTTGCAGTTTGACAAGAAATGCAATCAAAAGATTCATTAGGAACCTGACCCAAAACACCTTGAGACACAAGAGGACGCAATTTTTCTAAGGAGCTGTGGGCAAGACGTTGATGCCATAAGTGAAGGGTAGATGGAGAAGAAGCAGCACAGAGATTTGGTACAAGAGGAATATGAAGATTCTCAACTTCAAACAACCTTCCAACCTTACGTCCAGTCCCGATGACTTGTCCCGTTCGACGATCCTATACACGACAACCAGAGATAGAAAAAGTGACATCAAAACCCAGATCAACAAGTTGACCAACAGAAATAAGATTAAAGTTTAAGTTGGGAATAAAATAAGTATCAGGAAGATTAAGAGTCGACTGGGAGATAGAACCCTTGTGTGTTGCGTGCAAGAGGGAACCATTAGCAGTGTTGACAGAAGGTCCATTTGTAGTGGTAGACAGAGACGAGAAGAGATTACGCAATGGAGACATGTGATTAAAGCATCCCGAGTCAAAATACCATTTAGAATTACCTGGAGGAGTCGAAAGAGCAGCAGGGGTATTACCAGAAAGGGAGAGAAGACGCTGAAGAAGAGACGCAATATCAGATAGAGAGACAGGAGACGGGTTGAGAGAAGCAGACGTGGTAGATTCAAGAGTAGCATCAACAGCAGAAGCAGGCTCAGGACGTGGTGGGCGAGTAGGACAGGTAGTAATCAAATTTCCCGAGAGCTTGCAATAATGGCAGAACAATTGTGAACAATGGTAGCTAATATGACTTTTCTGGTGGCATGTGCGACATTCAACAGAGGGACAGACAGAGAAGAGGTGCCCAAAACGGTTGCAATTTCGACAGAATTTATCCTTTTTGTGTGTGGTAGTAAAAACAACTGACTTTTCCATAATAGCAGATACAAAGATCACGGAGAGGAGAGAAAAACTGCAACTTGGGAGCCGAAAATGAGAAAATGGAGGGTAAAATTGGAAAGAGCTCACCAAAAAACCTTAAGGAGGGTCCCACTATGGGCCACGTCAGCAAAAAGGAATACGCGTGGCAGCTTCGGACTGGAGGGAGGAGACACGCTGAGCTGGAACGCGGGTCGGAGTTGCGGGTCGGATTGGGGCACACGGGGCGGGTCACTGGGAGAGCTGCAGCGCGACACGTGGAAGCCTGTGGAGCGTTCGATGTGCGCAAATATCCAACGGTTGCTGAAGCGTCTGGAAAGAGAGACAATGGGTGCGGCCATCGAGGTTTCGGCGGCACATGCGGAGGTTTTAGACGGCGTGGCGGAGCTCGTTGGAAAGAACGAGATAAAGGACCTAGAAACCTATTGTTTCTGGTAGAGGTGTTCATGGATCGGATCCGATCCGCATATCCGCGGCGTTTATCCGAATCCGATCCAAAAATTGTGGATATGGATCCGATCCGCACACTAATAGGATCGGATCGCGGATTTTGTATAGATATCCGCATATTCGATCCGCATATCAGTTTATCCGCANNNNTATATATATGCGCGCGCTGTGGCTTGAGGCATATTACAAGAACACCTTCAAAACCCTAACTCATATAACTAACTATCCAATGAGTCAGTCAACAAATTATTATAAGCGCAACTTTGGAGTAAAATCCCATAATGGTCCTTCAGATTGAGCCCGTGCACTAATGTTACTCCTGACTTTTGAAATGTTCTAATTGCACCCTTCAGATTGAGCTCCGTGCGAAATCCTGGTCTCTCCACCCAATTCCGGCGTGACTCGGCAGCCGGAGCGCTGAGCTGGCAGTTCCACCACCTCCATGTGGGCTTCATCACCCTCCACCATCACCATCGTTCCTCCTCTCCTCCCAACGGAGCCACTGCCCTTCTCTCTTCTTCCAATCCTCCTTTCCTTTCTCCCTTCCTCAAGCATTGCAGCCCTTTCCTTCTCTCAGTTCACCAGCCTTCAGATCACTACCTTAGAACCACCGCCGCAACCCTTTCTCTTTTCTTCTTCCTCTCTTCTTTTCTCTCCTTCCTCAAGCTTGGAGAATACTTTCAACAACAATTAGAATCCAACAAACTAAAGAAGCCACGCCCGCCCAACCTTCTTTCTTTCTTCTCTTCTTCTCTGAAACCCAGCCCAACCCGCAGACCTCCACACCAACCTTCCGTCCGTCCGTCCATTTCTACCGCCGGCGACCACCATCGCTGACCCTCCCTCCTCCCTTCTTCCTTTTCTTTCTTTCCTATTTCTCCATTTCTTTCCTCCTGTACGCAACACCCCTGTTCGTGGCGCCACCTCTGTCTGCACCTTCCAGTTCCGGTGAAAACCACCAGCGGCGGCGAAACTCTGTGCCACTACGACACTACCTTCACTCCTTACGCTATCTTCTTTTTTCACTCCTCAACACAGGTTCCATTCCTTCCTCTGTGTCTGTTTCTTTTTTTTCTAATTATTTTTTTTATTTCAGTGCCTTTTGATTCTGCTTTTACTGATCTTGTTAGACTTAGGATAGTTGATTATTTGTGTTTCTGGACTGAATGTGTATTGGTTGGTTAAAATTTTTGGGTTGATTGATGCTTACATTAAACTGAAATTGCTGTTTATGAATCCTGCATACAACCTGTTCGATAAATTGCCTGAAAGTTAAATCTTATGTCTGATCATCATAGGCTTCAAATTTTGTTTCCATTAGGCATTGTAACTCAGAGAAGAAGGCAAACCGAAATGTGAGGAAGGAGAGGAGGGTTAGTCATCATGGGTGATGGAAATGACAAGGAGAAGTAGACGAGGGGAGGACACCGGCAGAGTAGTGGTTGCAGCGGCTATTGCGGTAGCAGTAGTTCGGTAATGAGGAACAAAGATGAAGGTACCCGGCTCTTTAGCTGAGAAGAGGAAATGGGTGAGGAAGATGTGGCGGCGCTAGGTAAAGGCTGGAGGTGATGGTGGTGGCGATGGAGATGCTGGAAGCTGCGATAGGGCTAGGGTTCGGTGCGTGGAAGAGGGTGATGAAGATGGCAGATTGGCGGCGACAGTAAGCTCGGGCCCGGCAGAAGTGGTTCACCAGGAAAAAAGCTCGACGACTCTGGACCTGATGGGGAAGGAGAGGATAGAGGGAGGAGGTTGGATGCGGTAGTCGCAGATGGTGGAGGCTATGGTGGCTCGCGGTGGTGGTTCAGCCTTAGGCCAATGGAAAGAGCTACAATGCTTGAGGAAGGGAGAAAGAGAAAGGAAAATTGGGAGAGAAGGGTAATGGCTCCAATTGGAGGAACAATGGTGATGGTGGAAGGTGATGAAGCCCACGTGGAGGTGGTGGAACTGCCAGCTCAGCGCTCCGGCTGCTAAGTCACGCCGGAATTGGGTGGAGGGACCAGGATTTCGCACGGAGCTCAATCTGAAGGGTGCAATTAGAGCATTTCGAAACTCAGGGGTAACATTAGTGTACGGGCTCAATCTGAGGGACTATTATGGGGTTTTACTCCGCAACTTTGCCTAACTAGCTTTACAAGCAATCTGACTCTGCTCTCTAACCTCAACAGATGGGACCTTTGAATGAAAAATTTGAAGATAGGAAAATCTTAGCAATGGTGTCGTTTATGTTTTGGTAAGGTGCTGGATTTTTTCTCGAACCAAAAAGAAAAAAAAAATATTTGACTTCACTCGTACACCTTCCTAACTCATCCTGCTTCACCCTCAGATTCTGAACCACGCCACATTAAAAAACACCACTTCCATCTCAACTTGTGAGTGAAAAAATTGAAACTCATGTTGTAACCCGTCTTCACGGAGTAAATGTCATTTTCCTTGTTACTTCGTACAATTTTATCATCTTCTTGTCTGATTGGGGTTTATAGAATTGCTTGTTTAGTCTTGGGTTAAATATATTTTGAATGAGTTGTGCTTGTGCATTGCAGCCTCTATTTTCATTAATTAGCAAATAATGGTTAAATTAGTTCCTGAAGGATGAATTTTAAATCCGTCCACGAATGATTTTTTCAATCAAATTAGTTTCTGAAATATTTAAAATTAATCACGTTTGTTCTTCTGTCAATGGATTAACAGTTTTCGTTAACTTCCTGTTACTGATATGATGCTCGATATTTGCTTTGTGCAGGCCTCAAAATTTACGCATGACAAGAGAGCTACTAGCTGTAACTTGATTACTCTACGCATGACAATGGATTAATCACATTATTCTTTTTTTTTTCTTTGTAGGACAAGTGAAAAAATTCCTAATTTCCTATGCATAAAAAATAAAAAGATATAGTCAAACACTCCTCTAATTATATCTAATCCATCGATCACAAAAGCTAATTTGCTTTGTAATCCTCCGGAGTAAGCTCGCAATCCCCACCTCATTATGTTCTTTAGAAAATGCATCAATTCATAAACAATAAGCACATTATCACTAATCAGTCTTCACCTTATGAAAGCGATCTGGTTATCACTTATGACTCTATACATAACAAACTGCATTCTATGTACTAGCACTTTAAAAATAATTTTATAGAACATAGAATCCAAGCTAATAGGTCTTATTTGAGTCATAATAAAAACACTAGTCACCTTATGAATCAAGCAAATGTGTGTGTGTGTCTGTGTGATTAAAGGATTTCGGCATATTACCTCCATTAAAGAAGCTTGTCACTGCTTGAATAATGTCCTCTTTGATCATGCTCCAGTAAAACTGATAAAACTTTGCAGTGAATTCATCTTCTCAAGGTGCAAAGAAAAGGTAAATGGAAAATTTGCTCTTCTATTCTCCTTCTCATTTGTCGGCCTTGTGAGAATTCAATTGGTGCTCTGGCTGACTTTTTGAGGAATTGTGCTAATTTTTTCACTCGGATCCCTCAGTTAGAGATGCAGAATAAATTCTGAAAGTACTCCTGAGCAATTCCTCCAATCCCTTTAGCGTTTGATGTAGTACCTCCACGACCATTTTCTAATTTTTCCAATCTGTTTTTCTGGTTTCCAATGAGTTTTAGAATGGAAAAACTGTGTGTTCATGTTTTTCCATTTCAACCATTGGACTCGTAATTTTGCTCTCCAAAATTGAACAAGTATTAGACCTGTAAAAAACCGGTTCGACCTGGCCGGTTTTTAGTAAACTCGGTGACCCGGCTGGTCATGTTTAATTGTTTATTATTTCAATCTCTCCCCTCAGGCCTCACCTCGTCACTCTCTCCCCTCACCTCGTCTCCGGTCCGTCACTTTTCTCTCGGTCTCGGACTCATCTCAGACTGAAGCTCGTCGTCACGGTCTCGCACTCTGTCGCGCCTTCCCTGCGCTCGCTTCGTCAGCGGCAGAAGCAGACGGAACCAGCATCTGGTCCCTCTGGCGGTGGTGGTGGTCGTCTTGTTTCGGCCGTTAGTTCAGTTGGTCAACTTCCTCCACCGTCAGTCCCAGGTGAGCTCTCTTCGATCCTGTTTTTTCAGACTTTCAGTGTCAATTTCAGTGTACCTTAGGGTTTCATAGTGAAATTAGAATTTTATGGTGATGGACTGGTGGTTGTTGTTGTTGTATGTGGTTTTTTAGAATTGTTGAAGCTGAATACTAGGGATTTGAAAATTATTATAGTTGAATTTGTTGTTGCAAATTATGAATGAGTTGCATTTGTTGTTGTATGTTGAAATGTTGCTGAACATATCACTGAACAAAGTTTTTTGTTGCTGGATAATATTATTGAGTTGAATTTTGTTGCTGGATAACATCGCTGAGTTGAGTTGAATTTGTTGTCGTAAGTTCAATTGTTGCTGAACATATCACGGAGCAAAGTTTTTTGCTGCTGGATAACATCGTTGAGTTGAATTTTGTTGCTGGATAACATCGTTGAGTTGAGTTGAATTTGTTGCTGATTATTGTTGCCGAGTTGAGTAAGAATGCTATGGAAGATATAGATGCATATCAAAATGAGGAAAATTTTGATCAAGCTCTAAATTTGTCCTATGAAGATATAGATGCCGACTTTGAGATCATCTTTTGGACTTGATTTACCGATTATATTATCTTTCGCTCGCTCTTGTTCATTTAGATTGAGATTTGAGAAAGTATTTTGTACTAGAGACTAATTTAATATCTCTTTTTGCATCATTGGTTATGTCTAAGACTTGATATTTGATTATTATTATGTTTGTAAAGACTTGCATTTTAAGTTTTAACACATGATTTTAGTTTTATTTATATAATTATATATTTTTTTAATTATGATCGGGTCACCCGGGTGAATTAATGATTTACCGGTTGAACCAGTGATTTGGTCATATGACTGGATTGATTACCGGTTCGGTTCTAGTAACTATGCCCTAGAGTTTCCAAGTCCCTTTCCCATAATTCATGGAACTTATGTGAAAATTGCTATCCTTAAATTGTGACTCCTTTTCAAAGACAATATATCTTCTTGTCTGGCTATTAATTCTTATAGTGGTGTTTTCATTCTATTTGTTTGTATAATAGATGATAGGAAAGAAGGTGTAAATCACATACAATCTTTGAGGGACTTCTCATATAAGGGGTTGCACTGTTGAATTCTCCCAAATTATGAAATTCAAATCTTCAGAACTAGGCAGATTTGGTCATGAAGGAATATTTGTTAGCAGATAATTCCATGTACATACATTATTGGTGGCAATTTTGGATATTGTGTCAGTTCGTTTACTTCAATACCATCGGAAGTTAGTTATTTACTTAATTAATTAGTTGCTTTAGGATCTTTAGGCTAATTAGCAAGTTGTAGTGATCTTAGACTAATTAATTATTCCCTAATAGGTTAAGTATCCTTCTAGCTTAATTTTAAATTGATTTTGGTCATTGCCTTGCTTTAGTCTATCATCAAAAGTAGTAATCGGGTGGATCAGTAGTCACACTTGCTGCTTATATCACTCACCATGAACTTACTAGGCCCTTTACAGTTAATTAATCTTGCTTTCTTCACCTGTTTTTAAGTTCTCTTAGTGTCATTTGTTTAAAAGGATTGCCATAGTATCTATCCTCACACATTGTGTTTTCTATGTATCTAAATCCAAGAAAAAGTAAATCATGCTATTGCATTCTCAGTTCCTTTTCCCATTGTGGCAAGTTGATGCGTATATGATTTGTTCTTGTGTTTTACATGATTAAATTTCTGTCAACATCATCTGAAGTTACTTTTCAAGTCTCAGTCTGCTATTTCCCCTCTGATTTTTAATTTCAGTTTTTATTATTTGATGGGAATAGCATTGCATCATGATGTGGGTAGCCTTTCTACCTTCTTATACAGGTTAAACTGTTTGTTGCTAGTATTTATTCTTCTGTTTCAGGTCATTTGTATTATATGGCATTGATATCCATTGGCAAAATCAAGTTATGGGACCTGGTTGCTGTAATTCACAAAAGAATAGCTCCCACACACTTCATTCATCTTGCATGTCTTATAAGTTTGTTTATTGCTATTTTTCTGCATAAAAAATGAACGAAAAAAGAGGTCTTAAGAAAATGATGTTGACCTCACACAAGGGTCAAAGTCCTTTGAAAAAGAAGGCTTTGGCAAAGAAAAGTATTTTTCAGCACTATTAGTGACTTAAAACTGGATCATTTTATTTTCTTTATTTTTTTTTGTTTATTTTGGTTTTCATTCTCTCCAATGCTATTTTCCAGAAACCCTTGTTCCCATGCTTTCTTTTTCATTTTTTGGCTCAGCCTACACATCTCTTCTTCTCTCACAGTCACTCATATTTATTTGACTGTTCGCCACTAGCTAGCAACACAAATAGCAACTTCAGTCAAAGTTACCTCTCCTACCAGCAACCTTGCTTTGCCCTCTTTCTCTCTTTTCTGCCAAGAGCCCAAAACTATTATTTTATTATTCCGATTTCTGTTGTTTCTAAGTGTTCTTTGTGTGCTGAAATTTGTGCCATTTGAGTGTCTTTGTGTGCTGCAATTTTTTTACTTGTGCAGAAATTCTTTTTATATATTCTTTAATTTCAATGAGTAAATAGAACTTCATTTTGTATTACAGAAAGTTTCTGAAAATTTCCTTTTGTACTAGTGTGTGTGCATCATAGCTTAGTATATCTCATTGCATCTTGAGTTCGGAGAGAAGAGATGGCTGGGCAATCAGATCCTGAGCTTTCACTGTTTTCAGCAGAGGAGGTATTTTTAAAATTTTTTGGTCCTTTGCTCTGCTTCATTCTTTGACATTGTTCACAGATTATTAATACGTTATGATTTGGTCACCGTGCAGCTTGAGTTCATTGCTGAGGATGAGATTGTGGACATTGTGCCCAATCTCAAGATGGGTCCTCTTAATTTCATCTCTGTAAGCAATAACCAATAAATGGAACGTCTCAACACTAATTCCTTTTACACACAGTGCATTGTTATTTACTTAGTTTTTAATAACAATGGCAGGGAGATTTTGGCCCGTTCATCCCACAGATTGTTGCCCAAGTACCGCTTTGGCTGGCTGTTGCATTAAAAAAGAGGGGCAAGTGCTCCATTTGCCCTCCTCAATGGATGTCTGTTGGTGAGCTTCTCTTTTCACATCTCTATCCATTAAAAATAATACGTATTATTTTTTCTTTTACAACCTATAATTGAGAAACCAAAAATATAGAATAGATGAAGGAAATTTGAAGGATGTGTTTGAACTAATATTTTCGAACTTCCAACAATATTCTCTCCTTATTTTGCACTGTGGACATTGGGTGCAAGTTTTTCTTAAATACCATTTTGGGGTATAGCGGAATTAAGCTAAAGTTTATGAGCACCATATTACAAAGTGTGGGTGAAACAACTCAAACCTTATAAGCACCATGAGATACATACCATTTTAGGTACTTGATTAAGTTAGAGGCATTGACAGGTAATAATTAGGAACAGAGATCAAATGGCCATTGACACAATCCCTTAATTTGGTATAAGTTTAGAGATCATAGATAATTTGGTTACTCTATTTCTATGGAATTGAATTAGGAATTTAATAAGTTCTCTTAAAGTTATGTTGATTGTTAAATGATTCCTAATCTGATATTTAAGGGGGATTTCTTCCCTTCACATTGAGTCATTTGTACTGTTTGAGCAATATTCATGCCTCTTCTATATTTCTAGAGTGTAACTAGAAGGGTTAATGGAAGAGTGAATTTGAAATCAAAACTTTGTTGTCATTAATAGTAGAAAATCTCCTTTTTGATTTACCTTAGGAAAATTTTCTTTTTGCCTTTTTAGAGATATCGGAATAACGAAAAAGATCTACACATGATTGTTTATTTATTTGGAAAAAGTATATGATAGGTACCAAGAAAGGTTCTATGGAAAGTTTTGGAAAAGAAGAGGGTAAGGATTGCATATATTTATGCAAGTAAGGATGTGTATGATGGGGTTACTACTAATGTAAAGACTCAAGGTGGTGTGATAGAGGAATTTCCTATTGGTGTAGGATTGCACCAAGGATCATTTCTAAGCCCATATCTCTTCACATTGGTTTTGGATGTGCTTAGTAAGCATATCCAGGAACCAATACCATGGTGTTTGCTTTTTGCCGATGACATCGTCCTTATAGGAGAAACAATGGAAGATTTAAATCAGAAGTTAGAGTTGTGGAGAGGAGCTTTGGAAGGATACGGTTTGAGCATAAGCCGCAGTAAGATGGTATATAGGATGTAAGTTTAGCAGGCGAGGAGGAAATAATAATATAGAAGTGAAAATTAGAGAAACCATTCTACTGCAAGTAAAATGTTTTAAGTATCTTGGATGTATGATACAGGATAATAGAGAAATTGAGGAGGATGTAAAACATTGGATACAAGTGGGCTGATCAAAATGGCGGAGTGCGTCTGGTTATATATGCGACAAAAAAGTACCTTTAAAACTTAAAAGGAAAATTTTATCGCACTGCCATTAGACCGGCTATATTATATGAAATAGAGTGTTGGGCGGCAAAGGATGAGTATGAACATAAGTTAAGTGCGACAGAGATGAGAATGTTGAGATGAATGAATGGTTAGGCACGTATGGACAAAATAAGCAATGAAGATACAAGAGAGAAAGTTGGAGTAGTGCCTATTGTAAAAAAGATGGTAGAATCTCGTCTCAGGTCGTAAATTGCTTGCAATAGCTTGATATGAGTAATCACTTTACTAGACGGTTTAAAATGTAACAATTTTTTCCCTTTTTATTGTTGATGGTGATGTGTTCTATAGTTTTGTACAATATTACTGCTCTCGTCTTGATCTATTGCTAGTTTAAAGGTTCTTGGTTTATGGTTTACATTGAAGTGAAATTAACAAATATACAAGGCCTAATATTATTCCAATTCCTTTTTCTTTTTCTGTAACTAGAGAAGTTGACTCAAGTTTTGGAAGCTGAGCGAAACTCGCAAGAGATGTCAGAGCAACTGCCATTTCACTATGTAGAAATTTCTAGACTTCTGTTTGACCAGTAAGTCCAGAGTTTAAGAGACATTGCTCTTCTCATAAGAAAAAGAGACATTATTCTGTTGTATACCATTTTTCTCTTAAAGCTTGTTTGGAAACCATTTAACATGAAAAAAGAATTCTATTTCCTTTAAGAAAAGAATTCATTTCTATTTGAAACTCAATTCCATGATTTTGAATGACTATAATATATTATAGAATAGAATTCAAGTTAGAAGAGTGTGTGAGTGGATTTGGAAATCAGATCCCTTTTGGTCTGATTGACAAATGAAAGAAAAATGAGAATTGAAATTCTCAAAAGAATTCAAATCATTCATTTTTAGTTCCAAAACAAGAAAAAGAATTTAACTCTTGAGTGAATTCTTATTCCTAGCATTCCAAACAAACTATTACTACATTGACTAACATCTTTTCAAATTTTAGTGCAAATGATGACATTTCGGATGCATATATGGTGAGTATAAAAATGGTCCTCTCCCTTGTGGAAATATACCCTGGTTTTTTTTTTTTCGGATGCTTTACCTTATTATTTTCTATACAGGTGAGATCTCTAATTGAGGACATCAGAGATGTACGATTTCATAAGGTTGAAACTGACCTGGAGGCATTCAATGGTCGCACAATTGCTGTTAAGGTAAATATTTTTTATTTCCTTTTTGCATTGGGTAAATTTGATTCACTGATAGTTGTTTACAATACCAGTGTTCCTGCCATATGTAATCAAGTGGTTCTTTCTTGTTGATTACATATAGGATTTTGTACTAAATTAAAGTTCTGTTTTAATAATTTCTTTCATGAAAGTAGAGTTCTGTTCACAAGAAAAAAAAATTACAAAGAATAATCTTGGCAAATAAATTTTGAGGGCCTCGAATGCGTAGGCAAGTTGCCAAAGTATATAGATATAAAATTTCCGATACCCAAACTAAACTCTTTTGTCGACATATTTCAATAAACTTAAATCTTGGTCATCTTGGAAAATGATATGTACATGACCATTATCTATAACAGATCAAGTTTTTGCGTGGTTATTTTGGTCTCATCACACTTTTTCCACTCCTAGATTGTTTTTGAATAAAGTTGCCTCCCTTGAATTTTAGATTACAAAAGCTGGGAGATAAAGAATCTTAAATTTTCTTGTGCTGTGTCTATTCCATAGTATTCATACTAATAGTCTAATATGCTTAGAAACCAACTGCAAGCATACAAGCAAGACAATTTGTTGCCTTCTAGTAGAGCCGTTTAATTGACTCTGCAGGTAAAAGATAATGATATAGTAGAATATAGAGAGAATGGGTTCTCACTTTCCTACACTTAAATTACAATTGTTGCATTGAGAATTGCATGCATTCCTACACTTGTTTGTTCTCATACTGAGTTAAATCCCAAAGTAGTCTTTGAGATTCACCGCATGCACTAAAATAGTCTCCGAGATTCCAATTGCGCCAATTATATCCCTGAGATCGATAAAAGTGTGCCACGTTAGTCTCTAATGGCGTGATGAGTCAGTTGATGGAAAAGGGCTGAAGGACTAACATGGTGCACTTTTGCTAATCTTAGAAACATAAATTGGAGCGATTAGGATCTCGAGGACTATTTTATAGTGCACACAACCAATCTAAGCAGGGGCGGAGCCTCTCATGTCTCAAGGGGGCCAATGGGCAATGGCCCCCCCTAAACTTCAATTTTTTTTATAAACTGTGTAAATTTTGGTTTAGCCCTCCTTAAAATTTTTATTTTTATCTCTTTATATTCGAAAATTAAACTTTGGCTCCTCCCAAAATTTTATGCTAGCTCCGCCCCTAAATCTAAGGGACTATTTTGGACGTTGACCTCTCATAATAGGTCTTTTTATTTCTTGCTGGCAATGAACAACATAATTCTTCATATATTGTATATAAAAAATTTGTCTGCCATGGAAGTGAATATCGTTCGCCCATTCATTGGAAGAGCTTTACAAGCATTCTATAAGCATGATAGTCCAGAGTTGATACCGGATCCGGAGAGAGTTCCTGATAGGCGACCGCAAGTTGTCCAAAATGCCCCAAGGGTATGTTTGTTATCACGATAGTCCGGAGTTGATACCGGATCCGGAGAGAGTTCCTGATAGGCGACCACAAGTAGTCCAAAATGCCCCAAGGGTATGTTTGTTATCTCTGTACTTAGCAATGTACATTTTCATTACATGATAAGTCCTGTAATGCTGTAGATACCTTTTAATTCCATTTTTTAAATCATTGATGAAAATTCAACATGACAAAAGCAGAAAAATACGTTTTGGACTTTCATATGCATCGATGGGTTTTAATGCTACTGATATTTGCTTTTGCAGAGGCAACTGCGAAGATAAAGTACTTACAGCTGGATCTGTGCTGCTGAATTCTTTGTACTAGGATAGCTTGCGAGTTGAGACCTGAGTTCTCAATAATCAGGAAGATACGACGTTTCCTTATTTCTCATAAATTTCACACGTTGCATGTAGTTTTGTGCAGTTAGCTAGCACGATAATCACCTTAACCCATGCTATGCATTTATGAATTTCCTATCATGTTGATGGAATTATGGGACATGGGTTGTCTGAAAGATCACCCCGACGTGGATTTTTCAACACTCTCTAGATGGGGTGATAACCTCCAGGAAATCATATGGACAAACCATTTTTCTATGGCGAACAAAAATATAAAACCAACTTGTACGTAAAGAAAGAGAAGCAAGCAACACTTTGCCCCATAAAATTACTAAAAAAAATTGGATGAAGAACAATTTCTAAAAAAAATTACTAAATTTATAAAAAACGTGTAATGATATTTTTTTGATTTTTTTTTTTTATCAAAAGAAACAATTTTAACTATTCACTATGACATTACCCTAATGTAATAGATAATAACAAATAGATAGATAACAGTTGTTTATAATGTAAGAAGAACCGGTAAAATATTTACACCAAAACCTTATTACAAGAAAAAATTCCATAATAAAAAAGTCAACAAAAAATAGAATTATGTTAAAGGACCATTAAATTTATTATTTTGAGCTATTAATTAGTTATTAATATTTAAAGTATGAGATAAAGTATGTTGTTGAATTATTAAATTAAAAAATTAAATTAATGACTAAATGATGACTCAAAAGTCAAAACAATAACATTCTAATGACCTTAGTATCTCTCAATATCTCATAGTAAGAATTAAGAAACAAGGATACCCGAGAACTATAATTCTAAAAACCGGATCAAACCGATTAATTAGACTAGTCCAATAAAAAATGGAAGCATTTGCGGTTCGGTTCTTAAAAAAAAACACCATTTCAAAAATAACTGATAAATCGGCTGGTCGGATCAAACTGAAATCTGGCTGGTTTGTATAAAACGACACTTGAATTAAAGTTAAAATAACAAAAAGAGTAATACTCCAAATAGGTCCCCAAGGAATTTACGGTCGGACATATTTGTTCCCAACAAAATTTAACTAAAATTTTGACCCTAACGTTTTTAGTTATACACCAGATACGTCCCATGATAGTTTGACCCAGTCAAGACGTCCTACGTGGAGGTTAATGGGCCGACGTGTCAGGTTAACTGTCACGTGTCACCTCCAGGACAATTTAGTCCCATCCAAGTTGAACAAAATGACGTCGTATTGGATCATGAGGCGAACGACGTCGTTTCGTGGAGGAAAAATTCGTCCCCACCATGAAAGACAGAGTTACGAAACGGCAACGTTTTAAATGGGGACCTATCTGCCTGTTCGAGGGGACCTATCTGCCTAATGATTATGCTTGTATAGGCAACGTTTTATTGTTGTAAATCTTTTATTTTTCTTTTGTTAGAATTTTAAAAATATCTTCATCACAAACACCATCAAGAACGCCACCATCTTAAGAATAAGCATTATTAACTTTTGAGGGATTAATCAATTTAAATATTACTTGGCTGGAATGAAACTATTTTGCATTTGTATGATATATAGCGTCTAGCATTTTTTGAGTTTCGGACGGCAACATCTCATTAACTAATCTTTCATTGCAAATTGGTTTTAGGCCGGGATCAAGGATCGTAGCCAAATTCTCTTTCTTGTTAACATTTGGAGTACATGGTTGAATTGAAATAACCATATTTTCAATATTTATACTTTATAATGGTTGAATCGTAATAACCATATTTTTTATTGGTTTAGATGTTTACAATGGAGTTTTTCTTTGCTACAGAGTTTTTGAATAAATTGTGTTGTTTGTTTGCTAGTAAGATTTAAAAGTGTTTGAAAGCAAATTTTGTAAAAGTTAATTGTGATGAGAGTGTATTTAAGCATGATGAAAAAATCAATTTTAGTTTTAATTTTATATTTTTACATACTTTTTAATTATGATCGAATTAACCAGTGAATAAGTGGTCCACCAGTTAAATCAGTGATCTAGTGATTCGGTTGTATAATCAGATTGATTATCAGTTCGATTCTGATTACTATGATTGGTAATATCTTATAAATGGAACAACCATAAAATGATATATGTTGTTATGGTAATTTTTAAAAAGAGCCATAAGAAAAAAGAATGTAATAATTAATGATGAATCTGTCTTCCGTGTGACTAAAGATTTTTTAGTGTATTGTTATGGTAATCACCCTCTTGTTCCTCAGATGTTAAGAGTCTCATCTTGGTTGTTTGTGTTTGCTAGGGTGTGTATGACATGGAAAAGAAGTGGAATCTGTATTGCCACATAGAGAAATCTCCGTAAATTTGTTGATGCAAGAAATTTTCTCTTTTTTTTTATCCAATTATTTGTTTGAGAATTCATTTTAAATTGTAAATTTTGACGTTTAAAGTTGATTATAAACTTTTAATAATAAATTATTGATAATTTATTGTGAAAATGGTAAAATTTTGAATTTTATTAGTTTAGAAGTCATTAAATTTAAATATTACAAATTATAAATTAAATTTTTAATAATTTTATTGTATATCTAACTAAACCGATTCAACTACGGTTTGATTCTGATTGGACCACTAAATTATTGAACCAATCATTCTACTGGTTCAGTTCTCGTAACCTTAATATTAATTAAATTAGTAAATTTGTTATTTGGCCGAAGTTCTTGATTGAGTTTAAGACTACAATACCCATTTATTAGTTGGCAATGTTAATATTATTACTAAGCAATAAATCATTTAGTTTTTATGAATTTGAGACAATTACTTGTTCATTATAATCATTATAATCAGTCTTGTGTTTATCCTTATCAATCTTTGTTCATTTTTGTGCTAACAATCTTGTTAAAATTATATATAAATTATGTCTGTCTTAATAATATAACGAGTATTTACTTTTGGTTCAAAGATCTATCAAAACCTTCACTTGCCCTTCCGTACGTTTGTCTATTCTTGTATATATAAGAAAAAAGTTTGGTAAATAAAAAATTTTCAGCCATACTTAACCAAAACTTTTTATAATTTACTTCATTTATATAACTTAATAATATTTTTATTTTTTATCTCACTCTCTTATCAATCTACTTATCATATTCTTATCAGTCCCATTTATTAATGATATTAATTATAATATTATATTTCTAACTATTAGACATTCTTGTAATCACTATTTAATATTTCCTTTTATAATTTGAATGTTATAATGTCATATGATTCTCTCTCCCATGCTTAATAAATAGACACAGAAGGAATGACATCTTTGGAGAGAGGTTCAAATCTTAAATTTAAGAATACAATAATGACTAATAACAATTAAGAACAATAATAATATTCATTAAATGATTTTAATTGTAATTGATTTTTATTTCCTTTAATTCATTTATTATTATTGCAAACGTTGAAAAATGTCAAAGCTTGGTTTAATAGGTTTTTCATTATTAATCTAGATCATGAAGGTTGTTTATTCTCTCCAGCTAAAATTCACAACTCTATTTCAATTACAAGTACAATTAGAATAAGCCAAGAAAATTTATCAGAAGGAGTTGAAGAAGTTATTGCATAAGTAACTATCAAATTAACACAGATGTTATAATTGAATCTGAAAAAATATCAAATTCTTAAATTAATTTATTCAATTGATAAATTTACTCATAACATCCATAAATTCATACGCATAATATTGATAATTTTATATTAATAACATCCATAATTTTGTACTCATAATATTCATAATTTCATACGTATGATGTCTATAATTAATAAATTTTTATAATTAATATTACCAAATTTTAAACTATGCATCTTATTGTATTTTTCAAATTATTTTATATGTGTACTAATAGGTCATGATTTTAATTATTTTAATATTTTTTATTTAATATTCATATGTATGCTTATTTATTCATTTTAATATGACGAGTTAATAATTATTTTTAAAAATTTATTTTTTAATTTTTGTTTATATCTTATTTTTTATGTTTTATTTTCTAATAGTTTATATGTAAAATATGAGTTGTACAGTAGAAGTTGTTAAAATTTTTAAATTTAACCTCCATAATTTCTACAAAAAAATTGCATTTTAATGGGTAATAATGTGATTGAGGAATTTAGGGATTTAATTTGGAAGAAACTGAAATTGATTTTGGAAAGAACATTAATAACTCAAAGCACGTAGAAAAACAGTAGATGATAAGGAGAATAAGTGATAAGAAGGTGTATATCACTTACTTATCAAGAGAATGAGAATTTTTATATGACATTTTTATATTGTAATTAATCTTTGACTACCTAGCATCACTTATATACTAATAATTTATGTTTATGTTTTTTATGTTTATGTCTTTGTGTTTCTGTTTCTGTCACTGTAACCACCCTACCCCATGAGGCCTGTGATTTCTGATTCCTTACAGCGTTCGCTGGCGGGGTTAGATATATAAAAATATAAAGCGTAGATAATGAATTAGTTGAGAAATTAGCCTAAAAGCGTTACCAACCATTAACTCGGTTTTTCCTTCCTCTTTTTCAAAAGCACGGTTTTCTTTTCCTTTTCCCAGTTCAACTGAACCAAACTTTTCCTACTCAAATCTAACCCTGATCACTTCTCCTCTCAGCGCCGTTTGGAACCATGGTCACACCTCCTCAAGCATGCATTGATGCTGTGTTGAGGTGAAGAGAAGCCACGAAGCCTTATGCACCGCCTCACCCACTTCCTTTTCTTCTATCTCTTGTTAATAGTGCTTCTCATTTTTTTTGAACCAAAAACATGCATAAATGAAGGAAAAGAATAGAGAAGGGAAGCAAAACGAAACTGAAGAGGAAGGAAGAAGCCATCCGCAGCAAGAAGGAAGGCACCCCACCTCTCATCACTCTGAATCTTCGAAGCTTCTTTGTTAGGTGAGAACTAACAACTCTCCTTCTTTCTCTTTTTCAGATTCAAATTTTGTTCTTCCCTTTTATTCCACCTCTGCCATTCTAATTCCAATTCTTGATAGAATAGTAGTGACCGTAGACAAGAACTCTTCCCTTGCTTGAGGTAAGGTCGGCCATTCATTCTTGAAAGAGAGGCCAAAGCTCCAA
Source organism: Arachis ipaensis (assembly GCF_000816755.2). Lineage (NCBI taxonomy): Eukaryota > Viridiplantae > Streptophyta > Magnoliopsida > Fabales > Fabaceae > Arachis > Arachis ipaensis. The sequence continues at coordinate 3,364,974 of NC_029785.2, forward strand.
TTCCATACGGTTAGGGTTCTGATTCCGGAAAGAAGTAAAAATAGAATTTCTAACTTCAAAAGAGGTAAGGATTAGAATTATGGGTAATGGGTAATTGTTAGATGCAATTTCTAGTTGAAGGTGATGAGTTAGTAAGGTTGATGTTGCTGAAATTCTATTGATTGGTTGGTTTATTATTGTTAGAAGAAGTGTATAATTTTAATGCTTTAAAGTGTGCTTGTATGATATAAATCATGGTAATTTCTGATAGGTACATGGAACTGAAATTTTGGAGTAGGGTTATGATATAATTAAAGTAGATATGGTGATGAATGAGAGGAATAGGGGATTAGTATAAGTTGGAAACCCAGAGGACTAAATTTGGTTAGTGAAATTGAGAAGTCTTGCTGCAGAAATTCCTAATCTGTTTGGACAGCAACTTAAAACGAAAACTATGAATAATCTGGACATGATTTTCAAACTAATCTATTTTTTTAACAAATTTTTATAAGTCAAGATTATTGCAGAAAAATTTCAGGGAATTTGGCCAAGTGATTTAGAAGATATAATTTTTTGAAGTTTAGTGGTTGCTGCAGATTTTTCTGGTTTCCTGATTCTGCAGTACCAACTTCCAGACGCTATAACTTCAGATTTAAACCAAATTTTGAGTTGCTCCCAAAAGGAATTTAAATATTTATTAGTATATTTTAAGTGAGAATAAGTTTCAGGTCAATATATATTTTGTATACTTAGATAAGTCATTTGGAAGATGGGTTGTTTGCTGAAAATTCTAAACTGATTCATAAAAATAGGGCACCTCTTCCAATTGATAATTAATTACTCAAATGAAGTGATATGAACCTGAAACTTGTGGATTTTTAAACTTGGGAATGTTTACTATAATTTCACCAAAATTTAGAGGCAACGGATTAGAATTGAAATTATTGTAAAATTTATAAAAATACTGCTGCTGTCTGTTTTTCTAGAATTTTGTAAATGCAATAGCAGAATTCTAAATCTTGTAAAAAATTCAATTCTAATCCAAGTTCAGCAAAACCTAACTTAAATTGAAGATTATGATCTCTAGAGTTACCTTACCAAGAAAAATAGGTCGTGCATAAGTATTTACAACACAAGAAGTTTTAGATTAAACAAGCTTAGGAAATGAAAAGAGATGTAAGTTACCCCTAAGAAGGGTTAAAGTTAAAGACAATGATATTGAGAGATAAAGAGAAGAAAGAAGAATGAGGAACAAGGAATGAAATAAAAATTGAGAATTATATTGAATGGGCCTTGTGGCGAACTGCTAATGCGAAAGTACCCGCCTAACGGATAGCCTGAGATTGCTAATGCGGAAATGTTCGCCTAATTGATAGTACAGTTCCTTACTGTGATACACATTGAACTGTTATTATAATGAGGCCTAATTGACATGGATAACTGTGATGCCAAGCTGTCTAATTGACACAGTAAAGGAACCATATTCGGGGTTCACTCCGAGTAACGTCGGGTTGCGGGTAGACAACTGACGCATGAGCTCATGGCTTGCACTAGGAACAGGCATGCATCATCTTGTTTGTGCATATGTACTTCTTGTGAATTATTTACTGCTATTTCTTTTTTGTTTATGCTATCTACTTATTATATGTATGTTTGTGCCTTGAATCTCTGTGTATGTTATTTTTTTTTCTGTTTCGCGACAACTTAGAGACAAGGACCCTAGGTTCCCTTTTTACTTTGCTGAGAACTCTAGGTTCTCACCCTTCCTCCCTTTCTTTTCCCCCCTCCCCAGACGGGTCCGGCAGAGGAGCTCTTTGAGTTTCGTTCTATCCTGAGCTATGAGGATCCAGCGCGCGACGGAGTCTTCATATGGAGCACGCTTGGGACCACTTTCTTGGACGATGTTCGGAGATCACTCTAGAGTTAGTCGCAGTGGATATTCCGCTCCTTTTTGGTGAACTTAGTATTACTTTCTCCTCGCTTTTGTAGTACTTTTAGAGGGGTAGGACATCTTAGTAGTTCGGTTCCAGTTTAGAAAATCTGTGTGAGGATTGGGACTATTTTTCTTTAATTTTGTCTCTGTAAATATAACTTGGTGCAGTACTCGTTATTTTAATACTTGGCATGTATCTTCAAACTTAACTTATGTTTATATATATATATATATATATACTCTGTTATAATGTGCTTTTCGATAATATGACTTTAAGTATTATCCTTACAAGTAACTATATGACATTTTACGAGAAATAGTTTATTCACGATTAAATCGATAAAGGCTGTTATTAATTTTTGTTTCGAAATTCTGAGTCTAGAGTTAAGTAGGTCCTCACGATAAGTAACTCCTGAACAGTTGACATTAGTCATGACGTGTCAAAAGTTGGGATGTTACAGTCTCAAGATATACATAAACCAAATACTGTAATCGAATTATCCAAACATCTTTTTATGAGCACAATGTCTAATAAGATAATACCTATCCTATTTATTTGAGTTAAATAAATTAATTGAACCGAATTAGGATGATGAACTAATATATACTTTTAAGTCAATATTTTGGATTAGTTCTATTGGATTTTTTTTAAATTGGACATTTTTTTTAATTAGATTATTTTGGTTCAAATAATTAAAATATGATAATACACTTTAACTTATTTTAAGATTAGAAAAATTAGTATTTATGTGCATGCTATATAAGTTTATATTTAATTGTTCCAATAAGTTATGCTCATTTTTATATCTAATATTCACATAATAATTTAAAATTATATTGTCTATTTTATTATTTTATTTTATATATGATTTGATTTTATAAATATCACATACGTATTTAATTGTATGTATTAGAAATATGTTAAATCATGCTATTATTATTGATAAAAGTAGAAAGTATAAACATTATTTGTATTTGTTTACATAATTTACATTTTAAATAGATTTAAATATTTTTTTCAAAGTATAGAGAAGAAGAAAAAAATATATAGGAGTGGCATGACAAGCTCTAAAATTGACTTTTTTTGTTGACAAAAGTCGACCGAAAATTTTACATTAATTATAAATTATTCCGTGAGAGACTTTAACAACATAACATATGATGCTCGTCATGGATTTTTGTGTTGAGCAAAAGTTGAGGAAAAGACACTATAGAAAAAATCCAAGGACGAGGTAGTGGCGGATGAAAGGTGAGGAACAAAGAAGCTTCCCAAGACGGATAGGAGAAGAGGCAAAGTGGGAAGGGGATGGAAACGCGAAGGAGATGTGGAGGGAGATGGCAGAAGTTATTAGAAGAACAGTGAAAGAAAATTTTTGTGAATCTAGAGGGATAGGACCAAGGGACAAGGAGTCCTGGTGGTGGAATGCGGGTATATAAGAAAAGATAAAGGTAAAAAGGGAGTGCTTTAAAGAGTGATCTTTGTGTCGCAATGCAGATAATTAGAAAAAATATAAAGCGGCTAAGAAAGGGACAAAAGTGTCTGTAAGTGAAGCAAGAACAACAGTATATGAGGGTCTCTACCAGTCTTTAAGTATGAAAGAAGGAGAAAAAGGTATATATCGAATCGCAAAGAGGCGTGAAAGAAAAATGAGATATTTGGATCAGGTTAAGTGCATAAAGCATAAAGACGGAGAGATTTTGGCTCAAGATGAAAAGATCAATGAAAGGTGGAAGAACTACTTCTACAAGTTATTTAATGAATGACAGAAGACTCTTCCGAATCTTGATCAGTTATGTATGAGGAAAGAAGATCAAAATTTTAACTACTATCGAATGATTCGATACTTCGAGGTAAAAGAAGTTCTAAAGTGGATGAAAAATGGCAAGGCAGTAAGACCCGATAAATATCCCGATTGAAGTTTAGAAATGCCTTAGAGAGAAAGGTATCAGTTGATTAACCAAGTTTTTTAATGAGATTTTAAGGTTAAAGAAGACGTCAGATGAGTGGAGAAAGAGCACATTAGTACCTATCTACAAGAATAAGGGGGATATACAGAGTTGCATAAACTATAGAGGGATCAAACTCATAAGCCACACCCTGAAGTTTTGGAAAAGAGTGATAGAATGAATATTGAGACAAGAGACACAAGTAACATAGAACTAATTTGATTTTATGCCAAGCAGATCCACCATTGAAGCTACATACTTGTTAATAAGGATGATAGATAGGTATCGTAGTAATAAAGAATCTACATATGGTGTTTATTGATTTGGAAAAAGCATACGATAGTGTGCCAAGAGAGGTCTTATGGAAGGTTTTGGAAAGGAAGAGAGTAAGTATAATATCGCATATATTCTTGCAATTAAAGAAATGTATGATGGGGTTACAACTAGTGTGAAGACTTAAGATTGTCTGACAGAGAAATTTTCTATTAGTATAGGATTACACTAGGGATCATCCTTAAGTCCATACCTTTTCACATTAGTCTTGAAAATACTCATAGAGCATATCCAAGAGTCTGTGCCATGGTGCATATTTTTTGTCGATGATATTTTCCTTTTGGGAGAGTCAAGGGAAGACCTAAATAGAAGTTAGATTTATAGAGAGAAGCTCTAGAAGTGTATGGTCTGCGCATAAGCCGTAGCAAGACGGAATATATAGAATGTAAGTTCAGCCGCAGAAGAAAACATCCTACGAAAAGTTAAAAGTTTTAAGTATATTGGATGAATCATACAGGATAATGGAGAGATTGAATAGGATGTAAATCATAGGATTAAGCAGATTAGTCAAAATGGCAGAGTGCGTCTGGTTTTATATGTGACAAAAAAGTGTCTTTAAAACTTAAAGGTGAATTCTTCGCACTACTATCAAACCGGCTATGTTTTATGGTATAGAGTGTTGAGCGGCCAAAAGAGAACATGAACATAAGTTAAGTGTGATAGAGATGAAGATGTTGGGATTGATGAGTGGTCATACGCGATTAGATAGAATAAAGAACGAAGATATAAGAGAGAGTTCGTTGGAGTAGCACTTATTGCGAAAAAAGATGGTAGAATCGCGTCTCAGGTGGTTTGGACATGTGAGAAGAAGACTGACAGAGCACCCAGTCAGAAAGGTGGATGAGATCGAAGATGGACAAATGTTGAAAGGCAGAAGAAGACCTAAGAAGACCATTCATAAAGTAGTCAAACGAGATCTACATATAAACGATCTCTTTATAGACATGATACATGATAGAGGTCGATGACATCATTTGATCTATGTAATCGACCCCATTTAGTGGGATAAGACTTTGTTGTTATTGTTGTATAGAGAAAAAAATAAGAACCGAAAACACTAAATAACAGATGAATAAAAATTAAAAAGAAGAAGAATAGGATAAAAGAAACTAAAAGAGAGAAAAATAGTAAATTTATCTAACTAAAAGAATAAAAATAGGAATTGAAATTGTTAATTTTTATC
>NC_029785.2:3370435-3384514 GCF_000816755.2 Arachis ipaensis
TTAATCTGTTATATTATTTTTTAAAATTTTTATTTTTTAATTTTATTGTTTCTTCCTTTTTTTTTTCCTAATTCTTGTACTCTTAAAATAATTTAAGGCGTATTATCATATTTTAACAATTTGAATTAAAATAATCTAACTAAAAAAATATCCAATTCTGAAAAGAAACTCAGTTGAACTGCCCCGTATAACTAGTCCAAAATATTGGCTTAAAGTATAAATTAACTCATTATTTTATAAGTTTAATTTTAATGTACTAACAGTATAAAATATTTTTTAAAGTTATATAATTACAATCGTTTTTTAGATGACTATTTATGTATTTAATATAAAAAATAATTATTTTTATTAATATAGCGTTGTGCGCTTAAATGCACGAATAAAACAATTTTACATTAACTATACATCAAAATTAAATTCTTATTTTATTTTTCTAAAAATCGGTTTATTATATATATATGTGTGTGTGGGCGCGCATTAATTTTGGTTCAATTAATATATTTAACTCAAATAAATAGAATACATGCTATTTTATTAAGCATCGTCGTGACAAAAAGACATTTTTACTATCTGAATGTGAGTCGTCCTCAATAAAAAAAAGTCCTGGTTCAACTCTTAGAGTTAGTAAAATATGCTTTTAATAGAAGATATTATGAGAAAGAAAATTTATGTATATCAATTAATTTTTATATCCTCATTATTATATATAGTATATAGTATATATATGAACTAATAATTGTGTTTGAAAACTTACACATAATTAATATTTCTAGTGCTAGTCGTACTTAAGTTCAACTATTTTTTTTATTTACACAAAAGAAACTAACTTTTATTCAAAATATTTTCGTTCTATTTGGAAAAAATAGTTATTAAATAGAACCTAAATAAATTTATACATAAAAAACCCTCAATATATCTTAGAAGTGTATACTCATAATGACAAATAATGCTAGGGAATTGAAAAAAAAAAATACAGATGAATGAACCAAAATGAAAAGGATGTGTCTATGACTGAAAATGAAGCCGTGAACTTAGCGAATTGATATTCTTTGTTCTAACTTCTAACCACATGCCGCGTGAGGCTCAGTACCACTGACTCCCTCACACTACTTTTGTAATTTCTCTAACTATTAGTATTCTGATCAAGTATTTCTTCATTATGTGTACCATACCAAACACGCGTATTAAGGTTTTTAAAACATAGCTTTGGAGTTTATGGATCTTTCGCTTATAATAAGTATATATAATGATTAGGTCTTAATTATTATTAAAGACTTAAATCATAAAAGATCTTTGTCTCCTCCTTCACTTTGTTTGCATTGGGTTCCACCTCTAGTTCATTTTGTTAAATTGAATTGTGATGTTAGTTGTTTTGTTCCTTTTGGTTATGCTGGTTTTGGTTGTATCATTCGCAATCCTGATGAATGTTGGTTGAAAGGTTGCACTGAAAAAGTCAAAATGTGCAGTGTTCTTTTTGCAGAATTATATGCAATTTGGAGAGGTTTACTTCTTGTTTGAGAGAATAGATTTCGTGAGGTAGTTATTTGTGAAACAGACTGTTTAAAAGCTCTTTTCTTGGTAAACCAAAGAATACTTGGTAAAGATATTTCGGAATGGGATTTGGCAAAGCATATACAGCAGGTTATGAATTGGAATTGGAGAGTCTCTATTCTTTTAATTCAGAGGAATGCAAATAGTGTTGCAGATTGTATAGCTAAAGCAGCTGTTTCTGGCGCGGACATTCACTCAAATTGGAGCCAACTATGGAGTGAGCTTCAACATCTAATAGATTTAAATATGAACCTAGCTAATTAATTTAATTTTGTCTCTTTTTTTTTTCTTTTTTTTTCTATTTTTTTCTATACCAAATAAAATCATAAAAGATCTTATACCGTTATTTTATTTTATCTTATTACACTAATCATTGAATTTTAAGATCCAATAATACATAGTAACATTTAAAATTTTAAATAAATAACTTAATCACTTTATAGACTTTCAGACCTAAATATTCAACCCGTTTCGTAAAGTAAAAACTAACAATCAATAGTCATAAAATACATGTGTAATTACCCGTACCATGTATGTGCGATGCACGTGCTATGTACGTGATAAGATCGAATAAAATATCAAACTGATAATTAAATAAAAATAGAAAAATAGTATCACAAAATTTATAAAAAACAATAATAAACTTCTAATAAAATTTTCATTAAAAATTAAATTATAAACAAATTAAAAAATTGAAATCACAAGAGCATGTGCTCAACTACTTCTTCGTAAATATCAAAGGTGGATGGGGATGGAGGCTTAGCTTTGGTGGCGCAATAGTCTCTGCACTCATCATCACAATCGGATCATTGGTCCTTCCAGACACACCCAACTCCATGATCGAGCGTAGAGAGCACGAAAAGGCTACGCAACAACTGAGGAAGGTTCCCGACGTGGAAGACATTGATGAAGAGTTGTAGTTGCAGAGAAATTACATTCACAACTGACAATTAGAAAATTTTGCACATTGTAGAAATTCTTGACTAGTAATTTTGACACATTGTATGAATCCTTGAATAGTGCCATTATAATTAAAGTGGGGTGATTCAATTAACTGATCATATAGTTAGAAAATTTCGACACTTCAGAGTCAAATACATTATAATTAAAACGCGTGATACATTCAATTAGTTTATCATAATTGAAAAATTTTGACATTTATTAAGATATTTGACTAGTGTAATTTTTAACGAAAACGGTAATACATCTAATTGACTATAAAATAATTATTCACGTGATTGTGATTATATAGGTACATGCCACCAAATATAGGTACACAGTTTAGTAATCTCTCCGCTATATCAATAGATAAATTTAGAAATATGAATTTCTTTTTTTGACTTCTGATGGATCTCAATAATTCTTTGAATCACAAATTATACACAATATTAATTTAATTTATTTAAAGTAGTAATTTAATTTAGATATTATAATGAAATGTTATATTATTATTATTATTATTATTATTATTATTATTATTATTATTATTAATAAAACAAGTGCCTAGAGAGTATTGGGACTTAGTGATACCTGAGGGATGTCAGTGTACTTATAGTGGTGAACCAATAACCACCGTTGAAATAGTGCCACTTTTTTAGGGTGTTAACCATCCCTTTATCTCAAGGAGATTAAGATATGGTTCTTGGAAGTGGTTAGAGAGATTCTAGGGGCAGTTACTCATTCAAACGAATGTTGATCTGCCAGCTAACTCTCGTCCCCGACTTCTAAAATTTGTTGGCTATATAAGGGCCCGGCCTGTGGGTCCCCCCTTTTTTAAACTCTTTATATTTGTGGTGGTGGTATGTTGACATTTGCCTTGGCCTTTTATGGCTGTAAACAAAAATATTTATAATTGCCCTTTTTTGGATAAGGGTTTTATTTAACAAAAATACCCTTTTTGGTATAAGGGTTTCAGCTACCTTTTTGTGTGCATGCTTTCTGACTTTGATTTTTCGAAGTCCCTTTAATCTTTTCTGAAAACCTTTTGCTTGTCTGTCCTTCTAAGCCTTTAAGGACTTTAGGACATTCTTTAAGCTTTTTCCTAGGTTTTTCGATCTCTTTCTTGTTATTCCTTGTGCTCAACTTTGTTTTATTGAGTTCTATGACTTAGGTTATTTTTTGCAATGCATTTTTTCTACTCGGTTTTTCATTTCGACTTATGAGTCGGAATGTCTCCGAGTTTCTCACGATCAACTTTTATAACCTCTTTACACCAACTTGTACCTCGTCGTTTTATCCTAACGACCATCTAGGTCGGTTCATGGGATTTTCACGTTTTGTCGAGCTTAAGTCGGCGCGTTTCGTAGGAAGAAAAATAAATGAGAAGGAATTTATAAGAGATATTGTAAAAGATCTTTATTAATTTGGGGAGGTACTTTACTGCTACTAAGGGTTTTTAATAATCTTTTCCCCCTTAGCCTCTACTATGATGCCTCATTAAAAACCATTCTTCAGAAAAAACCCTTTAATGTTTGGGAAAAAATTGTGAAGTTGGGAAAAGAGTACATCAGGGAGTAGAGTTCGCTTTTAACTATAATACCTTTTCATATTACAGGCATGCCACGATCTTGGTAACTCGGCGCCGCTTAAGTCGGTCACCTTATAATAACCTTTTCCTAAGACCTCGCTAACTTTGTAGGGTTCTTTCCAATTGGCAGCGAGTTTTCCTTCCCCCGATTTGTTGACTCCTATGTCGTTTCTGATTAAGACCAGATCGCTTAGTGTGAAACTTCTTTGAATGACCTTCTTGTTGTATCTGGTAGCCATCCTTTGCTTCAGCGCTGCTTCTCTTATCTGGGCTTGTTCTCGGACTTCGGGGAGCAACTCTAGCTCCTCTTTGTGCCCCTGTATGTTTCCGATTTCATCATGGAGAATCACTCTTGGGCTTTGCTCGCTGATTTCTACTGGTATCATAGCTTCTACCCCATAGACAAGTCGGAAAGGTGTTTCTCCAGTAGCAGATTGTGGCGTCGTCCGATAAGTCCACAACACTTGTGGGAGCTCTTCTGTCCAGGCTCCCTTTGCTTCTTGTAGTCTTTTCTTTAGCCCTGCCAGTATGACTTTGTTGGCTGCCTCGGCTTGTCCATTGGCTTGTGGATGTTCCACCGAGGTGAACTGGTGTTTGATTTTCATACTGGCCACCAGGCTTCTGAAGGTAGAGTCGGTGAATTGGGTTCCATTATCTGTAGTGATGGAATAAGGTATTCCATACCTTGTGATGATATTTTTGTAGAGGAACCTCCGACTTCTTTGAGCTGTGATGGTAGTTAGTGGTTCTGCTTCTATCCTCTTTGTGAAGTAGTCTATCCCCACAATTAAATATTTGACTTATCCTGGCGCCTGGGAAAAATGACCTAGCAAATCCATTCCCCATTTTGCGAAGGGCCATGGAGAAGTTATACTGATGAGTTCTTCGGGGGGAGCTACGTGGAAATTTGCATGCATCTGGCATGGCTGGCACTTTTTCACAAACTCGGTGGCATCTTTTTGCAAGGTCGGCCAGTAGAATCCAGCTCGGATGACCTTCCTGGCTAGCGACCTTGCTCCGAGATGATTTCCACAGATCCCATTATAAACTTCCTCTAGTACCTCGGTGGTTCTCGAAGTCGGTATGCACTTCAACAATGGTGTTGATATTCTCCTTTTATAGAGGATATTTTTCACCAGAGTGTAATGTTGTGCTTCCCTCCGGATTTTCTTAGCCTCTTTTTCCTCTTTGGGGAGGATGTCGAATTTCAGGTATTCGACCAAGGGGTTCATCCATCCAAGGTTTAGCCCGGATACCTCGAGGATCACTTGCCTTTCTTCTGTTTTTACCACGGAAGGTTCTTGGAGAGTTTCCTGGATCAAGCTTCTATTATTCCCCCCTGGCTTGGTACTTGCTAACTTGGAGAGGGCGTCTGCTCTGCTATTGAGATCCCGAGTTATGTGTTTGACCTCGGCTTCCGCAAAGCGCCCGAGGTACTCCAAAGTTTTTTCCAAGTATCTCTTCATATTTGGATCTTTTGCCTGATACTCTCCGTTTATCTGGGAAGTCACCACTTGGGAGTCGCTATATATCATCACTTTTGTTGCACCGACTTCTTCTGCCAGCTTTAATCCAGCAATCAGGGCTTCGTATTCTGCCTGATTATTTGAAGCTGGGAATTCAAATTTGAGGGAAACCTCTATTTGGGTTCCCCTTTCATCGACCAATATTATGCATGTGCCGCTCCCTGTCTTGTTTGAGGATCCATCTACATAGAGTTCCCATGTAGTTGGCTTTCCCTCTTGGTCTCCCGCGTACTCAGCTATGAAGTCGGTGAGGCATTGAACTTTGATTGCTGTCCGAGTTTCGTACTTCAAATCGAACTCGAAGAGCTCTATTGCCCATTGAACCATTCTCCCCACAACATCCATTTTTTGGAAGATTTGCTTCATGGGTTGGTTCGTGCGGACTCTTATTGTATGCGCTTGAAAGTAAGGTCGTAGCCTTCGTGAGGCTATTACTAAGGAGTAGGCAAACTTCTCTAGTTTGTGGTACCTTAGCTCGGGGCCTTGTAGAACTTTGCTGATGAAGTACACTGGATGTTGTCCGACCTCGTCTTCTCTTATCAGAGCTGACGCGACAGCTTTGTCTGCTATAGACAAATATAGGACGAGGTCTTCTCCAACAACGGGTCGGGTCAGTATCGGAGGCTGACTCAAGAATCTTTTGAATTCTTGGAACGCCTCTTCGCATTCAGGTGTCCATTCGAACCGACATCCCTTTCTTAATAAAGAAAACAGTGGAAGGGATTTGAGTGTTGATCCTGCCAAGAACCTGGAGAGGGCTGCAAGTCAGCCATTCAACTGTTGAACCTCTCTTAAGCAAGTCGAACTCTTCATTTCCAGGATAGCTTTACACTTATCGGGATTTGCTTCAATCCCTCTCTGTGTTAGCATAAAACCCAGGAATTTTTCAGCTTCTACCGCGAAGGCACACTTTGCGGGATTTAGTCTCATCCCGTGTAACCTTATGGTGTCAAAGACTTACGAGAGGTCTGTCAAGAGGTCGATTTCTTCCTTGGTTTTTACCAGCATGTCGTCGACGTAGACTTCCATTAAGCTTCCAAGGTGAGAAGCGAACACCTTATTCATCAGCCTCTGATATGTGGCCCCTGCATTTTTCAACTCAAATGGCATGACCACATAGCAGAAATTAGCTCTGGGCGTGATGAATGATGTCTTCTCCTAGTCTGACTCATGCATCGGGATTTGGTTATACCCCGAGTAAGCATCCATGAACGACAAGTATTGATATCCCGAGCTAGAGTCTACTAGTGTATCAATACTTGGTAGTGGATAAGGGTCCTTTGGACATGCCTTATTTAAGTCAGTGTAGTCGACACACATTCTCCATTTGCCATTTTGCTTTTTGACTAGCACTACATTGGCTAGCCATGTTGGATATTTGACTTCTCTGATGAAGCCGGCTTCTAAGAGTGCCTGTAGTTATTCTTCTACTATTAGGGCTCGTTCCGGGCCGAGCTTGCGTCTTCTTTGTTGTACAGGTCGGGACCCTGGGTATACCGAGAGCTTGTGGGACATGAGCTCGGGATCTATCCCGGGCATGTCGGAGGCTTTCCAGGCAAAGAGGTCGGAATTGTCTCTTAGGAGTTTAGTCAACCCTTGTTTTAGGGTTTCCCCTAGGTTGGCTCCTATGTTGGTATTTTTTCCTTCCTCTTGGCCGACCTGTATTTCTTCGGTTTTTCCTCCCGACTGTGGTCGCAGCTCTTCTCTGGCCCTTGCACCGCCGAGCTCTATTGTGTGAACTTCTCTGCCTTTTCCTCTCAGGTTCAGGCTTTCATTGTAGCATTTCCTTGCCAATTTCTGATCTCCCCTCACCGTTGCTATTCCCGCTGAGGTCGGGAATTTCATGCAAAGGTGGGGGGTGGACACCACTGTTCTGAGTCGATTAAGGGTAGCTCTGCCAATTAAAGCATTATATGCTGACCCTACGTCGATGAATATGAAGTCTATACTCAGAGTTTTGGATTTTTCCCCTTTTCCAAAAGTGGTGTGAAGGGGTAGAAATCCCAGTGGTCTTATTGGCGTATCGCCTAATCCGTACAAGGTGTCGGGGTAGGCTCTTATTTCTTTCTCATCTAACCCTAGTTTATCAAAAGCGGGCTTGAAAAGGATGTCCGCTGAGCTTCCTTGATCTACTAGGGTTCTGTGGAGATGGGCATTTGCTAGGATCATGGTTATTACCACTGGATCGTCGTGTCCAGGGATTACTCCTTGCCCATCCTCCTTTGTGAATGATATGGTTGGAAGGTCGGGTGACTCGTTCCCGACTTGGTAGACTCGCTTGAGATGCCTTTTGCGAGAGGACTTGGTGAGTCCCCCTCCCGCAAACTCTCCTGAGATCATATGGATATGTCTCTCCGGAGTCTGCGATGGCGGGTCTCTTCTATCCTCATCGTCTCGCTTTCTCTTTCCATGGCTGTCCGACCTTTCTATGAGATATCTGTCAAGCCGGCCTTCTCTATCCAGCTTTTCTATCACATTTTTAAGGTCGTAACAGTCATTTGTTGAGTGACCATATATTTTATGGTACTCACAGTAGTCGCTGCGACTCCCCCCTTTTTATTTTTAATAGGTCTGGGAGGTGGCAGCCTTTCAGTATTGCAAATCTCTCTGTATACATCCACTATAGAAACCTTTAGAGGAGTATAAGAGTGATATTTCCTTGGTCTATCGAGACCGAGTTCTTCCTTCTTCTTGGGTTCCCTCTCCCTCTCTTTTGTTGAGGGAAGATGCCCAGGTCGCCAACTCGAATCTCTCAGCTTAGCATTTTTCTCCATGTTGATGTACTTTTCAGCTCTTTCCTGTACATCACTTAAGGAGGTGGGGTGTCTTTTTGATATGGACTGTGAGAAGGGACCTTCTCTAAGCCCATTGACTAACCCCATAATGACTGCCTCGGTGGGCAGGTCTTGGAATTCTTGACATGCTTTGTTGAACCTTTCCATGTAGGCTCGTAAGGATTCTCCGACCTCCTGCTTTATTCCCAGGAGGCTTGGCGCATGTTTTACTTTGTCCTTCTAGATAGAGAACCTCATCAAGAACTTTCTTGAGAGGTCTTCAAAACTGGTGACTGACCTCGGGGGGAGGCTGTCGAACCACTTCATCGCTGCTTTCGACAGGGTAGTCGGGAAAGCTTTGCATCGCGTAGCGTCGGAGGCATCAGCCAGATACATCCAGCTTTTGAAATTGCTTAGGTGATGCTTCGGATCTGTGGTTCCATCATAGAGGTCCATATCGGGGCTTTTGAAGTTCCTCGGAACTTTTGCCCTCATTATATCCTCGCTGAAGGGGTCCTCTCCTCCTAGGGGCGACTCTTCCCGATTGTCGCGGGAGTTCCGACCTTTGAGGGAGGATTCTAACTTCAAGAGTTTTCTTTCTAACTCTTTTCGTCGTTCCATCTCCTCTTTTAGGTTCTTTTCGGTCTCCCTTTGTCGCTCCCGTTCCTGTTCCAATTGTTCCAGGCGGCTTTGGTGGATGTGGACTAATCCCATAAGTTCAGTTGCATAGGACTGTCCGTCCTTCTCCGATTCGCGTCCTTTTGAGGAATTCACCTTCGGAATTTTGACTCCGGAGGTACCCTCTCTATGCTGGTCGTTGGCTCCCTGATGGAAGGCTAGGTCTGCATCATTGTTTCCGGTATCCAGATTCTCTTGTTTGGAATCTGTCTCCACATGACCCTCTTCAGGGGATCTGTCCACCATCACTGGTTGATCTCTCGGGTCCCCGGCAACGGTGCCAATGTTACGATGGGTAACCGGAGATTGTTGGGCTGGACTCGCTGGGTTGGCCCAATCGTCTGAGGAAGGAAGCTTTCGAGCGGGTCTGCGCCTTGGGGGCCTCCGTCCGACTTGTGAGTATGAACGAATGGGGGTGGTACCTGCAAAGACACTCCGATGCCTAAGTCAGCAAGGGTGTGAGCAGGCCTAGAGAGTATTGGGACTTAGTGATACCTGAGGGATGTCAGTGTACTTATAGTGGTGAACCAATAACCACCGTTGAAATAGTGCTACTTTTTTAGGGTGTTAACCGTCCCTTTATCTCAGGGAGATTAAGATATGGCTCTTGGAAGTGGTTAGAGAGATTCTAGGGGCAGTTACTCATTCAAACGAATGTTGATCTGCCAGCTAACTCTCGTCCCCGACTTCTTTAGGGTAGAGCTTTGAACAATAGGTTCCAATTGTCCATCACAGTTGGGATCCTAGTGGCGAATGTACTCAACTACTTCTTTGCAAATATCAAAGGTGGATGGGGATGGAGGCTTAGTTTTGGTGGCGCAATGGTCTCTGCACTCATCATCACAATCGGATCATTGGTCCTTCCAGACACACCCAACTCCATGATCGAGTGTGGAGAGCACGAAAAGACTACGCAACAACTGAGGAAGGTTCCCGACGTGGAAGACATTGATGAAGAGTTGTAGTTGCAGAGAAATTACATCCACAACTGACAATTAGAAAATTTTGCACATTGTAGAAATTCTTGACTAGTAATTTTGACACATTGTATGAACCCTTGAATAGTGCCATTATAATTAAAGTGGGGTGATTCAATTAACTGATCATATAGTTGGAAAATTTCGACACTTCAGAATACCTGCCAAATACATTATAATTAAAACGCGTGATACATTCAATTAGTTTATCATAATTGGAAAATTGACATTTATTAAGATATTTGACTAGTGTAATTTTTAACTAAAACGGTAATACATCTAATTGACTATAAAATAATTATTCACGTGATTGTGATTATATAGGTACATGCCACCAAATATAGGTACACAGTTTAGTAATCTCTCCGCTATATCAATAGATAAATTTAGAAATATGAATTTCTTTTTTTGACTTCTGATGGATCTCAATAATTCTTTGAATCACAAATTATACACAATATTAATTTAATTTATTTAAAGTAGTAATTTAATTTAGATATTAGATCATTGGTCCTTCCAGACACATCCAACTCCATGATCGAGCGTGGAGAGCACGAAAAGACTACGCAACAACTGAGGAAGGTTCCCGACGTGGAAGACATTGATGAAGAGTTGTAGTTGCAGAGAAATTACATCCATAACTGACAATTAGAAAATTTTGCACATTGTAGAAATCTTTGACTAGTAATTTTGACACATTGTATGAATCCTTGAATAGTGCCATTATAATTAAAGTGGGGTGATTCAATTAATTGATCATATAGTTGAAAAATTTCGACACTTCAGAGTACCTGCCAAATACATTATAATTAAAATGCGTGATACATTCAATTAGTTTATCATAATTGGAAAATTTTGACATTTATTAAGATATTTGACTAGTGTAATTTTTAACTAAAACGGTAATACATCTAATTGACTATAAAATAATTATTCACGTGATTGTGATTATATAGGTACATGCCACCAAATATAGGTACACAGTTTAGTAATCTCTCCACTATATCAATAGATAAATTTAGAAATATGAATTTCTTTTTTTGACTTCTGATGGATCTCATCAATTCTTCGAATCACAAATTATACACAATATTAATTTAATTTATTTAAAGTAGTAATTTAATTTTCAACTACTTCTTCGCAAATATCAAAGGTGAATGGGGATGGAGGCTTAGCTTTGGTGGCGCAATGGTCTCTGCACTCATCATCACAATCGGATCATTGGTCCTTCTAGACACACCCAACTCCATGATCGAGCGTGGAGAGCACGAAAAGGCTACGCAACAACTGAGGAAGGTTCCCGACGTGGAAGACATTGATGAAGAGTTCAACGATCTTATTGCCGCAAGTGAGGAATCGAAGAAGGAAAAATTGAAAAGTAAGAAGAGATCATAGCAATGTGAAATTTCATATAGGACTAGAATTATGTATTCTTAAGGATTATTACCTGTTTTGTGGTGACAATGTAAACTTTTGAGCTTGCAAATCTTAGTGCATCAGCAGTACCAGGATAGAATCTATAGGTATAAAACACAATCACCAATAAGCAAGAGTTTAAAAGTCAAAAACATAATCACGCAAACCCTTTTTCTAAAACCCGAAAATCAAATCTTAGTTGTTTTTGTCTGGTGTATCGAATAGTACGAATATACATGCATCATACCTTAAGATCTTAACATAATTCTGGACAGTACTGACAGATAACTTCTATTAAATCTATACTGTTAGATCATCTTGGTGAATTGAATGCTAAGTTTAACTCGGCACATTTAAGACATTCTCTTAATTGAACTACCTGTTTGCTCCCATCCAACCAGAGAAATCATTCTGCAACCAATCATCCCTGACCTTTCCAAAAAGATCTATCAGTTCATCTTTATTCTCATCCCATTCTTCCATCACAATAGGCTTCAATTTGATCCATGTCTCCAATATACCCTCAACTGTGAGCCCTTCTGCAACCTTTCAAGAAGAACTAATACATAAATCAAGTGATATTACACTTGTCAATTCATAATAAAAAGGTTAAATTACACTGACATTTCTTCATTTAAGTTATAAAACGCCTGGTGTAAGCATGATATTACTTAATTTCAGAACAAGTTAGTATAATTTAAGATGACAAAAATCAAGGTGATCTTAGGCTTCAAATCAAACAATTTAAAAAAAATAATTTTAAACAAAAAAAATTTAAACCAAATTATATCAATTTTACAAGTGTAATTACCCGTGCGATGCACGTGCCATGCATGTGATAAGATCGAATAAAATATCAAACTGATAATTAAATAAAAACAGAAAAATAGTATTACAAAATTTACAAAAAACAATAATAAATAAAGAAAGCCTCTAATAAAATTTTTATTAAAAATTAAATTATAAACAAATTAAAAAATTGGAATAAGAGGAGCTTTGAACATTGGGTTCCAATTATCCATCACAGTTGGGATCCTAGTGGCGAATGTGCTCAACTACTTCTTCGCAAATATCAAAGGTGGATGGGGATGGAGGCTTAGCTTTGGTGGTGCAATGGTCTCTGCACTCATCATCACAATCGGATCATTGGTCCTTCCAGACACACCCAACTCCATGATCGAGCGTGGAGAGCACGAAAAGGCTAGGCAACAACTGAGGAAGGTTCCGGGCGTGGAAGACATTGATGAAGAGTTCAACGATCTTATTGCCGCAAGTGAAGAATCGAAGAAGGTGAAACACCCTTGGAGGAACCTGCTGCAGCGCAAGTACAGGCCTCACCTCACCATGGCAATCATGATTCCATTCTTCCAGCAATTCACGGGCATTATTGTCATCATGTTTTGTGCGCCTGTGTTGTTCGGCTCCATTGGCTTCAAGGACAACTATGCTCTCATGTCAGCTGTCATCACCGGCGTCATAAATGTGGCTGCCACTGTTGTGTCTATATATGGGGTTGACAAGTGGGGTAGGAGAGCCCTTTTTCTGGAAGGCAGAGCCCAAATGATTATATGTCAGGCCGTAGTAGCCGCTGCTATTGGAGCCAAGTTCGGAATTGATGGAAACCCCGGTGATTTGCCAGTGTGGTATGCTATTGTGGTGATGATGTTTATTTCCATCTATGTCTGATATATTATAATCTATTCAACGAATGAGATCAAACCCCACGTTTTAAACGTTTTTGCCTAAGTATTTATCTCTGGAAAAAATACCAAAACAAAAAATTATTGTTACATTGGATGATTTTAATACGAAAAAAAACGTTAAAGAAGATTCTAAATCAAAAATTACGTTGGGACGGTTTCGATTTTGACCCTCAACGTTAGGGACAAAACAATACTTATCCCTATAGTTATCATATTATTATTATTATTATTATTATTATTATTATTATTATTATTATTATTATTATTATTATTATTATTATTATTATTATTATTATTATTATTATTATTATTATTATTATTATTATTATTTTGATTGATAATTGATAAGTAGTTTAATAATGCATTAAATATTGATTTTATATAACTATAATAAAGATATTTCCTAAATTAGTATAATTATGCATTAATACTTAAATGCTAATTATAGTATAAGTATAATAAAGATATTTTTATAAAATAAATTTAGAAGAGAAAATGTACATTCATTTTGGCGGGAAAATGGATTCATGAGGAAACGACACCTCACTTTTATTAGTTGGGAGAAAACCCAATTTTAGTATATTAAGTAGATTCTAACAGAAAATATATAATATCGAATAGATAAATCTTTAATTAAAATAGAATTTTGAAAATTTAGATTCCAATGTTATTATCTAAATTTATAGTTGTTTCTTTCTATAAACAAATACTATAGATATTAAAAATTCTCTTTTGACCATAAGATCATTATTCCTTATAAGTATACAAATTCATTGCCCATGTCATCTCTTTTGATGAAACACAGTTATTGTGGAAAGAGGCGGAGCCTCATAGTAAGAAGGGACAATCGCTCCTAAATTTTAAATTTGTTTCGTATAAAACTATAAATTATATACAAATTAAATTTTAGTTTTTTTATCTCTAAAA
>NC_029785.2:3384604-3395546 GCF_000816755.2 Arachis ipaensis
TTTTGTAAAAAATAATTTTTTTATTTAAAAAATTGATAAAGTTAACATTAGTTAACACAAAAAATTTAAAATAAATTAAAAAAATAAAAAATTTAAAAAATTTAAATTTTTAATATATTTATTTTATATTTACTAAAAAAATATTTAAAATATTTCACTAATAATAATCTTATCTTATACCATTATAGCACATATTAACTAAATCGATATATGTGTATATCAAAATTAGCCATCAATAAGATACATAATTAAATACAAAATACACATTAAAAATGAATTAAACTACACATGTATTTATGTTTACAACTCTGTTAGGGAGACAATGAAAAATCTTAACAATATGAACAATGAGTTGGTTATTTAGTCCAATAGATAGAAATAAAAAATAAAAATCACTCCACAAATTACCCTAAATCCAAAAACCCTCCTTTAGTTATTTCACAAAAACAACCATCCAAACCCTAATTACAAACAGTTTTCACCCCAAATCCCTTTTCTTCCCCAGCCGGCAGCCACTCCTAACGTTCTTCACTAACCATCCTACCTCAGCGGCGTCAGAGACACCCACACCATCCGTTAGCTTCGACCCCAATCCAGCCCCTTCTCTTGCTGGCAACCAACAGCTCGGACGGACGCCACCTTCCCGTCGCGGGTCTTTGTGCCATCCGCCGGTAGCCCGCGTCGAGGCAGGCCTTCATCGTTCCCGTCGAGCGTTTTTGGTGCCCGGCTCTCCTCTCTCTCCTGCGCCGGTACCCACCCTGGAGGTCGCATCCTGCCACCGTCGTCCTAGCATCCTGAACATCCGACATCTGTGATTAAAAATAACCATCCAATAACTCACTAAAACGACCATTTGCATCCATAATGATTGAAACAAACAGCATGTTTTAATTGTAAAGTAATTAAATAACCATCCTCGTAAGAAATAAGAATAACCATCCATCATCATAGTGAAATAAACATCTGGATTATTTTCAGTTAAACTTCTAAACAATTCAGAATAAAACTTCTCGATAATCAGATGTAATGTTTTTTTTTACCAAAGATAGGATACTCGAACCCGCAACCTCTTAATTGAGTATGGGGAGACTATACCATTTGAGCTATAACTCATTGGTAATCAGATGTAATGTTAGTAGTGGCATTTGTTCGATACTCAATAACTTCTCGAAGCGGGTCCCTTCTCGGACGTTCGCGGAAAGCTGGGCGGCGTCGACTGTGTTCTGGACAGCGACGGCTGGTGTTTCTGGAGGCATCGGAGCAGAGAGAGTGGAAGAAAATGCGCGAGAGGAAGGCTCTGCAGAACGAAAATCACACGCAAAGAAGGGAGGTTACCGTATCGTAAATGCACCATTTGTAAATTCTTATTTTTTTTAAATTCAAAATTCGAAATTATTAGAAATTAATTAAATTAATTATCATCTTATTTTAATTTTTTTAACTCTATTGTTCACTAAAATCATTATCTTCCTATACTCTTTTTTATGTTTAATGGTGAGTTCTACCCAACCCCCTCTAAATGAACATGTAAATTACCCCTTGTGACGTGGCATGTTTTAATTGGATTCTTAGTTTTAGTTTGAGTTAATTTAACTCAATAAGAATTAATATCTTAACTAAAGTAAGGTAATTTTGTAATTAAATATTTTCATAAGAGGGATGAATATATAATTTTTATAAATATTAAAAAGTAAAGTTATATTTTTATCATTGTGCAGAAACTCAATTCACTTCAGTCCCATTTCTCTCTGAAATTGAAAGAAAAATCAACTCAACTATGTACAATGGAAAGCTGTTTCCATTTCCAATGAAGATAATTTTGCTGGAGACAAAACGGAGGAAACTGTGAGCGCATACGAACTTGTAGAGCACCCAAACTACTCCTTTTGTTTTGGTGATATTGTGTTTGCGGCTCAAATGATAGTAGCTGTCTCACGGCTTGCTTAGACTCAAAATCAATCATCCTCATTCAGAGTTTAGAGCTTGAGCTTCAATGGCGACGAAGAAGCAGAACGATGATAACACCAAGAAGGCGGGCTTTACTCACTAGTGCCCCCCAGTCCCCAACCTTCGTTCTCACCGTTGAAGAAGCCGTACGCTCGCCGTCATTCTCACTCTCAAGCAGCCGACTCGCTCTCGCCCTTCCCTTAACTCCCCTTTTCTAGCAAAACAGTTTTGGAACTGCCCTCCTGAAGTTTTTTTTAGATAACTTATTTTTCATGAATTTGATTTGCCTGAATTATGATACAGTTCTGAATTTATTTGTTATTGATTTGATATTGTTTGGAAATTTTGTTATTGATTTGATATTGTTCTGAAAATTTTCATGATTTTTTGTTTCTTCAATCTGATATAGTTCTAAAATCTGAGATAGTGAGCGTGGTCAGAGAAATTCTTACCTATACCGAGAGCAACCCTATCAAATAATAGCTCATATAAAAGATTCACTAAATTAGAAAGAAGATCTTTCCATGCATAAATTTCAACAATTGATTACGAAGTGTAATATTACAGGTGTTGGTTGTCTGTATAATCTTGCTTTTCGATGCTCAGTAGTTTTACATCTTTCTTTGCCAGCTAAGAAGTTTTGCTCACATTGGATAAGGAAAAGCACAAAGTGGAGGGTCGAAAATATTATTATGTGTTCAACAGTCTTCTATATTGCTTGCTTGTTCTGCATATACTGGTGGGTGCTGATATTTCGGATGCTTGTTAGACAAATTCAAGCAAAAGGAAAAATTAGTGATGATGTTCGATCTGGTAAGTTGAAAGATCATGGCTTGCTAATGTAAACTCTTGATTCAAAGAGCATTGTTCTCAATATGTTTTGCATGCTTAGTGTCTTCATGGAAGTAGACATGCTTTAGAAGTTCTGGCACGAGTTATTAATTTGTGTCATCTGAATCTGGTATCTGTATTGATATGGTAGCTAGGTGTTGGTTGATTTCTTCCCCTTAAATTGCTTCCTTCAATGTAATTGTATATGATTGTAGGACATCTTTGTGCCTAAACACATTGCTGTCTGCAGTTTACTTTTATTCAATAAATCTTGATGGATTTACGTCAACTATATTGCTTTATTTTCAGTAGTAGCTTCAGCCTGTAAAAGTTTCAAAAGCTTAATATGAATTTTTTTCAACTGATTATTTGATATCAAACTGCTTCATTTCCATTATGCAGATTCAGAAGATGAAGATAGCCATGAAGATTGAGATGGAAAGCAAGACCATAATGTAATCTTAAGGCAAAGGTGAATTTTGAATGGTGGCAACTGACAAGTTGTTTCGCACTTTGGAGTTATACAAATATAGTCACATTTTTATGTGGAATCATGTTTAATATATTAGTTAATTCTATAACATTTAAAAGCTTTAGAAGGGTATTCCACAAGTAAAATGGCTTGAGCCATTGACACTCATCAAGTCATTGCCTCTCTCGTGATGTATGTTTTGAACATTGTGTTTCTCTTTGAGGCAAGATGGAATTCAAAATGTCCATTGTGTTAGGTTTCAATATAAATAGATATAGAAATTATAGGCATCTGCATTAGTTTTATTTAATCTTCTGTGTTTTCCTTAAACTGAGGTAGATGTTGTCTGGTTTCTTTCTTGCAGATGAATTGTCTTAGCTTCGAAATTCTTAAATCAATCTACAATGGAGCAGTTGCTAATGATTATGAACTAAGATTTCAAGTATTAGAGGAATAGAATGAAAAGAAGAAAAAAAATCCACTTTACTTTACACATTTCCACCGTTTACTTAAATTCAAGTTTCAGGCAACCAAGATCCTCTAAAACAAGAAACACTCAACATTAAAGGAAAATGTATAAGCTAATTACTTCTATGCACACAAAGACAACTCAATCATTGCTCCAAACCTATCTTTAAACAAATTCTTAAAATCCGGAAGAACCGTGAAAATTCCTCGGTTCCCTTTCTTTAATTATTCTGAACTCTCTATGCCATGTTTATTAATATTAACCATAATTCACTTGCGGAGGGAGTAGGACATTTATTTATCAGATCTCATTAATCATTATGAATTTGAACTCACTATGCTGTTCTGTGTCTAAACAAGGATTTGCAAAAAATATTTTTTTTTTCAGTCCAATCAGAATCATATCTTACAACATAAAAAATCAGCATGTTAAAATCAAATTGCACAAGGAAGTAAGAGTTGGAACAATCTATTAATGGTGATTCTACATTTTGTGATAAAAAGACAAAACATTCAGTAGTTCCAACCTACAAACACTTGATGAGATACAAATCAGAAAACCATATGCTTATTTAACACCTTACATGACTTACAATTTCAGAATATAATAAACAAAGCAATAAAACCAAGCACCAAAGGAACTAAGGTAGATATGCACGTAAATACATAAAACTTTCCATAAGAGAAAGTGCATAATTCAGTCTACAACTCAACTCTGTAAGAAGAGACTCTTTAAACAACAAATCATAAGGCAACTATACAAAAAAACTATTTGATAACATAAAACAGCCAAAATTGCTAGAAAGAAATGCATAACAGCCAATCAGGTCACATATCTTCTCCAGTTACTACACTTTTGAATCCTGGCAAAGCTGGAAACCTTCGTTTGCACCCAATTGTGCTTGAGGCCCTCCAGCAGAACTAGGTCGACTAGTCAGTTGAGGGAAGTCATTCATGTCAAAACGAAAATTATCACTCGAGTTTACATCATTCAACATATCCATAACATGGCTTTGTGAAAGTGGACCACCAGCATTGGGATAAGAGTTTCCTAGCATTGAAATCACCTACGGAGATCCTGAATCATCGTAAGAAAAATATTTGTGCATTCAACATGCATGAAAACAAATATAAATAATTTCATCAAGCATATTACATACAAATCTAAAACAACCATCAGTTCTTTAACAGTTTTCAACATGTGAAAGCGAACAATGTGGTTGCATAAAAGAAGGCCAACTAATTGGATAAGCTGAACCAATGCAAACAGAAAATAAAGTCATCTTCTCTATGGCTGCACTTGCACAAAGCAAATGCAATTAGGGGTCATTGCATGAGAACATCTTTGTGGATAAGTATTGTTCAACACCATTATAATGGACATCCATAAAAATACGTACCTTGTAGAAGCACAACACTCATCAATCGATTCTGTCCCTGTACTCCTAAGCCACCATATCCACTGTTTGTACTCATCAATCGATTCTTGCCCACCTTGAGGTTGTGCATCGGCAGAATCCAGATCATGTAGCATTACATCCTTTAGGGGGAAACAAAATTTCAAATCACAAGAAACTATTACCATCAAGCCAGTGTATCAAAAACAATCTTACTGGGTCTGAGCATCTAGATGTGTTCCTTTACAAAACTTATCCAAATAATTTTTTTTGTGTTAAAATAACCAATGAGTCAACAACAGCACAATCATCACAATGTAATTGTTCATCATCCTCATTCTTACCATTGCTCGGTTTTGGCGTCTGGATTCTAAGAAAAGCACTCTTACTCTTAACCTGTTTCTTTGGAATGCCATTATATTCATGAACCCTATCTGCTCTATCATAATCGTACCTATCCAGTTCCAAAGCCGTTGTCTCAAGAGAAGAGTCTCGCGCCTCTTCCGAGCAAAGTTTTGATTCGATACCGGAATTCGGAGAAACAACCACACGGCAACGGCGGTTTGCTCCGCCAAAGCACTCCTTCCTGAACCTGGAAGCACTGCGGTTAGGGTTAGAATTTGAAGGAGACTGCGATAGCATTGAACTACGGTGACGCGAATCGTGTTCGAAAAGAACAAGAACCTGAGGAACAAAGAGTGGATTGGCGGGTAAAAAAATGGGAGGGTTGAAATTGAATGCGGTAGGGTTCACAAGAACGTGGTTGGGAACCTGACGGAGATGGTGGTGGTTATACGGCGGAGGAAGAGGAATGTACGTATTTGGGCGACGGTAATGATGAAAGTAGGGATCCATGGCGGCGGAGAGAGGAGATAGAAGGACAAACGGAGATGGGAGAAGGAGATACAGAAGATTAGGGTTCATTGTGTGGAAGCTTGATTTGGGGAAGAATTAAAGATTGAATTTTTAATAAATTACATAATTATCCACTTTGGGCTATAATTTAATTACCAATAGTTTAACCATAGTTAACATAGCAACCAATTAAAAGATGACATGTCACAGAGGGTAATATACATATTATTATAGAAAGAGTAAAGTAAAATTTACCTTAAATATATGATAACTGATTTGTTAACTTATTTTTTATGTTTACATAATATTTTAGTTATATATTTAATTTTGGTACATTATTAATGTAAAATAATTTTATATGAAATATTTAATTATATAACATCACGTCAATAAAAATAATTATCTTTTATATTAACTACATAAATAATCATTAAAAAAACAGTTAATTTAGGTTTCAGGTTCACCAAAACAAATGTGCATCGATATGTGAATATGATGAAGCCAAGGTAGGTTATACGGTCCAAAGTAATTAGAAAATTAATATATGGATGAGTTGGATTCTGACAAAGGGATGTGCAAACTAATCTAAAGAATTGTGTAATATTAATATTTGAGAGATGGGAGATGAGAATCCATGTGAAGAACTGAGTAATTAAATAGAGAATAAATTAAGGAGGAAGATATGTATATGCCAGCTTGTTTTCTTTTGTTTCTTTTTGAATGTAGCGTGGAGATGTCGCTATTTGCCTACTAATTTATATTTCGGTTTAAAGGACAACAAGGTATGCTACCCACATTTTTATTTTTTATTTTTTAAAAAAATTGTTATAAATCTGGCTCATTAATTTATTTTGTTCCTTAACAAACCAAGGCTCACTTTTGTTAGAGATCGTTTATATTATTTTATTTTATCAGTTTAAATATTTTGATGAGTAATTTTATAATATAATTATAGTTTTATATTTAAAAAGTCTATAATTCAATCTTTGGTGAATAAAAAGATGACATAAAATAAATAAAAAAAAATTGTGCAAAAATTAAATAAACCAAAAGAGATTTTTGTTCGAAAGAAAGTGTTAGAGATATAATAATTTATGTTACTTCTTTTTATCAATTTAAATTTTTAAGATGAGTAATTTTATAATAATTTTTCTTCCTTTATTCTTTCTATTTCTTCTACTATATATTTATATATCTTTTTCTTGACATAATTTTCCTTTTAAAAAACGTTTAACCAAACTTGTTTAATTTTGCTTCTTGATTTAACTGTCATAATTAAGCGTCACTTTTAGATATTTTTATAAGGATAATTGGATCAAAATTCAGCATTTCGATTTATTATTGTGGTGATTTCGGGGAAAAATCAAGTGAGATAATATAAGATGAGAATACATTATATCCAACTCAAAATTTTAAGGTGTCAAATATATGAGTCTCTCATTTTATAAATTTCTCACTCTTCTTTACTTTTTTTTATGTGAAACTAACTTCAACATTCCTCACACTTACGACACTAACAGTTTTGAATAGTAGATGTTAAATTACTTTTTTCGTAATAAGCATATGTTGTTCTATACTCCGATCCTAGGAGCTTTGACATAAAATATGATTATAATAACTCACATTAAGAAGTAGGAGACTAGGAGATAATTAATAACCAACTAGTTCCACTACACTAGCAATTAATTATAGAACGATTATTTGACTCATAAAATAATTAAAGGGTAATCAAAAGTATGGAGAAAGCGTAGGCTGACAATCATCATCCCTAATTGGAACTTGATCTATACTTAAGCTTAAGATCATAATTTTTAATTTTATTTTTTACGGTATTTTTTATCCAATATGTCAAGAATTAATCCGTTATAAATTTAAATTTTATTAAAAAGTTATTATTTATCAATAAATTTGCTGCAGACACAAGATAAAAATCAAACTTTTAACATTTATTTAAGTAGATAAATAAATTAACCATTCAACCAACTTAAGTTAATTTGTTTAAGATCATAATTTAATAAAGTTGTTACTCAAAATTTTCTTTTTTATGACCTAAAAAGAAATAACCCCATTTATATAAGCTTAAGTTTTTTTACCAGGTTTTCTTCAAATGAATTAAAAATATAATTATACCATCTTTCTAATTATTGGTACTTAGATTGGTTAATTATTAATTACAAATGTTCATCTACTTAATTAATGCCATAATGTGGCACATAATAACAATCCAGGCCAACAAACAAATTCGTTAGTACGGATAATCATAATAATAATGTCAACTTCTATTAGGTCTTCTTAAGTTTTTCTTTTTTCTTTTTTGAAACAGATAGATTCTTTGAGTAGACATATGTGCCTAACATGCATGTTCCAATTAAATACTCGTATCCAAAATAGTACTAGTAAAATATACAGCTTAATACATAGAAAAATGGGCCCTATATATATTCAAAACTATTTAATCATTTCGATCATTCTAAATTGGAGCCACAACTAATAAAGTTTATACCTAATTAAGAAATTACATCTAATTAATCATGAGTATTCTAAAGACTAAGCTTGCAAAAATATACATAGAAAATATAAAGATAGAAATATAACCATAGAAAATAAAAAATTCACTCGAAAATTCGGATAATATTCAATTTAGTCTTGAATTTGTATGTGAGTCTTATTTTAGTCTTTAAAATTTCAATTGCTTTTATTTAATCTCTAAATTTTGTGAACACGACTCATGTTAATCTTTGAAACAATTTTCAGTGTACAAATGTTAACAGAACATTGTCGTTGATAGCCGAATACCATGCTAGACTCTGTAAAATAATGTCGTTTTGATTTTAGCATTTAAATAATTTAAAAAATCAAAAGTGGTATTTATCGAAACTTTACCTAACAAAACAAGTGACGCGACATTACTTTTCGGCTATTTGAATGTCAAAAACCAAAACTGCATCATTTTAATTACAGGTTTTAGCGTGGCATATGACTATTTATATCAGCACTTCATTAACGTTTTTGTACTAAAAATCGTCTCAGAGACTAATGTGAGGCATGTTTACAAAATTTGGAAACTAAATAAAAGTAATTGAAATCTCAAAAACTAAATTAAAACACGTATGCAAATTCAGGACCAAATTAAATATTAACTTTTTGATAATTACTTGAGATTTTCTATGTTTGCTAAAATTAACCAAATATAACTTAGTAACCCTAACCTATGTTATTAGGGAAATCATTAACTTTTTTATGCATTAAATGAAGTGTTATTTTATAAAAATTCCTAATTTAAAAAAAACTAATAATAAAAACTTAAGATAATTTTCAATAATGCATCCATTAGAAAATGAAGAAAGTAAAATTTGTCCTTAAATTTCCAATTGTAAATGGCCATTGAAGACAAATCAGATAGCCTTAACTTGCGATTCAAATTGTGGGGCACGAGATAACGTGAAACGCTCTTTTTTCTTTAGATATTTGCATGGAAACTTGAGGATGAAAATGGATCCTCAGTGTACAAACTTCAATAATTTTTTCACTCTTAATCAATTTCTATTTTTGTTTTCTATCCATTATTTTTTCTTGTGTTTCAGCACATAAATTATTAGATTTGATAAAAAAAAATCAATTAAAATAATTCAATTCACCCATATTGATGATGATGACTGCATCATGTTTCAATAAATGAACCAAGTTTTTTGGTTCACTCTCCTCCTTGCCAGCATGTTTAATTTGACATCACCGGCAAAACAAGGAAAAAAGATAAAAAGATAAAAAAAAAAAAATTTAACTAGTCTTCAGAGATACTCTCTAAATGAGGTCGCCATACACCAACACGGCCTTTCCGGCGATCCTTTCCTAAAGATTTTTTATTTTTAGAAGCTATCTGAGTGAGTGCATGGAAGTGTGATGACGAGTCGTCATCATCACACTTCTTACTCTTTTTTGACAAAACTTTTTTGTTAATGTCACTATCACATATGCTTCCGCTCTTCGCAGTGGCAAAACGCTTCTTTTCCGGCAACGATGATGCCGGAATCAAGAAGTATATGCTTCCCCTCTTGAGCTCTGTCTCTGGAGCAAGGATCAAAATCCGGCGAACGACACCTTGAGAGCTAGGTTTGCTTAGAACATGATTAGGGTTTTCCCTGAGAATCTCTCCGGCAGTTATTGGACGTGTAATCTCTTCCACATAACCATTCAAATGCACTATTCTTATCAAATCAAGAGCACCACAAGGAATAACACAAGCCAAACAACACCTTAAGCTATTACCCATAATTATAATGTATTTTTGGTTTAGAATAATATGATCAAGAGAAATAATAGCACCCAAAAAGGGAAAAAAAATAGAGAAAATTAAAACTGATCTAGGATTTGAACCTGGATCAGAAAAAAAGAAAAAGAAAAAGAAAAAAAAAGAGAGAACAAAAGAAGAAAACCTTTTTTTTGTTGTGTTTGAGTTACTAGAGCTTTGAGAACAAGGGAAGGGGTTGGAGGATGAGTGGTGTATATATAGTAACAACCGTACTCATAATGCAATGGGTGGATTTAACAAAATTTATAAATTATAAATAAATTAATAATTGTGATGATGACGTTTGAAGTTAATAATAATGGAACTGAGTGGATTCAATTTACCAAATTGCCCTCCATATATATATATAATGTGTGTGTGTGTATTATTGTTTTTGCAATTTTTTGGGGTTTGGATGAACACATGCGGTGAGGTGGGGCTTCCTTACCTTCTTGCTGTGTAGTTAACTAGTTTGTAGGGTTTTGTCCGCCATGTGTAGATAAATAATAAGAACTATTGACTGGTATAGTAGTAAACTTTGATAATTAATTAACAGAAATATCTGATAACAAAAATAGATTAGTCAAAAACAGTTAAAATTTATTTTTTTTAGTTTAATAATTAATAAATATTAAATAAGATAAATTTTGATAAATTTTTTTGTTTTTCTAATATTATCAATTA
>NC_029785.2:3395658-3396717 GCF_000816755.2 Arachis ipaensis
TTAAAAAGATTAAAAAATTTGAATAAAAATGTAAATATAAATTTTTTATTTATTTAAAAAAAATCCGTCAAAATAATATGTATTTATTGATAAATAAATTCATAATTTATACTTATTCATTGTGTCCAACAATCTCTAGTTCTATTATTAATTCAGACAATATTTCAATACTAAAATATTGCCCTTCTGTTTTCAGTTCAATTTTTGCTAAGTATTAATTGACAAAGGTGAAATAGTAGTTAGTTTATTATAATAAAAATGTTATTTGTACACTAAAATTAGTCACTAAAATTAACTTCTAATATATTTGTGTATAAATATATGTGTGCTTTAAATTATTTTCAATGTGTATTTGTATTTTAGCATATATTTTATAATGATGGCTGATTTTGGTGACTGATTTTAGTGTACACATAGCATAACTCTATAGTTTTAGAGAGGATGCCAGTATTCTGAGCGCAATACTAATTTAAGTACTAAGTTAATGAGACCCATAATCTTCGTGTATGCAAACATAATTTTATTATAGTTATGATATAAATATGTGCGAAGTTTTAACTTTTTTATTTAAACTTTGTACTTTAGTTATGTACTATATATAATATTTAAAACGTCAAAATAAAAATGTAAACGGTGGGAAACTGGGAATGCATAAGTAAGATTCATCTACCTGCGCTATAGACTATAGCAGTTTGTCTTATATATATATGTTAAATAAAAATATATTTATTTACTCATTACTGATCCAGAATTTGCTACATTAATTGCTGTTAGTAACAGCAAATCATTGTTAAATAATCGTTAAAAAATCATTGTTGAATATATATAACAGAAGAAACAAAACATCATTTCCCATAAACTGAGACCTGGATTGATCAACGATTAAGAGCTTCAAAGATCATGAAGCTGGCACGGGAAGTAGTGTGAACTGCGAAGGTTATAATCAAACAAAATAATGTAACTAAGACTTTGATATAATCAAATAGATATCTTAAATTAATTTATTTTAATTTCTATATTAATATAACTTTTTTTAATTAAAATAAGTTTAATTAATTC
>NC_029785.2:3396946-3397721 GCF_000816755.2 Arachis ipaensis
GTAAATTTAAGAATTAATTTAATCACTTTTAAAACTAAAATCTATTTTAATACACAGTAAAAAAAGTCAGAACTTGCCTTATTTAGCATTCATTAATTATCGTAACAATTAATGAATATTAAATAAGGCAAATTATGGCTGTTTTTGGTTGATTTTCTTTGGTTACCAAACATTTTTCATTAATAAATGGTGCAACAATGTCTGAGTTAGAGTTAAGAGGAGAATTACCAAAATTTTTGCTTGCATTGCCATAGAGATATAAGGAAGAAAAGAGGAATTACCACGAGAAAGAACTAGTAGGTTATATTCATTAAACATACTAGAATATATAGGGAAAAATATATTCATTAAAACTAACAAATGTATTTAAGGTATTAAGTATTATCAAAACTTAATATAAAACTATTAGATAAAAAAACAAAAAATTAGTATAGAAAATGACAAAAAAAAAGTAACAATAGAAGTAATTTTTAAGATGTGCAACAAAACTATTAAGCATAAAAATTTTAGTATACGACACAAAAATATTAGTGACCAACACAGAAAATTTTATATATTAGCTTAAGAATTTTATTTTCTATGAACTTTTACGTCTGTGAATCACTATTAAGTTTTATTAATTTTGAATTCTTTTGGAGGAGATTTGAATATTTTTTTATTATTATTTACTGTAGTTATTTAGTAAGAAGTGCCGAAATTTAAATTTTTTTATTTTTATTTTTTTGTTATACGCAAAAATTTATGTACTATATCGATAAATTTTTGTGTTTTTTAA
>NC_029785.2:3397800-3404754 GCF_000816755.2 Arachis ipaensis
AGAAAGAGAAGGAAAAAAAATTAACAAAAAAAAAACATAACAACGATGGCAACGCAGTAATACAAAAAAAAAGGAAGAGCAGAAA
Organism: Arachis ipaensis; assembly: GCF_000816755.2. Lineage (NCBI taxonomy): Eukaryota > Viridiplantae > Streptophyta > Magnoliopsida > Fabales > Fabaceae > Arachis > Arachis ipaensis. Next base: position 3,397,886 of record NC_029785.2, read on the forward strand.
AAAGAAAATAAAAAATACACGAAAAAAAAGAAACATATAGTTCATGTAAATGTTATATGAGTAGTATTTATTAGGCTTAAGTCAATTTAATTAAATGTAGTTATTAAAAATATTTATACGTAAACAAGAATGTTTTAAAAATATCAATTCTAGTAATATAAACCTTTTTCTTTTGAAGTCATGCATTTGAAATCTTTGGTTTGAGGTGCATATATAGGCAAGAAAAATTGCATCTTTGCAATCTAAAGTCTTTTTTTACAAGCATTACAAGATTTTGTAGGTGGAAAACATACAAATTCTTATTACTTTAAAATTCTTCAAGACTTATTCTAGTGAGTCAAATTGATACTTTCATCTTTTAATAAAAATTTTTAATATGTGTATTATTATATAAATAAATTCTTAGTTTTTATTAACTTCTTTACTTTTGGTTGGACCTGATGGGTGCTAAGAGAAGGCTTTTGACCCATTTTATGCTTTCCTTTCCTAATCACTTGAGTCCAACCTTCCAAATCCTCATGTTGTGCATGGTCTACATGAACAGCATGCAAATCACTCTCCACCAAATCCGGGACAGTAACATTTACAGTCTCATCTCCAAGATTCTTGCCAAAATGAAAACTTGCCTTTTCTACATGTACTGGATTTTTTGAATTTGAGCTTTCTGGCTGCTTTGCTACATCGCTGATCACCTTGGCATTAGTTCCTCCTCCTGCATTGCTGTCAGTCTTGCACACCTTCATATCATGACCAAACTTGAGACAGGAGCCACAAATAAGGTGAAGACTTTCATATTCAACCTCATATTCAACACCTTCAACAAGAATCTTCTTAGTCACTGGCAATCCTAAATCTATCTGAACACATGCTCGAGCATATCGTCCTCTTTCAGCTAATTTTGTTGCCAAATCAACCTTAACGGGAATGCCAACTGCAGCCGCAACACGGAGCATTGCATCTTCTTGGTAGCACCAAATTGGTAATCCGGAAATTCTAATCCACACTAAAGTTGCTCCAAAATAGTTTTCACTTGATCTAAACTCTTGATCCCAAGGCTTCACAGCCACATAATTTCCCTCGATCATCCATGGACCTCCTAAGAGAACTTTTTCTCGCTCCTCAGCTACATCAAACTTCACAAGAAAGTAGTCAAATCCCACGTCCAATAAATCAAAACCTCCCTTAATCCTCCATACCGTTCGGAGTTTATGAGACAATGCAGTGTAGCTATAATGTTTACCTAGCACCTTAATTACTATAGCATCCTTATAAGGTTCTGCCAAGCAATTCTTAGCTTCTTGGGTAAACGTGACACTCGGTGGCAAGAGATCTCCTTGCTTCCCAGAAACTACCGCAATGTTATCTCCCGATAAAGTTTCAACAAGTGAAAAAGCTTTAGCAATCTTGGAACCCACAACTTTGTCCCTGAAAGAAACCTTCAAAGGCTTAGAAACCCCTCCCGAAATATGATCCTCCTTTTCCCCTGATGCAATCCCTCCCCCACTCTCCCCCTTATCTCTTCCGCCGACATTATCGGCTGCCTCACCGTGTTTCACCCTCAAAGTCTCTTCCCCGCTCACTCCGGCGCTCATCTTCGATTTTCAAAATTGTACAGAGTACGGAGTACAAAATTTAATTTATTTAAGTACACTTTAAATGTTACTCTAAAATAAATTATTGACGGCACAAAATATTACTCCACCAGCCTGGCCAATGATTCAGCTTTTAATTATTTTAATTATTGATGCCGTCCCCAGCTACCTATAATTCATGAATCAATTTTTGCCTTTTTACTAAAATGTGAACCAACCTAAACTTTTCTTTCTTTCTTTCTTTCTTTTTGGAAAAAAAGAGTTCAACGGAATTTTGACAGGAAGTCAAATTAAATTTGTATCAAAATCTTATTTCGAATAGTAGATATAACTTTTTAAAAAAAATGAATTCAACCCAAAAATTACTTAGTATTTATATTGAAAATATACAAAATATTCAATAATATTAAACTATAGCAAGAATTGTAATAAAAAGGAGATAAATAAAGCAAACGAAAGCTTTAAATAAATAAAAGAATAAAATTAAAATTAAAAAAAGCAAATATTTGAAAAGAACAAGAAAAATGCGAAAAAAAGTTAAAATAAAATAAATTAACAAAAAATAAAATAACAAAAGAAATAAAAGAAAAGAAAACAACAGAAATAAATTAAAAGTGGACTCCAAACACTCACATGTACTTGCTTGACGTCAGTGTAATTTGGATTTTTATTTACAGAATTTTGTATAATGATAAAGTGTTTAGATTGAAGTCCTCTAACTCTTCTAAATTTCTCTTGTTTATAGACCATAAATAATGAATTGCAGAGTGCTCCTTTCTTGGCACGATCTAACCTTCTCTTTTTATCTCTACTCATGAACTTGCCTTGCCGGCAAAGGATCTTGTTTTCCAAAATTGACACCCCACGCGTACGTCTTTGTTTTTATCTTGGTCGACAAACCTCACATTCTATATAGTACTCCCAGATAAAATCACGTACAATTATCAAATTTCGACTTGGGTCTCTCTCGACTTGACTCTTCTCGAAGTTCTATTTTTTTTTATGGTCGAATCCTTATTCCATCGAAATTTTAACCACACATGATCAACTGATTTTGTCCCAAATTTTTTCGACTCAATTTATATTCGATATCATAGTCAAATTTCACAACCAGTCGAAATTATACCAACAGTTACAAAAGCTAAATATAAACAATGAAATACAAAGCAAACCAAAAGAACTGTACTTTATTCCTCTACATGCTCTAGTCCTAAGCTATGTTACCTTCTTCTTGTTATCAATTTTTTTATGGTATCTCTTATCTTAATATGTCAAAAATTAATTTGCATTCTAATTTGAGTTGGTATTTATTCAAAAAGAAATTAAAATTTTTAACATTTACTTAAATAGACGAATAAACTAAATATTCAACCACCAACTGAAATCAGTTATATATCTTAAAGTAAATATTTTGTTCATTATTATATAAAAATGATAAAAAGGAGAGAATGTGACCAAAATCTAAAATTTGGAAAAAATTAAAATTTTGCGTTCGACTAATTAATTTTTTAATTAATATCATTAATTAAAAAAATAGTTTTATATAAAAAATAAACTGCTATTAATTAATTAAAAATTAATTTCATATACTTATTCTAAAATTTTCGCGAAGATGAAGATAGCGAAGCATGCTTCCAAGAATAAGAGACTTTGAACAGAGTTACTATTACTACTATTATTATTGAAGGAAATGGGGACGAGGTCGTTATTTTCTTTGATGAAAGATATTTGAGGCCCCCTCTTTTATGAAAGAAATTAAATTAGGCAATGATAATATGTCCAACTCATTATTCATAAAATTAATAAGGACCATATACTTTTATATATATTTTGTGTAAAATTAAATAAGAAAACAAATATCAGCCAGAGACCAGCTCACCTGAAGTTATACATTCATTTAAAAGTTATAGTGGTTGGATTAATACGTCTTCTTTTCAGAAGATACGGTCCACGTGTCATTTCGTAACGGTTAGGTCAGTATTATAGAAGTCACATTAGCGTTTTTTGTTGAGTCTAATTGGGTGACTTTAACGGAAGGATAAATTTGTCCGCGTTTTAGAAGGGTCAAAGGTATGACTGTATTTTTCAATTTTTAGAAACAAAAATATCCGCAAAAAAAAAAAGTCAAGAACCTATTTATTCTTTATATTTTTTTTTAGTAAAATTTGTTTTCTTTATTATATATATTATTATTTGATGTATATATTATACATCTATTTAATAAACTCTTTATTTCTTAGATCAGATTTAATACTTTGTTAGGTATAATTTTCAAAATTATATATGTTTACTAGAGGTCAAATTTATCTAATTTAAACTCCTCTTATATTAATCAATTTGGATTAGTTGAATTTAGATTAATTGAATAATCAGTTCACTTGCCCATTTAAATAAGTGTTGGGAATTTGAATTTTACTTTATACGTACAGTGACCCATTGATTAGTAATCAAACTTTAAATAAAGTTTAGATTCACAACAGATTAATCTTTGACCTGTAGAATAAAAAGATACCGTAAATAACTAAAAACAAAAAATCTTATATTAACTAATTTGCGTCGAATTCAAATCTTAAATAGTCACTTCATAATAAATTAGGATCGAATTCAAATCTAACTAAACCCCCAACCAATAATCCAGTTGTAACCCTAGAATGAATGGATCACAAAATTTTGGACGAAATTAAAGCCGCGTGAAAAATAAGACAGGCATTCATGTATACAAATTCGGTGATGAGATCAAAGGTACATTATATATTGTTTCTTATATATGTATGTACGTAATTGTACTGATGAACATTCTACGTATATCTAACTGTTGCGCCGCTGGCTTTTATGTTTTCAATTATGTGCGAATTATATTGTTATATTTTATTTTAAATAATGTAGCTGGCGATTGTTTTGTCTTTATTAATTATATTCTTAGAGTTCAACAGAATTCAAACATGAGATTATATAATTGCAATAATTAACTTCGTTATCAAATGTTATTAGCTTTAATTTTTGTCAGTTCAAACAATAGCCTCCGTGAAGAAGAAATTAACTGATGTCTAATATATTACATTATGTGATGTAATTATATGTTACATCACCAAAATCTGCTGAATATTCTTATCAAATTGAATAACAATTTTTTGATAAACAAGTTATAAGTAGGTAATTTAAGTGTATTGAACACTAAAATCTTGAATTTTATTTATATTTTGTTATTAGGTTTATTAAATTTTAGTTTGAAGATTTAATTAAAATAAAAAATATTGATTTCATTAAAGTACAAACCAATAAATAATTTTGACTTTTTTTATTATTTAAAATAGTAGTGAGATCATCATATATATAAAAATTAAATACAAAATAGTTAATATATGATTATATATCTAGCTCACAAAATCTAATAGACAAAAAAAATTCTACTTAAATAACATATTAGAATAAAAGAACATTAATATTAATTTTTGTTTTGATATAGATCATATATAAGTTGGTGATTTCTTTGTAAAACCAGAACTCGGGAAAATATGAAATGAAAATTAATCTATAAAACATTACAATCATACAACTAGATAACTAATAAAATTCATTTCTTCAGTCAATCCATGAAAATTAAAATCCATTAAAATTTAATATCTCACATTTAAAATACAAAATTAGTCTCCCTAAAAACAACACATTTATATTTAAAAGAAAACTCAATCTAAACCAAAAAAAAAAAAAGCTAAACCTTAAGTTCTAAATCTTAAATCCTAAACTTTTAAATCTTAAATGTTAAACCACAAATCATAATTTTTAAATCTTAAATTATATATTTTTTATTCTAACATTTTACTTTTAATGGTGTGTGGTTGAATAATAATAAATTGAAGACCAACACAAATATATATTTTACCGTTCCTTTGGATGATTAAATTGAAAGTCTAATCTCTAACCACATACATTACCATTGAGTTTTGACAAACCCGTTGGATCTGTGTGTGTACTATATTTCCGTTATGTTGAGATTATGATAAATTATTAGCATTAATTAATCTTCAAACCGTCATGATTAACCAACGTACAAGTACCTCTTCTCTTTGGTTTTCTTTACCTAGATATTTTATTTGATTAAATAGTTGATGAGAAGAATATATCCATCATCCATTGCAATTTTTGGCAGCTAAGTGTTGGGGACCACATCAGAGAGACGAAGCTTCGTGGAACTAAGGTTTCCGGCACCGACCACAACACCTAAAAATAAACCTCAAGCAAAGTATTTTCCTTTTTTTTTTTATAAATTAAAACCATTTGTAATGGTTAGAAGTGATAGAGACATAATAATTTATATTTTTTTATTAGTTTAATTTTTTGGTACAAAAAAATTTATAATATAGTACGTAGTGTCAAAATTTAATTTTTATAATAAAAAATTATGAACTTCAATCCTTATTACTTAAATATAGTGCACGAGCCATGCTGATGCTATTTAGCATTTTATACAAGATTCCAAGTCTACCATTGAATTTGAATATACCAGAAAGAAAGTGATCTTTGAGTTAGTAGTAGTTGGTACTCTACTCTAAAAGCCAAAGTTGACAATTTTTTATTGTGACATGAGGTTAATTTGTACAATTAATAGTTTTGTTTTTTAAGTAAATAAGAGAAGCTCTATATATAGAGAGAGAGAAATTATAATAGAGATGATGTTATATTAATAGTTTATTTTATTATAAGGGAGCTACTCTGATAAAGACGTCTAAAACGTCTTTTTTTAAAAATATTTTTTAATAATTAAAATTTAACACATACAATCGATTAAATTATATTATTTTTATCAAAATTAGGCCAAATAAATTAATTTGATCAAAAAATGGTGAATCAAATTTTGAATCGATCTAAATTAATATTATTTTTTATAAAAAATGACTACAATACTCCTATTATAAAAAATAACTAAAATACTCCTATTATATATTAATTTTTGAAAATCCACTATTTTAAAAATGAGACAAACAAATCAGTTTTTTAAATAATTTCAAAAATAAAATAGACAAATTAATCTCTAATTCTCTATAGCTATTTTAAAAATAACATCGCATATTCTTCTGTTGTGTAACTCTCTATTAACCTTATATTATTCTAATTGCATCTTTGTGATGCTGATGCACACTAAAATAACTTCGGGAGTTGCAAACTGTTTAAGTCCACTAGAATTTTGATACGATAATCTGTGATGAAATTATACAAATAAATATCACATTACAATTGCAGTATACATTAGTTCATTGGAAACTAAAGTGACGGTCT
>NC_029785.2:3404761-3406204 GCF_000816755.2 Arachis ipaensis
TTATCAAAAGGAAAAACTACCATTTGTACCCATAAATTTTGCGAACGCTGACAAAAGTACCAATCAAACAAGAAAACTAACGTTGTACCCATGAAAGATGGGTTCCGTGTGTCAATAGTACCCAAACCGTAATTTTTCGTTGACTTTTAATAAAATTCCCAAATTACCCCTTCTATCTTCCCCAAATTCCAAATTTCACAACCCTCATCCTTCGTCTTCCTCTACTGCTACCAGCCACCAAAAAATTAAAAAGATTAAAACTGTGGATTATTAATTATCTGAGGTTATTGTTCAAATATTATGGATTTTGTAGATCTGGTGTAGAAAAAGATAAAGAAGTTTGAAATTAACAAAAAAAAATATATTTTGGTTCTTTGGTGTCACTGTGGGAACAAGAGGCGCAGAACCAAGAGCTTTTGGGAACGGAAGGAAGGATAGGTCGGAGATAGAAGATATGATAGCCTCGGTCGCATTTGTTGCAGAGGAGAAGCTTCGCTGAGAACTCACCGGAGGACCAGCACATGCTGATGATGTCGTCATCGAAGGTGGGCTTGGGAGTGTGGGTCCTTCTTCGCCCTGCATTCCCCTGGCCATGTCTTCGATCATACTCGGCATATTCAGAAGTTCATCCTCATCAATGTACCCCGCCACCATCATCCCTCCTTGTTCTCCAGTACTCAAAGTGAAACAAGATCCTTCAACAATAACGTTACTACCACCACAACCTTCTAGAGGGTTCTGCGCTGGCCTCCAAAGCCTAGCCTGAGCAACAGCGGCGGCTGCGATGTGAATATCAGTCCACCAAATGGCATGAAGATACTCTAACAGCGGCCCCTTTTTTCTACAGATCGACGGCGCTGAGCAGTGTTTGGAGTCACCGTTGGAAAGAGAAAGTGGCCACCGACCTCTTGTTGGCTCTGGTTGCTGAATTCTGCTACTTATTGCTTTGGAATAAGAAGAACAACAATATTCAAGTTAAAGAGGTTGAAGAGTTTGATAAGGGTGTGCTTTTTAGTGTTGTTGTTGCATCCGAAGAAGAAAGAAACAATAAGGGTAATGATGTTAAAGTTGATTTGGATTTAGATTTGGAGAACAAATTAGGATTGGAATAAAGAGAGATGGAGGTTGAGGATAAAGGTTGGAGGAAGACATCACGTACTTGGGTCTTGAGGAAATGGTGACTAGCGGTGGCAGAGGAGACGAAGGATGAGGGTTGTGAAATTTGAAATTTGGGGAAGAAGATAGAAGGGGTAATTTGGAAATTTTATTAAAAAATCAACGAAAAATCACGGTTTGGGTACTATTGTCACACGGAACTCATCTTTTATGGGTACAACGTTAGTTTTCTTGTTTGATGGGTACTTTTGTCAGCGTTCGCAAAATTTATGGGTACAAATGGTAGTTTTTCCTTTATCAAAATTATATATATATAAATTAATACAG
>NC_029785.2:3406284-3407493 GCF_000816755.2 Arachis ipaensis
AGAATAAAATAATTCAAAATAAAAATTTTTGGGAAGCATGCTCATGTGAAATCAAAATAATTGAATTATCATGTGCTTAAAAAAAAATATTTATTTATTTTTTTATATTGATTTGTAACGCAAATGTGGCCGTGTGCCTATGGTTTTCTCTTTGATTTTGATATTCCACAAATTGCATCATTTGGTAGCTATAGTTCTTTTTGTTTGTGGTGTAACATAAGCTACTTTACTAAGATCTTATTGGTATCTCTCACTATATGAGACTCCAAATAACTCCAAACAGAGTGATCTGGATTATTGGAGACGAGTTATTATCAATATATACGTTGAAATAGACTTATCATCATGATTTCGTTTGGTATTATGCATTCAATAATACTAGAGCAATCACTGGATCGATATTATTGAGATAATAATAAAAGTCTTCTAGGAATTTCCACCACAGACTATAACTTAATTTTCCAGGCTTTTTTATTTTTAGTTATGAATTTTTATAGTTTGATTTGAATATATTTATGCACTACAGCAAAACCAATAGATGGCGGCGAAAATTTAGCAGCGGATTTTGAAACCACCGCTAAATAGAAAGATGCCGGCAGTTTGAGTGTCAATTTTCAATTTTTCATGAAGTTTAGAAAATTAATTACAATATAAGTCAATTAAGCTAATTCTCTTTTATTTTTATTTTAAAAGTTAAAAAATTAGAATAATAAAAAAGTTTTTTACAAAGGATTTATTTTTTAACTAGTTGGCAAGAATTAACTTCACCTTTAATTTAATTGAAAAAGTATAGGTAGACAATAAAAATATTAAACAATATGAATACTAGATATATCGAATGTTCAATTTACTAAATGTGCAGATAGTTATTTTAATATTAAGATTTATGTGAATAATTTAAAATGTAGTGTATTTTATTTGAATTGGACTAATTTTAAAGCCTGATATTCATGGTGTTCAAAAAAAGCATTAGTTGTCTAGTATAACCCTAATTAAATTTCTAACAAAACGGTTTCATGAAATGCATTAATTGCATATTCGATACAATAAATGCATTAAATACATGTTATGGGGGTCTTTGACCCCCTCTATTCAACAAAAAGAAATACATGTTTTGATTGGTAATATATATTTTCTTTTAAATAATATTTTCATGTTATGTTTATACTTTATACAAAAAATTATTTATTAAACAAGTTATTTTAATAA
>NC_029785.2:3408231-3411733 GCF_000816755.2 Arachis ipaensis
ATATTTTGAATAATCGTATTTAAAAGATAGTTGATAGAAAAACAGAGGAGAAAATATTTCTTCTCTGAAGAAGTCCGCAATGTAATATAATGTAGGAATGCATCTCTAAGTATATATTGGACACATTTTTTTAGTTGAATATATACATGTAATTGGTAATTAATAATAGGGAGATTGATTACTACTTTGTCTTCCATACCATATATATATGATAACAGTAATATTAAGTAGATAAAAAAATAGTTAGATGTTATTTTATTGAGGAAGTATAAGGAGTCAATAGAGTATCTGTATAATGTGTACAATAGGAATTTAGGGATGTTCAATTCAGTAGAATATCAGATGTTTATTATCACTGGTACCTGGATGATTATTCTAGATAGTATGGATGTATTGTGTTTGAGAAATTAGTTGTATTTTACTCTAAATGTTCATTTTTTAACTCATATTGAGCTAAATAAATAGCTAATTGTACACATTGTACAAATACTCCATCGGCTCTCTAGCGAGATTTTATTTTAATTAGTATATATTTATTAATTATTACAATAATTAATGAATATTAAATAAAATAGATTTTAGCTAATTTTGATTAATTTTTTTTATTATTAAATATTTTCCTCTGACAATTGTGCACGTAGATTAAATATTTACCTAATCATTTTCCAACTCTCTCACATTGTCGTAATAACAACCAAATCTAAATATATTTTTTTCTTAGCATGCACTACTGCTTCATGTTTTGGAACAGCAAATGAGATCTTGAAAGAATAGAGAGATCAATTTAAAGCATTGGTATTAACTGGCAAAGACTTATAAGAATTATTTCCACGAGTGGGTAAGTATCATATCAAATCAAATCTAATATAAAAACCTAAGCTCTTGGTCCTAGATAAATTGGCAGATAGCCATCCATAATATGGGAATGGTGCATGCACGGGTTCAAGTGGCTAGAATAAATCAAGTTGATTGAATATATTGATTGGGGTTAGTATTAATTATAATATAATAAATTACTTAACTAGCTTGTACATGTTGAATGGTATCTTCTATATATGTAATTTATGAAGTGGTCAAAATTAAAGAGGCCTCGAAAAAAAATAAGTGCTTGTTGGGTCAACTGTGCCGTCCGGATCACCTTTGTCGGGAAGACTTTCGATACTTCACCTTGAATATTTTTTAAACCAGATCGATTATAACCATCGGCTCTGATACTACTTGTTGGGTCAACCGTGGGGAGCTCTCGACTACCGGAAAGACTTCGGGGAGGAATCAAATAAGATAACATAAGATGAGAAGACATCACATCCAACTCAAAACCTTAAGGTACGTAGTAAATTAATGAATCTCTCATCTTATAAACTTCTTACTCTTCAAAAACTAATTTTATGCGTTCCTCACATTTACAACACTAACAGTGCCTAATTTCTTTATGTTAGATGCTTAGGAGTAGGAAGGTCTTGAAGGGTGGAGTGTGGAGGCGCCAAAGCATCATGGCTTAGGGAGGTTACATAGGAATAATGGACGGATTTTTTCATTTCTTTTTAATTATTGGTTAAGTGTGAATTTTTATTGTATATTTTTTTTAAGTTGAACAAAAAAAAATATATGAAAATATATTAAATGGTATAAAATCATATTTAACAAAATAAATAAAGAAAAAAATTAAAAAAATTTCACTTTCATGCAATAAGTGCTGAGTCAACAAAGTGGAAAAAAAGCATTGGAAGTCTTTTTTTTATTTTGTGGTCATTTATTTTACTTTTTAACAGAAATAAAAATAGCCGCTCTTATATTTTTTGGTAATTAGATATTAGTCATCTTATACTTTGTTGCTAAAAGGTTTTAGTGACAATTATACTATTTTCGGTAAAAATATTTTTAATTATCGCAAAAAGTATATATAATTACCATTATAACATATAAAAATAACGGCAGATATATAATTGTTGCAAAAACATAAATTAAATAAGATATACAGTGATCGTTATGTTATTACCATTAAAATTTTGTCGGTAAAAATAACTTTTATTGCAGTTATGTATTATATTAAATAATTTAATTAAGTATATCAAATTATCTAATAATTTTTAATTATTATTTTATATAAAATATTTTTACGTGATTAATCACCTTAATTTACTCCAAAACACCATCCTAATTGGAGTATTTAATCACCTTAACATCCATGACTGACCTTGGAATATTTAATCAATTAGATATTAAAAAAAGTAGTATGAAAATAAATATTATAGGAAACACCACAAAGCGTTTGATTTTATTTAATGCTACAATGAAGTTTTTAGATAAAAGTTTTTTTTTTCCTTGTGTAATATATAGTTTTTGGTCGGTCTTTTGTGTGTCATCTAATGAGATCTATTCTATAATATATTTTTTTGGACTTGGATAATGTTTTTCTTTTATAGGTGAATATTTGTCGTATGTTTTGGACCTTAGTCAAGTTTTTCGTTAGGCCCAAAAGATAGTGCTAGATCACAGAATGAAGCAGAAACCTGCGACCCAATGGCTATTGACTGAATAAGGAGTTAGCAAAGCCACTATTAATTTTCCTTCACAAACCAACTTGGTTACTCGAGTGCACTAGAGATATTGTGAAAAAAAAAAAAAAAACCTTCACATATTGAGAATTCGAATTTTATTTATAATGATTAGTTTTTAGTCTGTCGGACTAGAGATACTGTGAAAAAAATCCTTCACATAATTAAGTTGAGTTGGTCTAATGATTAGTTTACTAATCTTAAACAAATGTGAGAGTTTGAAAAATTCCCAAAAAAAAAAAAGGGGATCCCTTCACATGATTATGGAGCTAATTAGTAGCTTCTCTACTGATGAGACTTATCTTTAAGTTTGATGTTGATATAATGCTAAATTGGTAGATTATTCTGAAATAGCATCCTATTTTAGAAATTATTTTTTGTTAAAATTTCAGGTTATTTTTTATGGTATACTTCTGTTTCATGGAAGCTAGCTTAACAGTTCTATATCAAGGTTGAATATTTTACGTTAGTTGACTTTGAATTCTACTTAAATAGTTTATTGCTCTCTGGAAATAGGATAATGCAAAAATTTGGTCCTTTTCGTGGGAACTCTCCTCAGATAATTCTAGCTAATATTTATTGATTGATTTATTAATTTACTTATTTTATGTTTGTTGAATTTTGTCTCGATTTATAGTATACACAGATACGGATAATCAGATAATCAGAATATAACTGATTGACTCGATCCAAGTTAATTAATCTAGTATTTATTGGATACTTGGATAAAATTCAGTAAAACCTAACTTTAATCGGTTTAAGTATTAGATTCATGGTTACAAATCTAAATCCACCCGATTAGATTAGATTGTATAATATAATATATAATATACATTAAGATATGTCAAATTGTGAATATTAAATGATATTTATTTAAGTACGAATTTGATGATGTATTATAATTTGTAATGATTTATTTTCTCTTTTTTTTACTATTACAATTT
>NC_029785.2:3411758-3416043 GCF_000816755.2 Arachis ipaensis
GAATGCTTTAGATATTTAATTTCAGAGACATATCGACTCAGGAAGAATCGCTTATAATAATAATAATAATAAAGAAATCTTTTTAATTTATAACATTTTGTTAAATATAAACATATTTTATTATAATCAAATTCATTCTGTATAAATATTAAATAATAATAATTTCCTCAATGTTATTAAACATATAGCAAAGGCTGATTGCCCCAGAGTACTAAAGGTGACGGACTTCGTTATCCCCGAGCAGATGTAGATTAATTAGTTGAATAATAAATAATTGCATAAAATAATAAAGGGAAAAGAACCACCCTTCGTAAAATTAATGGTATATTTAATCCCCTCATGTGTATAGTCTAACCAAATTTAAATAACCTCGTCTTTTTCTTACCTTGGTTATTTTAAATTAGTCTTATTATTTAAATATTAAATAATTTTTTTTGGCGATTTAAATATTAAATCTGTTCCTGCGTGAGAGTTGACTCCGAAGTATAGCACGTTCTGATAACACACAGACTGACTTTCCTTGGAGTGGTGGGAGAGGAACGTCGTCTTCTACTGGAGGGGTGGCGTTGGATACCTGAAAAGGGACTCCAACGCTCAAGTAAGTGTAAGTATGAGAGAGTTCAGAAGAAAAACTAGAGTGAATAGCGTACCTACAACTTGAGTATGTAATTCGCATATATTGGGGTTTGTTGAGGGTGGTTATGCGGATTTGTTGGACTGGATGAGGTCTCCATCCGTTGTGTCCTCTATTTTCGAAGTTGAGGAGAGATTTAGGGAGGGTTCATGCGTTAGTTCAGTTCCGAGTTTGTTGTTGTTTGTTTTATTTTACTCTAACGGATCATAGCCCCCAAGGTTGACCTGTTTCTTGGTTTATGGACAGGTTAAGCTTATACTCGTGGGTTATAACTCGGAACTGGGTTTCGTGGGAATTTTCGTGCCGAGCTATAACTCGGAGCCCCCAAGCTTAACTTGTTCACTGTTTTTACTTCAAGTTGTTGTGATTTGAATTTTCGCGCGGAATGCTTAGTAGGAGAGAGAGTTTTATTTTGGAAGGATGAAACTGCATTTAATGCACTTTGGGTTACGGAAAAGGGTGTTTATGATCTGGCCGTTGATTGAATTTGATGATCCGCACGTTGGACGGCTGGGGTTTGTTCTGAGAGGTGTAACGTTTGTGATGGGGGTAGTGGATTGACTGTCTGGTTTTTTTGTTCTATCCATTTGCATGTGGTCTTTCGTTTTTTCTTCTCTCTTGTTCGCGGAAGATGAGTAAAGGTTAGTTGTATTCTCCCTTTATCTGCTTTGTCTTGTCATTCTTCTTTGTCTTCTCTTCGATATTGTTGTTTGAAAATGGAAAAGGGGAAGAAGGTAGAAATGGGGTCAGTTGTGAAGACAGAGGTGAAATTGGTTGAAGACGTGTGGGTTTGGGATCCAGTGAATCCTTATTCGTGGGTTGCTGAATCGGTGAAGGGCTATGCTTCTGTGTTTGATGATGAACTTAGTGTTGCTTAGTTAGGTTCTGTTTCTTCATGGATTAGGGAGGGTAGTGATTTGAAGCTTAAGTTCCTTCCTTGTTCCGCTAACGATCGTGTTTTCCATCGTGGAGAGGGGTTTGAGTTCTTTTTCATCTATAACTGTATTTTTGTTGACCTGGGTGTTAGGTTTTCCTTTTCCGAGTTTGAATGTGGTGTGTTGATGCAGTTGAAGTGTGCCCCATCACAGTTACATCCTAATTCGTGGGCGTTTGTTAGGGCTTTTCAGATTTTGATGAGTTGTTTGGAGGTTGAACCGTCGCTGGAGGTCTTCTTTGCGTTGTTTCAGTGTAAGGGGGTTAAGTAAATCGGGCCCCACGGTGGGCGCCAAATGTTCCTGCGTGAGAGTTGACTCCGAGGTATAGCACGTTCTGATAACACACAGACGGGCTTTCCTTGGAGTGGTGGGAGAGGAACGTCGTCTTCTACTGGAGGGGTGGCGTTGGGTACCTGAAAAGGGACTCCAACGCTCAAGTAAGTGTAAGTATGAGAGAGTTCAAAAGAAAAACTAGAGTGAATAGCGTACCTACAACTTGAGTATGTAATTCGCATATATTGGGGTTTGTTGAGGGTGATTATGCGGATTTGTTGGACTGGATGAGGTCTCCATCCGTTGTGTCCTCTATTTTCGGAGTTGAGGAGAGATTTAAGGAGGGTTCATGCGTTGTTAGTTCAGTTCCGAGTTTGTTGTTGTTTGTTTTATTTTACTCTAACGGATCAAAATCAATTGAATCTTGATTCAAAATTATAGAGCTCTAAAATGAATTAAATAAATCCAATATATCAAGTTGAAAAGTCTTACCCAACTTGAGAGCATACATACAAGTTACAAGTTGTTGTGAATCTTGATTATTTCATCAAAGCATGGAATGTTTCATTTAAATTAATAATTATTGTCTCTAATATAAGATCACAGCAAAAAGAACATTGGTAAGCTCTAATTCTTTTATCATCCATCACCGTCATTCTTTCATTTGTCAATAAGAACTAAAGTACAATACCATATATATTTTCTAATAAAGAATAAAAAAAGATTAAGCAATGTAGCTGACCAAAAGAAAATTGTTGTTCATAATAATTATTTTATTTGGTTTTCAGTTTTCAACGGTTGGTAGCAATGAGAAACATGAATTACATTCTGACTCTTTTTTTTTTTTTATGATATTTTTTAACTTAGTAGACTAATAAAAACTAATTTATTGTAGATTAAAACTCTATTTAAAATTTTGTCGTTGATGAATAAATTATTATATGCATAAGATGAAATTAAAACTCTCTATTAGACTAATTCAGACTAATCACATTCTGACATATATATTTGATATAGAATAATAGTTGACACAGAATATTATTGATGAGAGAAACTTTCAACTCAAATATAGAGTAAATTTTGTTTGATAATTGTTTACGATTTTAACCCTTAATTGAATTTGTAGGAGTTGAGTAAATCCAAGTTAATAGTCATTGACGGATGAATTTGTTATAGGAGTAGAGTCTTATACAAGAAAAGAGAAGTAGATAGGGATATGATCATTTATACGTCTTTTTTTATCAATTTAAATTTTAGTAAAAATAATATTATGATATGATATTAAAATTTTTATGACTTAACTGAATTAATAAATTTTAAATATTTAAAATTTGGTTTAAAGAGTAAGTTCGATAAAAATTCAACATCAAGTAAAATGCATCAAAAAATTGTTTTGAAGAAAATTAAAAGATAAATTATCTTTAATTTTATGATATATTACATTGAAAAAATTGGTTTTTACGGTGATTTCTTCAAGTAATTACAATAGTTGTATCATTGTCATTATAAATATATAGTTTTAATTACTCTATTGGTCCATATAGTTTCGTAAAATTTTTAGGTTCTTATACTTTTTTTTCTTTTTAATTGGATCCCTACATCAATTTTTTTTTTCAATTGAGTCCCTACACTTTTTTTTTCTTTTATTTGAGTCAATACTGTACCAATTTTTTTTTTTAGTTGGATTCCTATACAATTAAGTCAATTACTACCAAAAGGGACTTAATTGAAAAAAAAATTTAGTGCAAGGACCCAATTAAAAGGAAAAAAAGTATAGAGACCTATTTAAAAATTTCGCAAAACTATATGAACCAATAGAGTAATTAAACCATATATATATATATATATATATATATATATAAAGGAAAAAAAGTATAGAGACCTATTTAAAAATTTCGCAAAACTATATGAACCAATAGAGTAATTAAACCATATATATATTTTCAAAAAACATCATAATCTTAAGCGTTATTTTAGATATTACAAAGATTTTTACGAAACTATCATAATTTTTATCGTTAAAATGACGAGTTTTTACTAACAGTATTTTAATAATTTGAAATAGATATTTAACATCTATTTTTACCAAGTAAAAAAAAATGGCAGTTTTTTTATCGTTTAAAGTGACGATTAAAACTGTCATTTTTGCTTTATTAAAATAATGTTTTATACTGTTTAAAATGATTGATTTATTTTTCTTCGATTAAAATAATAATTTTTATTCGTTTAAAATAGAGATTTATGCTGTTTAAAATGATAGTTAAAATCATTTTTTTATCAGGTTAAAATGATAGCTTTTACTCGTTTAGAAGAGTGGTTAAAATTTCTTATATCATTTGCATATCGAATTGCCAAATACAAGGCTCTAAAAGCACTAGTACTAAAATTTAGTAAAAAAATAAGTCATTTATATAATATAAGCATGAATATAAAATACACATAA
>NC_029785.2:3416171-3421306 GCF_000816755.2 Arachis ipaensis
TTAATTATATATACATATATAAAAAATTTTAGTGTCAAAATTAAAAAATTTTTTGTGTCATGGCTAAAAAATTTCGGCGCTATTTTTCTGTATAGAGGATGATGATGGCCAAGATGTGGATGAAACAAGGTATAGAGGAATGATAGGTTCACTTATGTACCTTACTTCCTCTAGACCAGATATTGTTCAAAGTGTGGGTGTATGCTCAAGGTTTCAATCTCACCCAAAAGAATTCCATCTTTCGGCCGTTAAGCGCATCATTAGATACATTAAGGGAACTAGTGATTATGGCTTGTGGTATCCTAAATCTGATAACTTTTGTGTAGTAGGGTTTTGTGATGCAGATTATGCGGAAGATAGGGTGGATAGACGGAGTACATCCGGCATGTGTTGCTTCCTTGGAAGCTCACTCAACATGTGGTCAAGCAAAAAGTAAGCCACAGTGGCTCTATCCACAGCTGAAGCCGAATATATTTCTGCATCTGCATGTTGTTCACAATTAATTTGGTTAAAAACGCAGTTGGAAGATTACAAATTAAAGATCAATAGTATACCCTTATTTTGTGATAATATGAGTGCTATTAACATCTCAAAAAATCCTGTTTTGCACTCAAGAACTAAGCACATTGAGATAAAATATCATTTCATTAGAGAACATGTGCAAAAGGGTACTATTGATATTCAATTTGTAAAATCTGAGGACCAACTTGCTGATATTTTTATAAAACCCCTCTGTGAAGACAGATTCTGCTATTTGAAAAAAAGTTTAGGCATGATTGATTTAAGTTCTATTGATAACTTGTGAAATTTTGATTCTGCTCAGTTTTGTCTCGTAGGAATGGACGAGATAAAAATAAGAGTGTGTTGGAAGGGATGTGATCAAGGGGGAGACAGCGCCAAAAATTAATTCTCATGGGCCCACCAAATTTCCTTGACCCCACTCTGACCGTTTTGTTAGTTTCTCTCTCTGAAGATCACAATGTCCTTTTGTTGTCTCATCATATCTTATTGGAAGTGGTTATTATCAAATCAAATCCTTCTCTTCACCTAATCCCTTGATTCTAGAAAACCACCTTTCAATTTATTTCAAATAAAAGAGAAACTCCTTGGGTATTAACCGCCACTCAATGGACATTTAATTCCCTTAATTCTCTCTCTACTCTACATTTATTGTTTCTCTAACCTCCCTCCTCCCTCACTCCATTCGGTTTCTACTCAACCCCTTCATATCCTACTTCTCCATTTTCACTACCATGAAAAAGAAAACTGCTCCCAGAAAAAGCGAACGAATTCTCTTCTCTCAAAAACCGTCCACTCCACAATCTCATACCCACATCCATATTCACTCTACATCATCATCTTCTCCCTCATCTCCCTCAAAGCAAACCGACACCATGCGTAGGAAGGTCATAGCTACAAAAACTTCTTCAAGGAAGAAGAAAGAGAGAGTTCCCGTGGAGGAAGAGGATGAGTCTCACACATCACCCATTCCGTCACCACCACCATCTCCGCAGAAGAAAGCCACACCCGGGAAGAGTGGCCAGAAATCAAAAGGATTTGCTCTGCACAACACCAAGGAACCTGCAAACCTGGAATCTTTGGACTTCAAGAACAAATTCAACAAGACACACTCTCACTATGACCCTGCCCGATTCAACTCCTGCGCTTCATATGAATTCCATAAAGAAGTCCTGGAAAAGCGTCATCTCTGTGCAACCTACCTTGTCAACTTGGACTCTTTCACCAGCAAGGGGATAAATGTGTCTCCTCTCTTTGAACTGCTTCAATGGACCCCTCTGCTTCACATCCAGAAGCCGGTTTACCCAGGTTTAGTTCGAGAGTTCTACGCTAACATGAGACTTATTGATGGCACTATCCATTCATATGTGAAAAGAGTTCACCTCACTCTTGACACTGTCACCATTGGGACGGCCTTAGGCTACAAAGAGGAAGGGCCGAAAGCATACATGGCCGAAAAGTGGGACTCACAGGTCGGCGTCACTTATAAAGTTGTTCTTCAACACATTTGTGAGAATCTCTCTGGTTTGGATGGCACTACCCCTACCCACAAAGCCCTCGGATCAACTAACTCCTTGCTTCACAGAATTATCACACATATTCTGACTCCTCAAAGCGGCTCCCATAATAGAGTAACAATCTCTGATTCTCTAATCATCTTTGCACTTGTTACATCTACTCCAATATCTTTTGGTTATCTTATGATCCGACATATGTGGGAATCGGTAAAGAGCACCAAAAAGGCAAATCTGTCCTATGGTATGTTCTTAACCAGCATCTTTGAATACTTTAAAGTTGACCTTTTGAATGAGGCTGTAGAGAACAAAGTGTCAATGATCAAGGGAGGTGGAGCAGTTAAGGGAACAAAGGGCAAGAAATCTAGGGTTTCGGAAAGTGATTATGAGAGTTGGTCCGAATCTTCCAAGGCGACAGAATCCATTAGGAAAATTCTCACTGAATTTGCAAATATGTCAGAACTCATGATACAATTCCATAAAGCAGGACGCAAATTAGCGTATGAAAATGAGAAGGCTTGGGGAAGATGCAAAGATAAAGTCAGTTTGATGCTAGAAAGTCTTGATGAGGATCCGGGAATGGCGAGTGACGAAGCAGCTGAAGCATCTGATCTTCAGTTCTCTGATGACTAATCTTCTGTTTAAGTATTTGATATTGGCACACTTTGCCTCAATTTGATACTCTATTTTGGTTTGGTATTGTTAGCACCATAACTCTGTGATACTTTGTGGACACTTTTAAAAATATTTTGGATATTCTATCTGCTATGTCATATTCTTCTTGCAGGTGCCCCTTGATGACAAAAGGGGAAGGAATTGGTTTCTGAAAATTGAAACTGAAAAACAGGGAACTGGAAACTGAAAATAGGGGATGAAATTCTTTTGAGAATTCATGATCACCCTTGTTGAAATGACACAGTGGATGCTTGATAATGCTTGTTGATAATGCATTTGTTGATAATGCATTTGTTTTATCATGATTTCTGTTGATTAATTACTGTTGATTACTTGATCTTTATTTTGATAAAATGCTTGGTTGATTGTTGATTATAATTGTGATGTATTTATTTTACCTTGATATAATAATTGCTGTTTTAATTTATTTTTGGCAGTTCCTTTAAATTGAGAAATATAAAGTTTGCTATTGTTTGAAATGATCATCATTGATTAGAAATTATTTTTCCTTTGCTATGATCAATCTGTTTTGATTTGATTGGAAAATATTCAGGAAATATCATGCTGTTTGTTTTATGTATGATTGAGCAGAAAATCAAATTATTGATAACAAATGAGTTTTGATTATCATTTAGTTCTGCTCATAAATCAAGCCATTCAACATTACATGATGAATATGTTGAATAACATTACTGCCTTAGGCTTGATGAAAATTGTTACAGGTATAAAACTTCCCTTGATAAAATAGCATACATTAAGGGGGAGCCATGTGACAAGTAGAAAGGGGGAGAAATTCAAATATTCAAAGGGAGTATTCTACACTCCTATATACAGGGTTCTCATAACTCTCTAAGCTGACAGAATTTCTTCTCCTTCAATGTTTATCATTTTGTAATTTTTTGTTTAATTTTGTCATGTCTTGAGTCTCATGGAAAAAGGCAAACAGTGAGGTTTGTATGAAAAAGCCATAGAGCGGAAAAAGGCAGAGAGTGTAAAATTAAAAGAAAAAGCTATAGATGTCCTTAGAGTTCCTTTGTACATCTGTGTTGTGTTTCATGATTCTATGGGAATCCCCTTGTAAGTTGAGTTAGCACTTTACAGTTGAAAGCTTGGCAGTGACCAAGTCAAGTTCAGTTTGGGTTTAGATTCTGGACTTGTCCCGGATAGGAAGGGTAGTTCCTAAAAAAAATTGGTGATTGTAATCAAGGATGATTATAGTGAAATTCTATCATTTTTGTGATGGAGACTGGATGTAGGCTGCCTTGCACTTAGCAGCTGAACCAGGATATATCTTGGTGTAATTCTCTTTCTTCTACTCCATTAATGTTTCTGCTGCCCAGGAGATAAAATTGAAAATATCTCGTGCTGACTGACGAGACAAAAAGAAAAGTCTCGTGGCTGGGGACGAGACAAAAGAAAAAGTCTCGTGACTAGTTACAAGATAAAAAGACAAAGGGTTTCAGAAGTAGTTTCAAAAGTCAGCAAGTATTGTCAAACAAAAAGGGGGCTAAGATTCAACCTCCCCTTCTCTTAGCCACTGATTACCATCATAAATTTATTAACAAATTAGAATAAAATAAATTACACTAAAAATATCTTTTTTTAAAGACGTTTACATGTGTTATATTATTATTAGATATCTTTATTAAATCGATTAATAATTTATTTTTTAATAAATAAGAACAAAATCGATTAATTATAGTAACAATAATAAATTCAATTGTCGGCATTATAATTATTAGACCCAATTTGATCTGATCGAATTACACAGTCTAAATCGAATATCTTTAAATTTTTTTATAAAAAGACAAATATATCCCTGACTTTTTGTTTTGTGAACATTTAAATTCCTAAAAATTTAAAATTACAATTAAATTCCTAAAAAAATTAGATTTATTGTTATTGTTATAAAAAAATCGATTTTATTCTAATTTATTAAAAAATTTAAAAATAATCGGTTCATTAATGGTTCATTAATATGTTAAATAATAATACGACACTTAAAACATCTTTTTTAAGTATCTTGTCTTTATGGGAGGATCCTCATTTTTTTAAGATATATGTTAGTTAAACTCTTAATATAAATACTCTTAATACATAACCAACTAACTAACCCTCCTACGTCACTTTCCTCACGCGGAAACTATATTAGTATAGGACCTAACTGTCTAAAATTCAACTCTTACTATATTAGTTAAACTATATTAAATTTTTTATGACCTAACTGTCTAAAATTCAACTCTTACTATGTTCCAAAAAAAAAAATTAGTATAGGACCAATAAAAAATATTTATAAAAAAGAAAATTTACACAAATTCAAATAAAAAAAACTCTTATTCATTTTTTTTAAGTGACAAATTAAATTTAAATAATTAATATACTATCATTTCAATATATAATATTTATGTAACAAATATATATATGTTC
>NC_029785.2:3421329-3421965 GCF_000816755.2 Arachis ipaensis
AAAAATTTTGTGTAAATAATTATTTAATTTAAAAGTATAAAAATTAATAAATTTTAAATATTTAAAATTTGGTTTAAAGAGTAAGTTCGATAAAAATTCGACATCAAGTAAAATGCATCAAAAAATTGTTCTGAAGAAAATTAAAAGATAAATTATCTTTAATTTTATGATATATTACATTCAAAAAACGTCATAATCTTAAGCGTTATTTTAGATATTACAAAGATTTTTACGAAACTATCATAATTTCTATCGTTAAAATGACGAGTTTTTACTAACAGTATTTTAATAATTTGAAATAGATATTTAACATCTATTTTTACCAAATAAAAAAAATTACAGTTTTTTATTGTTTAAAGTGACGATTAAAATTGTCATTTTTACTTTACTAAAATAATGTTTTATGCTGTTTAAAATGATTGATTGATTTTTATTCGTTGAAAATAGAGATTTATGCTGTTTAAAATGAGAGTTAAAATCATTTTTTTTATCAGGTTAAAATGATAGTTTTTATTCGTTTAAAAGAGTGGTTAAAATTTCTTATCTCATTTGCATATCGAATTGCAAATGATAGTTTTTACTAAATTTTAGATTAAATTAAAATATAAGTATCAATATATGATATAAGTATCAATA
>NC_029785.2:3422028-3425186 GCF_000816755.2 Arachis ipaensis
AATATGTATATATATAATCGAGCCAGTTCACGAGCTAATGAGCTGAGCTTATCCAAGCTCAAGCTCGGCTCATTTAATTTATGAGCTCAATTCTAGGCTCAAGCTTGACTCATCAGCTCACAAGCTTAGCTTATCGAGCTGTTAATGAGTCGAGCTCGAGCTGGCTCATGAGCTGGCTTGACTCACTTCCAGCCCTAGGTGGGGGGCCGAAAGGAAATGCGAAGGGGGAAGGGGAAGGGGGGAGAGGGGACGGCGCCGGCGAAGCTTGGAACTGCGGTCGCCGTCGCCGGAAGAAAGAAGAAAGGAGAGAGGCTGCGACGGGAGAGAAGAGAAGAGGGGAAAGAGAGAGGGAGCGCCGGTGGAGGGAAGGACCGTTCATGCATGCTTCTGCCGCCGTGGAGTGCATCGCCGGGAAGAGGAGGCCGACGCGAGGAGGGCGGTGAGCGAAGGAGAGAGAGAGGAATCCGAGGCTGAGCTGGTCCGCGCACGCTCCGTCGTCGGTCCTCACACGCTCCGTCGCTGCCGCTGGTGATGGGTGGCCAAGCGCCGGTGGTTCTGCATCTGCTTCTTCTTCTTAGTCTGCTTCTTCTTCTGCTTCGGCTTCTGCATCTGCTTCTTCTTCTTCTGCATCTGCTTCTGCTTGAATTTCTGCTTCTACTTCTGTGACTGCCTCTGCTTTTGCTTCTATGACTTTCTTTGCTTCTGATTTTGATTTGTTGTTTTCCGATTTTATTGTTGTTGTGTGTTGATTTGGTTGTTGAATTTGTTGAATTTATGTATATTTGTTGAATTTTTTATTCCTGAATTTGTTGAATTTGTGTTGGTTTTATTGATGTTGTTTTTCTTGGTGGTGGAGGTAAATATGGTGGTGGTGGTGGAGGTAAAGGTGCTGAAGGTAGTGGAGGGCATTTTTGTCCAGAAAAAGTTAAAAGGACGATTTTAATACGAAAAAAAACATTAAGGATGATTCTAAATCAAAAATTATGTTGGGACGTTTTGATTCTAACCCTCAATATTAGGGACCAAAACAATACTTATTCCTTTAATTTATTATTCAAAATTTTATTCACCCCAATAATAATTTATTTGATTGATTTAAAAATGTTTAATATCTCATTTCCTTTATACTATTATTCATTAATTATATATACATATATAAAAATTAAAATTTTAGTGTCAAAATTAAGAAATTTTTTGTGTCATGGCTAAAAAATTTTGGCGCTATTTTTCTGTATAAATTCTAGATAATTCCAAACTCTCGATTCTCCTCTTCTTCTTCTTCATTTCACCAAGAATCGAACTCTTGACCTTTCGGATCTAGAGTTTTAATACCATGTCTTGATACCACTCTTTTCAAAAGCTTACGCTGATAGGAAAAGGTAACACTAATGGTTATATCTCTAATACTCCCTAAACCTCCATTGTACACATTGTACAGATATTCCATTAGCTCCTATACTTTTTTTTTCTACTTTTTGTTCACTTACTCATAATTCTTTTTGTTTCACCCGTTAATAATAAGAATAAAAATAAGAAAAAAAATATTACAACAACGAGAAAGAGGAAGAGAAAAGGAAAAAACGTAAAAATAACAGTAACAACAAAAGAATAACGATAAAAAAGAAAGTGCAAAGAAAAAAAAAGTGATTCACACATATATTGTGTAAGTAATTTTTATTGAATTTGGACTAATATAATTAAACTTAGTTAATAAAAATTTTAAAAAATATATAACAGAACCTTATTTTTTAAGGGAAAAGTCTAGGGAGCCAGTAACTTTTATGTTTTGTGGCCAGCACTTAACCATTAAAAGAAAAGTGAATGATCTCCCACTATTGAATGTAATCTCACACCATTAAAAAAACTATTGATAACCAATTAATGGTTACAAAACACAAAAATGACTGACCCTAGCACTCCTCTTTTTTAAGATATATGTTAGTTAAACTCTTAATATAAATACTCTTAATACATAACCAACTAACTAACCCTCCTAGGTCACTTTCCTCACGCAGAAACTATATTAAGTTCCAGAATGAATAGTTCGTTGAAGTATTAAAAGTCTACATATAATATTATCATGATTAAAATTATTTAATCTCAAATTCAAATATATAAACCCTCTAACACCACTCACTCAAAATATCACAAAATCACTTCGGAAGGGAAAAAACACCATGGAGCACCTCCGTCGCTACGTACAGAACCAAGACTGGTCAGAACTCATCAACAACAATGAAGGAGCCATGACGGCTCCCAAAGACCTTAGCGTTGCAACCTATCGAATCTGGAACAACGGCAAACGCTTCCGCGCCCAATACACCATCATCATGGCCGGGATGGTGGCAGTGTACCTCGTCATGAACCATTTCATGCTCTCCGTCCTGCTGGCCTTGCTCGCCGGCGCATGGCACCACGTCCTCCAGTTGCAGCCAGGGCAGCAAGTTGAACTCATTGGGCGCGCGTTCATCCGCGCCGAGTCTCTCATGTGGCTTTGCCCCATTATCATCGCCGTGATTGTGCTGAACAACTTGTTAGCAGTATTCGGTGCTGTGGTGGTGGCTGTGTTGGTGGTTTGTGTTCACGGTGCTATTCTGGATCCGGGTGCTGCACCAAATAGGAGGCGATGAACTTGCATGGTGTACCTTTTCTATGAGATGCTATAAATGATTAGAATATTACTTTGCTAGGTAGATAATGCTTTTTTGTGAACAATATTAATAATGGACTCTAAAATTGGTCTAATAAAGTAAAAATATACTATACTCTCAAATTAGCCACTTAAATCTTAATATTAAGATAACTATCTGCATACCTAGTGAATTGAATATCCAATATATTCATTATTCACATTATTTAGTATTTTCATTGTTTACCTATATTTTTTCATTAAAATATATACTTTTTTTTACTAAAGATAGGAGACTCGAACCCGTAACCTCTTAATTAAGTATGGAGAGACTATGCCATTTGAGCTATTACTCATTGGCCATTAGAATATATACTTAAACGAAAATATTTAGTAACAAAAATAAATTAGGCAAAAACAATGAGAATTTGTTTTATTTAATATTTATTAATTATTACAATAATTAATGAATAATAAATAAGATAAGTTTTGATTATTTTTTTTGTTTTTCTAACATCATCGATATTAA
>NC_029785.2:3425377-3436905 GCF_000816755.2 Arachis ipaensis
TAAAATTTTTTAAGGATTTATTTAAATATGGATGAAAACTTAGATATAGTCAATTTCACGTAAAATTAAATAGATACTCAAGTTATTAGAAGGTGATTATTCACTTGTTCAATTATATTGGTCTAAAATGTTATTCTATTAATGATATAGTTAGTACTCCATAATGTTTAACAATTTCTCCTTTAAGTTAATTTAAGCAGTGCCCTCAAACAACGATTAATTCTTTTTTTTTTAATCAAAGATAGGTAAATTCTGTAAATGAATACAGGAAAATTTGTCATTTGAATTATAATTCGTTCCAACTATTAATTTTTTGTTTGAAAGGTTAAAATGTGGAAGATGTATCTATCCGTTCGATAGTTTGCGAACGTTAATGCATAAAAATGCATGTGTATTCACGCATGCATGAACTGGAGCCTCTCACTGTTGACATAATGTAACATGTATGATAAAGCCCAAGCCCAATGGATATAAAGGAAGGCACTTAATAAAAGAGAGGAACTAGGCCTAGACCATGTTGTAAAAACCAAATCTAAAAATTAAAAAGACTAAGATACACCAAAACACTAAAATAATAAAATATATATAGAGTAATGAAAGTCGAAAATGGTTAGTTAATTAATTAGTAAAGGATGTCTTCAAATTTTAAGATAAACCGAGTTCAATATAAATTATTAATAGAAAAAGTCTTGAAAATTAACACTACACGGTCAACATTACAATCAATATTCAATACAAAAAAGAATTTAAAATTCTAAAAACAAAAATATCTAAAATTTAATTAAAAAATATTCAAAATTTATAATTAACAAAAATTCATCTTTAATAGATTTTATATTGAACTTTGTTTTTCTAAGTTATATTATTTTATTTCAAAAAGATAACTGAAATCAACTATGAACATATTACATTATAAAATGAGTATTTTAAAATGGCTAAAATAGATAAAACTATAACAAAACATTAGATAAGGAACTATGAAATTATGCATATAGAGAAAAAAAAAAAAGGGGCGACCAGCTTACCAGCTTCTGCTGAAGAATTCAAAGTATGGATTAATGATATGAAGTTGGTGGACTTGACACTTAATGATCGCAAATATACATGGTTTAGAGGTCAGTTCTACAGTCGTATTAATAGATGCTTGGTCAGCTTAGAATGGTTAGTTGCGTACCCTAATACTCGTTTAAGAGGATGACCGAGAGACTTATCAGATCATTGCCCTTTGATAGTAGAAGAGAGAAGAATAATCCAGGGTCCAAGACCATTTCACAGTTTAGACTCGTGGTTCACACATGAAGGCTTTCTAAGGATGATGAAGAAAGAATGGAGGGAATTGGGCGATGTATAGTTTTTGGATAAATTGAAGGCACTGTCAAAACCACTGGGTAGATGGAACAAGCAGTACTTTGAGAATATACCTGAGAAGATACAAAAATTTGAGGACGAGATCAAGAAAGTGGACGATATGGTTAGCAACGGAGTATATGATGGTACAGTAGAAGCAAAAAGAAAGGCGTTGGTAAGATGTTGTGAGGTATGGTATACAAGACAAGATATATACTGGAAGCAAATGTCTAGATCTCGACAGGCCAAGGAGATGGACAGGAATACTAGATACTTCCACAATATTGCATCAGCAAGAAGAAGAAACAACCGGATTGAGTCTTTAGTGATTAATGGAAGGTGGGTAAGGAATAATGCAAGAATTAAGGTCGCCATTAGAGATTTCTACAGGAACCTATACCACCAGAAAGAGTCGCCAAATATTAGCTTTCAAGATGGTCTAGTCAATCGGTTGGAGATAGAGGAAGCTCAAGCACTAGAGGTGTTACCGTCGGAAGAGGAAATAAAGGATGCAGTTTGGGGCAGCGAATCATCTAAGGCTCCAGGTAGTGAAGAATATAACATGAACTTTATAAAAAAGTGCTAGGAGGAGACTGGAGTGGAATTCACTAAAGCTGCGATGAGTTTCTTTGAGACAACGAGGCTACCAGCAGAATCCAATGTTACTTGGGTAGCACTGGCTCCAAAATTTATGGGTGCGAAGGAGATAAAGGATCTTAAACCGATCAGTATGGTTGGATGTGTTTATAAGGTCATATCAAACGTGTTGACAACAAGAATGAGGAGTGTAATGCCAGGGTTAGTGGGGGAATCACAGAATGCATTTGTAAAGGGCAGGAGGATACATGATGGAGCGTTAATAGCATGTGAAACTGTACAATGGCTAACACTAAAGAAGAAGGCATCAAATTGGACTTCCAAAAAGCCTATGACAGAATCAAATGGAATTTTGTTGATATTGTGCTAGAAAAGATGGAATTTAGTAGAAGATGGAGGGCATGGATTACAGAGTGCATTAGATAAGCATCTGTCTCCATAATGGTTAACGGGGAACCATCAAAACCGTTCAAGATGGAAAGGGGACTTCAACAAAGCGATCCGTTATCACCATTTCTATTCGTGCTTGTTGTAGATGTGTTGAATAGGATGATCGGAGAGGTGGTAAGAAATAAGAGAATAACCCTTCTTTTAGTCGGTAGGGATAATATAGAGTTATTACACCTTCAATTTGTTGATGACACTATATTGGTCTATCCACCGGAGGAGAAGACAGTGAGAAATTACAAGAGACTTCTGAGGTGTTTTGAAGTGATGTCCGGATTGAGTATTAATTTCGACAAGACTAGTTTGATACTAGTGAATTGTAATCAGGACTCAGGAGCGGGTTGGTCGGATGTGCCGATTATTAAGGTTCCAGGCGGCGAGTCTACCAGTGAAGTACCTGGGTATTAATTTAGGAGCAAGCCCGAGGTTAGTTAAAACATGAAAGCTAGTAATAGATAAGGTAGAGGAGAAACTTAGTTTGTGAAAAGCAAAAGTGCTCAGTAAAGTAGGAAAGCTGGTTCTCATCAAGTCAGTGATTAATAGTCTGCTTACTTACTATTTGAGTTTGTATAAAATGCTGGTGACGGTGGCAAAATAAATAATCTCATTGCAAAGAAAGTTATTTTGGAGGAAGGACGATGGACGACTTGGGCTAGTTCTTGTAAAATGGGAGTTGATACAGGCACCGAAGAAGTTAGGAGGGCTAGGTGTGGGAGATGCGATGATTCGTAATATCGCATTATTGTTTAAGTGGTGGTGGAGATTTTCTAAGAAAGATTGTCCTTTATGGAAGAAGGTTGTGTGCTCCTGCAATAATCTGAATCCTGGGCAGTTATTGTCTACTCAAGCTATACCAGCAAAAGGGGGCCCGTGGAGAGATATATGCCACTTGGAAATAAAAGAGCAACATGTTAGACAAAAGATGATTGACGGTCTGGCTATGGAGGTAGGTGATAGTAGATCAACCAAATTTTGGGAAGATACATGGTTACAGTTGGAGAAGTTGAAAGACTCCTTTCCGAGGCTCTACTTGATTTCAAATAATAAAGGATCTGTGATTGGGGACTGTGGGTTTTGGAATGAGATAGAGTGGCTATGGAACTTCCAGTGGAGGAGGGAACTCCGCCAATGGGAGACTGACAGTTTGAACCAACTGCTTGATATCTTGCAAGCTGTGAGATTGATAAAAGGCGCACAAGATAGAATAGTGTGGAAATTTGATAAAGAAGACGTTTATACTACTAACTTATTTGTGCAGGTTTTGCAGGTATAGACTTTGACGGATGATATACTCAGCTATCAGTTCACAAATGGAATCTAGAAAGGATTAGTACCCCCTCGAGTAGAGTTATTTACTTGGTTTGTGCTTGTAGGCCGAGTTAATACAAAGGATCGCCTGAGCAAATTAGGCATTATTGAACGAAGTGATAATGTCTGTGTTATATGTAACAAAGAAATTAAAACTGTGCAACATTTGTTTGTTACATGTGAGTATGCTTGGCAGGTGTGGTGCACATGGATGACTTATGTGGGTCGTGTATGGAGCATCCCAGGTTTCATAAAAGAGCTCTTTGAGAGCCAGAAGACGATGCCATTGAGAAAAGAAGGGTGAAAGATATAGTTAGCAGGATTCTTCTAAGTTATATGGAATATCTGGCTATGTAGAAATGAGTTCATTTTTCAGAATAAGACAACAGATGTGGTGGATTGTGTTGCTATGTCGTTTGGTTATTCTAGGGGATGGTGCAAAAGTTAACCCATGTTGTTGATTGCTATGCTGGAGATGACATAGGAGTTTCTAAATTTCATGTTATGTCTTTTGTACGCTCCACTGAGTGTGTTGAGCTTGTTTCTCCTTTAAAAAAAAAAAAGAAAAAGAAAAAAAATAATTGGAACTAAAACTCAAAGAAGTGGGAATCAAGAGAACTATGGGCTTCTGGCTATGGCGGAAACAAGGAACATTAGAGGCTACAACAAAGTTGCTCGACGACTCGAGACGTATCGGCTGTACTCTTCTTCCGCTTGCATAGCTCGAATAAGAATTTCTTGGGGTTCGCTTTTCCTTGTTGAAAATAGCTTCATTTCTGGCGAACCAGGACTGCCATAGGAGATATGTCATTTGTGTACTTCAAATATGGTAGTTTTCCCTCTTTTTTAGTTCTTCTATCACTTGATTCTACCAATTCCATACTTTTAAAGCTGGATTTCTTCGAATGACACTAGCCAACGGTGACAGGTTCCAAGCTGCTACTATTTCTGGGCATAATACCACCGTGTGAATTCGGGATTCTGATACTGTCGAGCATCTGGGGCAATTGGGGCTTATTTGGGGTAGTCTTCTGTGTAATTTTTTCATTACTGCAAAAAGGGGAATGATCTCCAAACCATGGATTATCTCTGGTTCTAACTTCACCTTGAGTAGTGATATTCCATTTTATACCTTTTTCTAGTATTTTCTGTCCTTCTAGTAAACTCGGCCACACTTATGAAGGTCTGAATCCTACCTTAACTTCCATAAAAGATGTATATCGAAAGTATTTATGCTTGAAAATCTTGTAGAACAAAGAGTATGGCTTGCTAAGTAGTCTCCATCCCTACTTTGCCAACATGGCCAGATTGAAAGCTTTGAGATCTTTAAATCCGAATTTCCCTTTCGCTTTGTCTATGCTTAATATACTCCGGCTAATCCACTGCATCCTTTTTTGTTTTCTTTTTGACCCACCAAAATTGCATCATCAATTGATATAATTCATCCAAAAGAGAATATGGTAATTTAAAGCAACTGAGAGTGTGATTGAGTCTACCGCCTTGATCAGCACTTTTTTTGGCATTGGTAGAGAGAAAGAAGCATTTCCAGTGCGCTAGTTTTTTCGCTACCTTATCTTTAATAAAATCAAAGGTCTCTTTCTTAGATCTGTTAACAATCGAAGGTATACCCAAGTACTTGTCCTGAGCTCCAGCATTTAGTATGCCTAGAATAGTAAACAACTCTTCCCTTGTATGTTGCTCAATATTCTTGCTAAAGAAAATAACAGATTTTGTGAAATTAATCACTTGTCCACTCCTGTTCCCGTACTGATGGAGTATCTACAATAAGTTGAGACAATTTTGTTGATTTGTTTTGCAAAAGAGGAGGGAATCATCAGCAAATAGCATATAATTGATGGATGAACATATGATATTCAATTAAGTTCCTGAAATAATCTATTCTGTTTTCTTTTGTGGAGCAGGTGGGATAACCCTTTTACAAAAAAAAAATATATAGTGAGAGGGGATCTCCTTGTTGGAGACTTCTACTTGGTTTAAAAAAACCAGTTGGTGAGACGTCCACAATAACAGAATAGGTGATAGTTGACACACATGTTTTCATCTATCCAATCCATTTAGAACAAAATCCCAACTTTTGCATTATAAATTGGACAAAATACTATTCCGCTCTGTCATACGTTTTGCTCATGTCTATCTTTAATGCCAAATTTTCTTCCTCCATGATTTTATATTTCAAAAGTGCATACATTCATGAGGTACCAGCATATTATCACTAATTAACCTTTTTTCTGATAAATGCACTTTGATTATTGCTAATTAGTAGATTCATAAGAGGTTGTAGTCTGTGTACCTACTTTTGATATGATCTTGTAATAAAAGGTCGTGCTTAGACTAATAGGCCAAATCTGTTGCATTATAGTGACATTTGGTACTTTTGGAGTCAAGCATATTTGTATATGATTAAAGCCCTTTAGGATGTTGTACCTCCAAAAGAACTTTTCGCTGTTCTATTCACATGCATTTTGATAATCTCCCAATAAAACTGAAAAATCTTGGCGGTGAAACAATCCTTTCCTGCTACTGCCTCATCATTAATGGAGAAAGCTACCACTTTATTTCTTTTTTGGAGACTGGTTTGGTAAGCCTATTCATGCCTGAGCTGATATTAAACTTGTTTGTTATAAATTATAATATTAATTTTTTAGCGTTACTCTTGTGAATAAGAGTCACCTTAGTGAGTGATATCTGATATGTAAATATTCCTCCCTCCGCAACTTCTACTTTCTACCACCATGAACCATCCCCATCTTCCTCCCTTTCAGCTTCCATACCGCCACCATCGCCTCTCTACAGCCTTCGAACTCTATCTCCCTCTTCCTTCGAGCTCAATGCTGGTGAACCTTTCACCCATTGGGTTCTCATTGTCACATGATCGCCACCCCGATGCATTACTGGCAGATTCACTCTAAGCCATCGCTATCAATGATGAGTGTGGTGAGGTTACGGAGGGCTTAGCAGAGGAGAGATTAGTGAGAAGGGAGTAAAAGTGGCTAGGATTTAATGGAGTTGAGATGGAATCAGCAAATAAAGTGAGGAATTTACCAATTTGGACATTTCACGGATCATGAATATTATTTTGGACTTCTCATAATTCCATTAAGAAGTTAATGAATGCCATCCTCGTAGTAAAATTGAAACCACAACGAAATATCACATTATTCAATATCCAAAATATAATCGAATCCAATCAAGCTTAACAGATAATATTACATAAATTAATTAAAGAATAGAAGTAAAAATGGTGTTGTTCTCATATATTATTGCATGGAGTGTAATCCATAAATGTGGATATGCAAATTAAAACTTAGTAACCTGCAAAATGCAAATTACGTTTTGATTACACCTGAAAATAGCAGAGCTGCATGCAGGCTCCAAAACGCAGCATGCGTTTGGCAGAAAAATAGCTTGAAGCCTCGAAACGTGTCCTGCTCCCTGCATGCGCAGGCAATGACTGAACGTGTTGACCACTTGGAACTCCCAAAACGCAAGTTGCGTTTGGCAGGCTCCCAAGCTGCATGAACGACACGTGTTGGAAGAGAGCGGTGATGGAGTATAAAACCGAAACTGAAAGCAAAACGCAGGAAGTAAAGGTAGAAGAGGTGAAAGGCTTGTTGAGAGAGAGGTTATAGTGAGGGGTTTTAAGTTGTAAGGTTGTGCTGAGAATTTGTGAGAGGAAGAAGAAGAGTAGAAGGGTAAATATTATAAAATAAAAAATGGTTCGTGATTTTATTAAACGTGAAGAACACATTATTGAGTATTTGGATCATCCCCAATGGATAAGTAATTTTTTTTAATATTTAATGATATATATATATATATATATATATATATATATATTCGAATTTTTTTTATTTGTATTATAGTTGCAAGGTTGTACTGAAAATTTGTGAGAAGAAGAAGAAGAGTAGAAAATTTAGGGTAAATATTATAAAATAAAAAATAGTTCGTAATTTTACTAAACGTGAAAAACACATTATTAAATATTTGGATCATTCTTAATGGGTATATATATATATATATTATTGTTATCGTTATTATTAACAGTATTATTAGGATTTATTATTGCTACTGAAATTATACTATTATTATTATTGTTGTTGTTGTTGTTGTTGTTGTTGTTGTTGTTGTTGTTTTCTGTTTTAGGAGAATAAGTATTGGATTGGTTATGATTAGTATATTGTTACATATTTATAATAATGTCTCTGTTGAAAATAATAGTTTTTTATCATACCGTTATTTTTTATTATTATTATTATCGTTAATTTTTTTTGCAGGCTATCAGGAATTTGTTGTCCAAAAAATTAGATCCGCTAGAAATTTTTAACGAGGTAGCTGCAACTTCACTAGCACTCACTGGGTTTCAACACGTTTCGCGAGTAGACGAACTGAAAGGTCATTCTGCACTACTGAGTGCCTTGGTCAAACGATGGAGGCCAGAGACCCATACATTTCATCTTCCAATCGGTGAGGTGACGGTGATGCTAGAAGATGTTTCATATATTCTTGGCCTCCCAGTTAATGGGGAGCCCGTTACTGGTAGATCAGACAACAGTCACCAGTTTTTGGTGGAGAACTGCATTGCGTGTTTTGGTCGGGAGTCCGGACCGCAGGATCACGTATTGGGTAAGGTTAATATAGCATGGGTCCGGCGGTGCAGAGATACCGAGCCGTGTGGCACACAGGAGTCTATTGAGCGTTACGTGCGGGCTCACATTTTCTACGTGACCGGAACGGTTGTGTTTCCGAATAAGTTGACTACTTCATTAAACTCGAAGTTTCTGCCTCTACTTCGGAATTTTCACCGTATTTCAAGATACAGTTGGGGGGCAGCCAGTCTGGCACATTTATACAGATCGTTGTGTCGTGCATCACGATTCAACTGTAAAGAGATGGATGGGCCACCGATACTACTTTTTGTGTGGGCGTGGGAGCGTATGCCATTCCTAGCGCCTATTCCCTGCGATCAGCTCGTCGATGTTGGGGTTCCACTTACGCGACGGTATTCTTTTTAACTGTTGTTATTATTATTATTATTGTTATTATTAGTGTTATTATTATTAATAATATTGTTATTGTCTAGGTGGAGTCATTGGCGCCGGCACACAAGATACATACGGAAGCCTACTGCGCATTTTAGGTGAGGACTCGATGATATGGGAGTTGACGATGTAAGTTGTAACCATTTATCTTAGGCCGCTTACCTACAACAATAATTTTACTTATCCGCCTCGTGGGTACTGATGTGCAGTTTATATGACGGCCATATATGGTAGTGGGTGTTCCGGATGACCTTGCGATCCATTTGTTTATGTGCTCCACATAGTCGCCGTTAGTGTCATTCGAGTGTGTAGAGTGGCACCCGACAGACCGAGTTAGACGACAGTTCGGTCTGCAACAGCTTCCACTAGGCCTGGCATTCGATATTGGTCGTGATCATTGCAGACGGTTGACAGGTCCACGAAACCATGACTGGAGAGCGAGGAACATCCAGTGGGTTACCTTGTGGATATCTTCCCGCTATAACACGCTACATATAGGGGAGGAGATTGTCGACTTTCATCCTCTCCAGGTGTACTTCGACTGGTACACACAGCAGTATGGAGATCACCTGCGACTGTCAGATAGAGTTGCAGGTGGTGAGGCTGATGTGAATGAGCCACATGGTCAACAGGAAGAAGCAGCTGGACCTCAGGAGCAAAATCCCCCTTATGAGCAACAGTTCGAGGTGCCGGCCTATGACCAAGGATTTCAGGTATCATTAAGGTTTATAACCGATGTTAGTTATTATTGTGTATGTCATTATAAAAAATATTATTAATAAGGTTGATGGATATTTATTAATTATTGCTAATTATTATATAGGTTCCGGCATATGAGCATGACTTTCAGGTCCTGGCATATGAGCATCAGTTCCAGATGCCAGGGTATGAGCAGCACTATCAGGACCCGTCACATGCCGAGCAGTTCCAGATGCCAGCCTATGGATAACAGTAGTTTCCGGTACATGATGGAGAACTCTTACACCTTGAACCTCCTCATTCTCACGGTAAACGAGGAGCGTTTTTATTTGAACACGAGACCTTGACATCTGCTCAGTCATTGATTTCAACCATACCGGCAAAGTTTGGTAAGATACTTTCCAATCACCAAAAATTTTGGCAACAGATTTCTGCTTTGCCAACCAAGCCTTACGGTAACTTACAGTGTAGTTGAACCTCGACTGAACTTCTGTAATAATAGACTTCACCTTTATTGACGAGTTTGCTTCAACCAACGGCCTAATGGCATCTGCAATTGTTTCTGAGTCCAACTTGGCATGATCTTGTGAAATCGTGCCCATGGTGCACGTGTGTTTGCCATTGTATCTCCTAATCTCCCAACACCCCTTCTTTCGAATCAAGCTAGCTCGGATAAGCCAATCGCACCCTGCACCATAGCCCTTGCATTTCGCATAGAATGTTTGTGGCTCAGACTCATAAACAGTGTAATCAACTCCTCTAGAGATAGTGTAACCTTTGATTGTAAATATCACCGAATTCCTAGAACCAAATTCCATTCCGACACTAAACTCACCATCTTCCACCGCAATGTCGCCTTCACCTACAACATGCGAACCACCATCAGTCGGACAAAGCATATAAAATTAATGGTAGTAGTAACTTTAATTAATAACCATAAGATAACATTCCGATATTCACATACTCAAAAAATTCTAGTGCATGCATGGCTTTGAGATCTAGAGTCCGCATAAAAGATGGAACTCCAAAGGGGTGCTGACTTACGATCGAATTCGCCTCATTTTGTACTGCCGGATTGCCTGCCAAATCTCCATCATCGTTTTCGTCATCGACTTCATAGTTGGCTTCAAACTCCTCTTCACTGTCGTTGTTATCTTCTTCCGAATCTATATCCCCAATTTCATCAACGTTGACATCGTCGCCAACCGAATCCATCCCCGTATGCTGTTCAAACTCAATGTACAACTCGATCATCGGCACGTGAAATCGGTTTTGTTGATAAATACATAACATATGTTGCATACTTGCGTTGTCAGTGATGGACACTAATTGAAACTATATCAGCCCACCAAATACTTGTACAGGATTTCTGTATAAAATGTTGCTCACCCTCTTCGAAATGTGACTTTGTATGTTATCAGACAGACCATTTTGTAACTCCACAAAACTGATGGTGCACGAAATAGCAAACGATAAGGGACATTCAAAAACAAGTCACTCCTTCGTGTGTGTTTGGTATAATCTCACCATTATAATATATGCGCAAATTTACAACACCTTCCATAACCTCAACCTCAACTAACTCTATTTTTTTTACACAGTTAACTGCCAAAAAAGGCACACTACTAAGGACTTTATGCAAGAAAGAGTAAGAGGAGAAGTGAAGATGAAGATGAAGATGAATGAAACTGGACTTCGTATTTATAAGCAAAACTGTGAATTTAAATATTATTTTGTGTACAAAATACAACCTGTGTTTTGGGGCTTCTAAGAAAAAGTTTCTAACACGGACAAAACACAACCTGCATTTGTGGGCTTCAAAAAAAATTTGAATTTTCTGGCTCCAAAAACGCAACCTGCGTTTAGCCTAAAACAAAATTAAAAAAAATGAAAATGTCAAAACGTAACTTGTATTTAGTGTGTTTTAAAATTAAAAAAAAATAAACAAGTTCAAAACGCAACTTGCGTTTTAGATCTGACACCATAGCAGTGCAATGTTTATGCACATATCCATTTCATGGTGTTACACGTTATTTCTTTCCATAACAAAAAAAAAAAAAAAAACAGCAA
>NC_029785.2:3437161-3444835 GCF_000816755.2 Arachis ipaensis
TTAACACAAATCTAAAATATTAAAGTATTTTCAATAATTTACCCAATTAGGTTATTAGTAAATAAACGGAAAATAAAGTAAAATGGAAACCTATCTAGCCCTACAAAAATTTAATTACCCTAACTAGGTTAAAAGAGAATTTGGATATACCGATGATTGATAAAAGACAGAAACTAACTTGCTATTAAAGTAGCATCCAATACAAGATAACAGAAAAGACTCGAATTATGATGATTTTATAAAATAAAAAGTAATGAATGCAATCCATAAAGCAATCATTAATCAAATCAATGTCGTATTGCGATTGTAGTTTACACACAAACACGTTCAGAAAGGGGGAAAATTATACTCTAACTTGATCAAGCTTCCATTCTTCCTCCTTGTGACGATCTTTCTTGTCCTTTACCTTTAACTCATCCCTATATAGTTAACCAACTTCGTTTATGGATATTCCTCCTCTTAACTAGAACATAAAAGAATAGAACATTTCTCATGCCTTTCAGCTTTTGACCCAAAATAAAAAAGATTATAGTCACAGTCATGTCTGAACATTTTAAATTGATCCAAGAAAACTAAAACACTGAATTGTGGTCAAGCATGCTCCTACTTGGCTACTTGTATATCAGTTAAAGGAAATGGCAAATTAGAACACAAATTTAACAACAGCTGTGTTTTTTTCAACTCAAGATTGTAGCAACTTCATATTTCATAATATAATCTTTATGAGAAATATAATGTATATACAATAATTTCTGAGCAAAAAAGCCAACAATGGTATATTAGTATACATGTATGATGAGGTCACAAGTACTCTAGGAGTCTAGGACTGCAATTTGTGACATCCAAAACTTTGTATATCTAATTACACTACCAGATTCATACATACATAAAAAGGGTCACTCCCTCCATTTAAACTGGACTTGCTCATAGCCATATCTTAAAGCGATGTGAAACTTCTAATACGCTGTTTTCTCCCTGAAACAAATCGTTAAGCCGATCTCCAATGTCATCCACCCCATACTTTACATACTTGTCAACGTACTTGCTGAGTTCCGGAACATTATGGAACCTTCCAATGAAGCTTCCATAGGCAGGCAACAAGATCTTCTCCAGTGCAATTCTGATTTCCTCCCTAAGCTGCTCATCAAACACAACCCAATGAGATTGAACCCTACAAATCTCCTCAAAGTGCAAGTTGAACATCTTCAGCTTCTCCTTCATAGCCTTTACCTCAACAACGACACTAGACCCTGCTGCCATTGTCACCTCACTTGTCTCAACCTTCAAGAACCCCACCACCTTGCTCCATGAACTCCTCTGGTAGCTCACATGAAATCTCCGAATTTTCGCAGTGTGCTTTCGGATCCAATCATCACCTAAAACGGGACCCAATTCGCTGGTTTTCGCCTTCTGAACAATGTACCTCAAATTATTCATCATGAAAACAGAGCACAATGCAAGGTCCTTGTAGAATTTGGACTTGGCTTCCAAATTGCTCTCTAACAAGTCCATTATCCCACACAATTGAACACAAAAATGAGAATCAGATTGATGCTT
This sequence comes from Arachis ipaensis, assembly GCF_000816755.2. Lineage (NCBI taxonomy): Eukaryota > Viridiplantae > Streptophyta > Magnoliopsida > Fabales > Fabaceae > Arachis > Arachis ipaensis. The sequence goes on from NC_029785.2 coordinate 3,438,719, forward strand.
ATTATCATCAACCTTAGTGATGAAATCCTTCAATGGAAGAAAATCGCCTTGGAAAACTAGTTCCAAGGTTCGCCGTGACTGGGACGCGGCCACAAGGTAATTCACTACATATTTAGTGATAGGGTGAAGCCCACCGCCGTGAACTGCCGCCTTTGCCGGATCATGGCGAATCAGGTTTTCCAATTCCACAAAAATTTCCTTGATCGCTTCCCCCAATCGCTTCCAAACTTCAATTGCTTCAGTCTCACATTGTGAATCAGAGAAGAGCGATGCGAATTCAGGAATTAGTTCACGCATTGTGTCGAACACGTGGAGGATTCGGAACAACTGATCCGGCGAGCGGCTGTGACTGGCGACGGCGTCGGCAAACCTCAGCAGTTGTGTCACAGGTTCGCGGCAGACCTCACCGAACGCGATATCGGCGGCGGAACCGCCGGAGAATACGCGATCGCACAGCCGGCGCTCGCTGGGGAAAAGGATCCTGAGTGAGACGTTGGAGGCGTTGATCCAACGCTCGATCTCGTCTTCAAGAACCTGCCATGGCATCTCCTGAATCTCCGAAGCGCAAAGATTCCGAAACCCTAACCTCGAGAAGCTCTCTTCTAAGAACTCCCTCCGGCAACCACCGTACACGCGCGCGCACGAGTCGCCGAACCCCGCCGCCACCATGCGCGTCGCTATCTCCCGGAGATCGATCACCGTACCCGCTGGCAACACATCAATCACCACATCCTCCTCAGAAACCCGTTCCGCCGCTGGAATTCGATGATCCTGAACGCCGTTGCCGCAACTCTCATCGTCTCCTTCAAATTCGCCTCCGTCATCCGATTCAAACGACGTATTCCGAATTGACTCATCCATGAGTGACCGGAACTCGTCTTCTGCTAGGACCATAGCCCGACGGAGCATCTCGTCAGCACGTGAGAGGCACGCGCCAACGGTCTCATCCGCGGCGAGAGGCCTCCATCTGTTGACGGTGGCGGTGAGCTCGTCGACCGAAGCGAGGAACGCGGCGGTGTTGACGGAAAAGATTGCCTGGCTGTTGTCGTTGTTGTTGCGTGAGGACACGTGGCGCGAGATGCGTTCATCGAGTGAGTCGAGGGTCTGTTCCAGTGCGGCGCAGCCCAGTGGATCAGAAAGCTTCTCCTTGGAGAATCGAGCATCGAAGTTTGAGAATATTTTGAGAATGTCTTCTGCAACGGTTCGATTGTCGTTCCCCAGCGTCTTCGCTATGTGGCGCGCCACAGCAAGTAACTTCTCTTCCCCGCTGTCAGCCATTTTAGTGTCTGGAATAAAGCTTGCGATGTAGATATTTATCTTGGTTATAGCTTTGCAACCCTAACACAAAAATAATAATAAAAATAGAAATAGTAATAACAATAATAATACATTAAATGCTAGTCAAATAACTAATATCAGAAAATTTGGAAGGATAATTAATACCATGCAAGAGAAGATAAGAATGTAGAATAAGGGTGGCGTCGTCTTTGAAACGGGGGGCGAGTTTGAAATGACGGAAATGCCCCCCAAGAAAACGCGGTTTCTGGTGGAAAAAGAGGGTAGAGTGAGGGAAAGTGCATGGAGTCAAGTGTGTGTGTATACGGTAGTTAGAAGGGACGAGAAGCGAACGTGAAAAGCGCTTTTTCTTTTATCTCCAAGATGTCGTTTTGTATGGGTGATTGGCAGCTTTCCTTTTCAAGGTCATTTTTTTATGGTGTCATGGAATTGTGGGAAACTTCATATTGTGGTTCTGTCTTTGTTTGAATGTGGATCTAATTGATTTTCCGTGTATTGAGTATTGACATTTGACACTCAACTTGTTTGGTACACTTAGAATATTGCAAACAAATTGGCGGCGACAATAATATTTGATTTCATTTCATGCAGCTTTTTAGTTTCTAAGTTTTCTTAATACAAAATTATACTCGGCCCAATCTAATTCTAATTCTTCACGAGCACATACAGAAACAAAAGTGGCATAAGCATGCACTAGCTAGCAAGTTAGAGAGGGTTATACTGCTAGTTATTTTATTAGCATGGTTTGGTTTATGATATATACACTAAAAAATCACCAGTTGTTAGAATGACAAGACCTACGTAGGTGGAAGTAGTATTACGTTAGAAATTAAATCATCTTGTCTTGTAATCTTGTTGATAAATAATCTTGTGCGCGTGGTTGTATCAGTAGAGAAAATCAATAAAAAAAACATGCTGTCAAGTAGTACTAAATTATAGTTGAGTAAATATCGCGGTGTTAGTATTGTTAAATGGTACTAATTAATGTGTACTTGACATAGAATATTACAGACATTTGGCATATATATGATATATCTCTTTGATATTAACGAATTTATAAATGTGTCCTGATATAGTGATACTATTATATGTGGAGTAAACACACGCGCAGCAGCTTAAAATGGATTGCTCGAGTAAATTTAATATCATGAGACACTCAATATAGTGGTTTAATTATTAATAATACTCAAGTGCATGTCCAAGATTGTGAATTATAGTATGCCTATAATACGGGGATTGCGATANTTTTATTCACTAGAAATAAATTTACAGTCCATATTTGGACACCAATTGAAGAATAGTATTAAAAATATTCTACCAAAAAATAATTAAGCTTACAATAAAAAGAGTAAAGATCTCAAGAGAGGGAGAGTACATCTCTAATCTTGAGGTTCATTAAAGACTCGTAGAGCTTCTTCCGCAACTAGGAGGGGAGACTTCCATTTTCCTTCAAAAACAAATTCATTTCTAACCTTTCAATTCAACCAAGTTGTAATAGCTGCCAAGTTCCTCTTCTTCCCATTAGCGTCACTGAACCATTCAAGCAGTTTCAGCCACTACTACCATGGGAGGTCCATGTAAGATGGAACTAGGAGACCACGTGCATGTCAAGCTTCAACTGCGTCCAGGCAAGTCTAGAGACAATGGAAGACCGATTCTTCTTCATTGTGGCATCTTGGACAAAGCAGTACCACTGTTTAGATTTTCTGTCCCAATTTCTGTTTCACAGGTAAATCCTCATGCATAAATTTTCACAAAAAAATTTTAATCTTCGGTTGACATCTGAGTTTTCAAATCACTGTCCATAATTCTTTCTTTCTGCAATTTTCTGAAAAAAAATCTGTTGGAGGGTGAAAAATTGAAAGGCCACACCATAACCAGAAGCTACTGTATATGTCCCAGATTTTTCTTTCATCCAAGTAATTCTATCCTCCTCCTGGTGAATTGTTGAATTTAGAATAGCATTTGCAGTTGCTGGATTGAATGCCTCACGAATTAGTGTCTGGTTCCATGTTCTGTCTGGTAGCATCAAATCTGAAACCTATTCTAGTCTTTGACCCTCTAGGTTATTAGGATTAGGAGTAATTGCTTGAAAATCTCTTAACCATAGGTCTTGCTGAATCCTAATCGTACTGCCTCTGCCAATTCGCCATATGATTTCTTTTTCTAGCACTTTTCGACCCTCCAAAACACTTCGCCAGATTCAAGATGGGTTGTTCCTGGCCTCCGCATTTAAAAAATTTGAGAATTTAAAATATTTACTCTTGTACACCTTATAAATTAGAGAGTGTGACTTAGTTATCAGTCTCCACTCCTTACTTTGCTAACATTGGAAGGTTAAAGACTTTAAGATCTTTGAAGTTAAGACCCCTTGAGATTTAGGTGTACAAGAAATTTTCCATCCTATCCAGTGCATCCTTCTTTTCGAGCCTCGCTGTCCCACCAATATTAGAGCATGAGCTTTTGAATTTCATCAACCAGTGTCTCTGGCAGTTTAAAACAACTCAGAGTATAGATTGGAACTGCCGTTGTTAGTGCCTTTATTAGTATTTCTCGGCCGCTTGAGGATAGCAAGACCCTCTTCCAGTGCTGCAGTTTATGTGTCACTTCCTTGATATACGAAAATGTAGCTCTCTTAGATCTCTGAATAACCGCTGGTAACCCAAGATACTTGTTCTGGTTGCTAATGTGAGAGATATGTAAGATGTGAGATAGATGATCACGAATGCCCACTGGGGTATTTTTGCTGAAAAATACTGAGAATTTATCCAGATTTATTGCTTGACCGCTAATATCTTCATAAACCTATAGGATTCGAATCAGATTTTGACACCCTTTCTCTGTAGTTTTGCTGAATAAAATTGAGTCATCTGCGAAAAATAGATGGTTGACTTTAGGACACCTTTGATTAAGTCTCAAACCTGTAATCTCCCGTCTCTGTTCTCCTCTGTGGAGCAGATGGGGCAATCCCTCTGCGCAAAATAAAAATGGATAGGGAAAAAGAGGGTCGCCTTAATGCAACTCTTTACATGGCTTAAAAAAATCATGAGGCTGACCATCCACAGTAACAAGGTATGAAACTGTCGTCACCAGTTCCTGAATCCATTCCATCCATCTTCTGCAAAAACCCAACTTCCTCATAATCTCCCAAACGAAGCTCCACTCCACCCTGTCATACGCCTTACTCATGTCTAGTTTCAGAGCTAATTTATAATTACCGTATCTCTTATTCTTTAAAAAATACATAAATTTATGAGCAATTAAAATGTTATCACTAATTAACTGCCCTTTAATAAAAGCACTCTGTGTGTCACTTATGAGTCTATTCATCACAAATTGAAGCCTGTGTACCATAATCTTTGATAAGACTTTATAAAAAATACTACTAAAGCTTATAGGTCGACTCTATTTCATGGATTTTGCATTCGGATCCTTCGGAATAAGGCAAATATGAATGTGATTAAAGGATTTTAGGATTTTACCTCCCGAGAAAAATTTTCTAATCGCCTGAAAAACATCTCCTTTAATCATTTTTCAGAAAAATTGAAAAAATTTAGCAGTGAATCCATTTTCTTTCGAGGCCGAAAAAGCATTTATAGAAAAAACAGCAGCTTTCACTTCTTTTTCTGTGATCGGTCTAGTTAGTGCATGGTTGGTAGCAACATTGATTTTTTTTGGGATACCCTCAATTTTGGTTGTTGGGTCTCTTAGATTATTTGATGTAAAGAACTCTTCAAAGTATCGTTGGCCGGTTGATGCAATGCCTTCAGTGCTGTTGGCTTCCCTTGTGCATCTTCTAACTCTTGTACCTTGTTTCTTCTACTCCTAATGTGAAATTTGGAGTGAAAATTTTGTATTGCGGTCTCCCCATTTCAGCCACTAGACTCGAGATTTTTTCTTCGAATATCGTTCTTCTAACCTAAGTGCATCTTCTAATTCAGCCTCCCATGCCCTGATAGCTGCTCCATTAGCTTGATCGCCCTTAACTGCCTCCCCTACTATTGCTGAATTTTCTTTTTGGAATTAGAAGAAGAATTTTGCTGCCACTCTACTATGCAATATCTAATTGTCTTGAGTTTTTCAGCTAGTTTAAATATAGGTGAATCTCTCATGTCTAGCGCCCAATTATGTTTAATTGATTCCACCACCTCTTCATTCTCACACCATCTCTCTTAAAATCTGAATCTCCTCTTTGTTCTCCTCACCTCCCTAACCGAATCAATAAAGAGTGGCTTGTGATCTAAACCCGTGTCATCTAGGTGTTTAACATAGTCATTTGAAAATTCTGTCCTCCATTGCATTGACACTAACACTCTATCCAGCCTTTCTTTGATAAAATTACCACCAAATTGTCTATTCGATCATATATCATAATCTCCTTAGTCACTATAATCATTGTTATCAAAACCGGACCGGACCGACCGGTTCGATCGAAAAACCAATGAACCAAATTCTATATCGGTCCGGTCCGATAATTGGACTGCACAAGGAAAGGAACCGGTGCAAATCGGTAAAAATCGGTCAAACTCAGTAAAGACCGGTCCGACCAAACCGTCTTTCGAGGTAATTGTCAGGAGCTGTTTTGCGTTTTTCTCAAATGAAATAGTTGGGGTTCGAACCCCCTCCCTCAAGCATATGAACGGTAGCCTCAACCACCAGGCTAACTTGCTTATTACTAGTATATATGCAAATTAAAATACATATTGATATCTTTCAGCAAATAATTTACTTCTATTTAATTTATTTTAATTTTAATTATAAGATCACTCATTCTTAAATTAATTATATTTTTATTTAACAATAATTATAAACTCACTTATT
>NC_029785.2:3444859-3449443 GCF_000816755.2 Arachis ipaensis
TTCGGTTATGATAACTATGACTATAATATAATTATATTAAAAAGAAAAGTCTATGAGCCAGCAATTTTATTGAATTTTGGCCAGCATGTAACCAGCAGAGAAAGGTGAGCCATTTGATGAAATTTCACACCAATTTCACACCATTAAATCATCATTGATGACTATTTGATGGCTACTAATTACAAAAGTTGATGTCCCCTAGCATTGCTCATATTAAAATGACTCATATAACATATGTGACTTGAGAGGTCACTCAGAAGCTCTGAATTGGTGACTTGAGGCAGAAGTAATGCCTAACACCGTTTGAAAGATTGCACATGAATATGTAAACTAAAAATTAAAAAAAAAAAAAAAAAAATATTGCTTTTGACGGAAATCGTGTAACAAACTAAAGCATTTTTGTGGTGCTCAAGAAACAAAATAGAAGAATCATACGCGTGCAAACTTCATTAGTTATCAAACTATACAAAATTATTGATATCTAACTGTTGTATATAATCATTAATCCTTGAATTTGCAGGAATTCGATTTTCTTCCAATTAATAATTCTTGTATTGCACCCTCTAGGTTGGAGTAGAAAAATCAATCATGTATTTAGAGTAGAGACTATAAACTTTGACAACCAAACTTCAAACTTCGAAGGCCATTGCAATTTACAATTATGTTCTAATAAAATGAAAAAAAATTCTTTCGATGAAGTATTATGATTAAATAATGAGAATTTGATATGCTATATTTTTTTTTCCCTTATGAATCGAGAAGGTTGAAATGGAATTTCAAAGATATTAAAATAACTGAACCAATTGGTTTTTAAAATAATGAATAAAATAGTACATATTGATTAATTGTGTGTTTTTAGCATTTATTATTTTATTTTATTTTTAAAAAAATTAATAAATTCAGTTCATTTAGTTATTTTCGATTTAATTATTTCAGGTTAAAAAAAAATCAAATTTAACTAACAATAAAATCATGCCACATGCAATGTTGCTTAATTAAAGATTATATGATCATCGTTTATATTTGAGTTTCGAACAATCCAACTCATATTCAACCAGTTAATCTAATAGCACCTGTTTAATAGATTGTGCTGTTTTTAAGATCGGAACTAAGATAAAATTTAAGAAAGAACCAAAGTTTAATCTTTTAATATAAAAAGACTAAAATTAAAATTTTAACAGAGATTAAACCAAAATTTCCACCTAACTTATAAAAAAAATTAAAGTTTAAGGGACTATTGCCGCTTTTTATGTATGAGTGGCTCTTTCCTGACTGCTTTTATCCCCTCTTTCACAATTTGACCCAACTATTACAATATATCTTGGAGGAATGCTAGGGCCAACAACTTTTGTGATTTGTAGCTATCAAATAGCTATCAATGATGAATTTAATGGTGTGAGATTGGTGTGAAATTTCATCTAATGACTCACTTTACATGCTGGCCAGAATTTAACAAAGTTGTTGGCCCTAGACTTTTCCTATATCTTATTCTCTTCAACCGAGTCAAAATGGGTCGGATCGACGATATAAAAGTTCCATGACCTGGTATCCGATCTCATTTGGGAAGCAAGTTAAAAGTTCTTCCATTGCTTTTGTATTTTTTTCATTCAACTCATATTTAATTTATCAAAATTCTTATTAATTTAAGTACTAAAATTTCTCATAGATACTTCCGTTACCATCTAAGCAAAAATATCAAAGATAATCTAAGAAGTTTGAACCTCACATCTAAACTAAAAAATACCATCCTGATTTTAGGTAACACCTGAAAACAATAACGATATAGCAATTCTTTGATGCATCTTACAATTTTTTTTAGTGTGACTTTTTGAGGCATAAATATCATTTTTCCTTTCAATCTTTATCAAATAAAATAAATAATAGTATTCTCATTCAATTAATAACATTCCTCGCAATACAATTAATTCCACGACACACCATGCAGATGCTAGCTAGTTACCGCTAAACAAAGCAATAATATTTAAACTACCGATTTCGCTGTGTTACCAACAGTATCTGCCAACTTTTGTCAATTATTATTTATAATTGTATTTTATGGAAGTGTGTTCGTGGATGTGTCTAATAAAAATGTCTTTTTTATAGCTATGTTTAGTATGTTTGGGCGCCATTATTTTGTTAAAAAAAGATCTTTTTTCAATGAAAAAAGATCTTTTTTTATTTTTTAACGTGTTTGGCAAATTTCTAGTAGTAAAAGTAAAAGTACTAGTAAAATAAAAAAAAAAATCTTTTTTGAGAAGCTGTAATTTACATTTTTTTTAAAAGATCTTTTTTCCTTAAAAAAAAGATGTTTTTCATGTAATAAATAAACAAAAAAGTACTTTTATATTGTTATATCCAAACATAATTGATTGATAAAAAGACCTTTTTACATGAGATATCCAAACATAAAATTACTTTTACTTCTTTATAAGATCTTTTAAAAAAAGATAACTCGAAAAAAGATCTTTTTTAAAAAACTCACCCAAACAAGCCCTTAATAGAAGTGTCTTTATAGATATATTTTCTGGATGTGTCTCTTTATATATGTATTTAAAATATATTAATTATTAGACACATCCACGAACACACTTCCATAAAATACAATTATAAATAAGAGCTGACATATAATATGTTGGTACCCTATACTTTTTCTTAAACTAATTAAGATTTGAGAATTGAGAATCTTCAGGCTGAAAGCAATGGAATTTCACATGAACGCTATAATCAAATCAAATATATTAAACTCACATACGTGCGAAATAATGGATCCAATGGAAAAAAAAAAACAATTAAGCATTTGTAGGCTTGTAGCTACACAACAATGTCTTCTTCGGATAAGCTCTCAATCACCATAGCCATGGAAACACTCCAAGCTTCCCTCACAAGCGTTTACAACCACGCTCACCGCCGACCATGGCGGGAGCTCACTGACCGGAGCACCATCTCTTTGCCAAGTTTCCTTACCAACGGAATCTCTAGACTATAAAAGATTATTTACTATTCTCGCATCAACTATCTCATCGTGGCGGCGGCAACGGTGGTGGGGTTCCTCCTTCCGTATTCTTTCTCGCTCCTCATCCTTGCTTCCTTAACCGGTGCGTGGCTGTTCCTCTATTTCTTCGGGCTGTCAAAGTATGGGCAGAGCCTCTCATGTCTCGAGGAAATTTTTTTTTTTTTAAGTTAAAAGTGATATTCAAATTCAAAACGAAGATAAAGAGACTAAAGAAATATTTAACATTTCTCTAATTTTATGCTAACTTCGCCCTTACGTAGAGTAACAGCTAGTGATCTTTGGCCGTTTGCCACCGTCATGGCATTGCTGATGACAAGTGTGTTGTTAGAGATCATTTATGCAGTGACGATGGCGGTGGTGATAATTTGTGTTTCTGAAACCCTTCGAGCTCATGAGGATATGTTTCTTGACCAGCAAGAAACAAGGTTATGGGCTTTTGGGCCTCTTGTTGATATCAGGCCTATATCTTCAACTGAAATCTCACTAGTAGGCCCAACAATTGTTTAGCAATAGTAATGTATGTTCATGGCCCAGAGTGATTAAGCAATCATATTATATTATTATGTGTATATTAATAAATGGGATAAATATTGTTTTGTCCCTAACGTTGTTGGTCAGAATCGAAACCGTTCCTAATGTAATTTTTTATTTAGAATCATTCTTAACATTTTTTTGTATTAAAATCATTTTTTTTTAATAAAATTTTTTATTTTATTCCTAAACTACCTCGCAGCCTCGGCCCTACTCCTCGCCGCCTCGCCGCTGCTCCTCCCCTTTTCTGCTTCGGCCTCTGTTTCTGCTTCTGCTTCTTGCTTCAACTTCTGCTTCTTGCTTCGCTTCTTGCTTTGGCTTCTACTCCTTGCTTTGGCCTCTGCTTTCTGCTTCTGTTTGAGCTTCAGCTTCTGCTTCTGTGACTGCTGCGTCGTCGGGAAAGGGAGCCCGACGCGAGAAGGGCGGCGCGCGAAGGAGAGAGAGGAATCTGAGGCTGAGCTGGGTTCCTACCACCGCCGATCTGCCCAGCCGCCGTCGCTCCGTCGCCCACGAATTGCTGGTGGTTCTGCTTCGGCTTCTGCATCTGCTTCTTCTTCTGCATCTGCATTTTCTTTTTCTTCTGCATTTGCTTTTGCTTTGTTTCTGCTTCTGATTTTGCTTCTGATCCTGATTTTGTGTGTTGAACTTGATGTTGTTGATTTTGAATTTTATGTTGTTGAATTGGGTACTCGTTGAATTTGATGTTGTTTCGGCTTCTGAATTTAATTCTGATTCTGATTATTAGTATTTGATGGGAGTAAGGGAGGTGGTGGTGGTGGTAAAGGTGCCGGAAGTAGTAAAGGGTATTTTTGTCCGTAAAAAAGTTAAAAGGACGATTTTAATACAAAAAAATGTTAAGGATAATTCTAAATAAAAAATTACGTTGGGGACGGTTTTGATTCTAACCCTCAACGTTAGGAACTAAAACAATACTTATCCCTTAATAAATAGTCTCTAAATCAACTATTCATATAAATATTAATAAAAATGAGTTAAATACTTAAAATATTTAAACATAAATATATAATGACTTATTTAAT
>NC_029785.2:3449505-3461768 GCF_000816755.2 Arachis ipaensis
TTATTTAATGGATGATTTTTATGTGTATATAATATTAGAAAAATTTCAAGTGTACTGGAAACATCGGTATTCCAATTGTTTTAACCGTTGATTTCAATTAATATATATTATATATATTTTTTATAATTCAGATTAACGGTTAAAACAATTGGAACACCGGTGTTTCTGGTACACTTGAAAAGTTTCTTATAATATTTTTGTTTGATAAATTGTCAGTGTCAAAGATTTATGTATTATTATTCAATTCTATTAATGAAATTAATAACATAGCAAATGATTATGTTAAAAAAAAAACGATCGAGTATATTATCCTTTGACAGTGTTAAGTTTGTTTTGGTGGTTATTAGTAAGTAGTAACGATTTCTGAATATATAATGAGAATTTTTTGACCAAGTTTAATTAATGAGATTTGTTTCTTTATAATCTGGATCATTATTAATTAGATGTAGATATCGATGAATGACAAATATTTTGCATAGATGTAACAATGATTAACCTATAACAAGGTTAATTCTTGTGAGAATAACATCAAATTTATAAGAGTTAAAAGATTCACCCTGACCTAGTAATATTCTGTGGGAAAGTCTTTTTTTATTTTTTTGATTTAGGTCAAAGTGAGACTTGGATCTCCATCAAAACCGAGAAACAAAAGGACATGAAAATACTTAGAACAGCTCATATCGTAAAAATTAAAGGCAGGTTTTGACCATAAAAGAACAGAGTAGTGCAAGTTGAATATTCACATTGTCGGTGAATCTCTATTAATCTTAACAAAAATACTATGAATCTCTGCAGTAACGACACACTAAGACTTAGTAGAGAGTGTGAAATTAACATGTAAACTCATCAGGTTAAAGAGGTCAATTAATCATCACATAACGAAATGACTCCATGATATCTTCTAACAGAACGAAACTAAACAAATAAAAGGGATGGAGAAAACCAAAAAGGTTAAATCTAAATCGTGTTACCAAATTGGTTATCATCATATATATGATATTCTTACATTCAATAGCACATGTGGCAATATCGCAATATGGCATCTTATGGTTGATTTAAAGTGACGCATTATCAACAATAACATCAGTTCATTAACAATTCATCATTTAAGTAAATTAATCTATAAAATGTAATTTAATGGACTTATTAAATTCGTATTTGTAAAATTTTATAAAGCTAAATGAAACAAGTTTTTAATTTGAATGATAAAATTAAACCGATATTCAATATTTTTTTTATATTTAGTTAGAAAACTCGACTACAAACAGGACTTTTTTACCTAAATGCGCATGTAAAATGTTTTAATTCCCAAAATGCGCATGGTTTGAAATTTTTTTGAAAATACGCACTTCCATTTCTTGGCCGGCGTCTGCGAAATGAAATTCAACTCCATTCCACTCTAGGTGCCCACGAAATGGGCAAACCATATCAGATTTAGCTCCCACGAAATGGGTTGTCCATTTCCTTGGTGGCAGCAGCAAATTGGGAGGAACAACTCAGGAGCGCCAGTCGCGAAATGGGAACACTGCGGAAGTGAGTTGGACACTCCATTGATAACAAACTTATTCTGCTTTTCAAATTTGTTTCGGTGCATCAATTTTCAGTTTTTCTCAATGCTTATCTATTCTCTTTTTCCACTTGTTATATGCTCTATTTCAATCCTTTTTTTTCCCCTTTTGTTTTTGTCAAACATAAATCACGTTATCCCAAACTTACTTTTTATCAAAATCAATTTTGTAAAATCAATTTTATGCAAACTCACGTTTGCCAAACACACACGAAGCTAGATTAGTCAAAGTTTTGCTGATAAATAAAAGGAGGAGCAAATCCACAACTGACGTAACTTTAGTACTGAAACTAGGGGAGCAGTGAGAGAGCTAAATGGAATTGGGCAACTCACTTCCGCAGTGCCCCATTTCGTGCCTGGTGCCCATGAATTGTTCCTCCCAATTCGCTGCTGCCACCAAGGAATTGGGCAACCCATTTCGTGGGAGCTAAACCTGAAATGATTTGCCCATTTCGTGGGCACCTAGGATGAAATAGAGTTGAATTCCATTTCGCAGACACCGACCAAGAAATGAAAGTGCGTATTTTTAGAAAAATTTCAAACTATGAGCATTTTGGGAATTAAAACATTTTACATGCGCATTTAAGTAAAAAAGCCTACCAACAAAGAGTAAAGTATTTATACACCACAATACTAGGTATAACGTACCAATCATACAGCTCTAAACCACTTGCTCTAAACCACTTACAAAAAGACACGCATTAAAAATAAATAGTCTCATACATAAAACAAAAGAAAAGATACGGTACTAACGAACCACAATTAATACTAGGCGCTTTTTTTGGGGATAGAAGTAAAAATAGTGATATATTCTAATATTGTTATTTTTGATATTTTTTAAAATTGTAGAAAGTACATAAATTGAAGGATTCGATTTGTGTAGTTCAACTTTTTTAATTTTTTTTAAAATAGATCGGAGGATCTGATTTCTGTACCTCTAATAAATCGAACGGTTTAATTTTTACTTCTCTAATTAAACAGTTCCACATTTAAAAATAATATCTCAACCATTCACATTTAAAAAAAACAGCACTACCACTCCAATATCAAAAACATAAAAGGTCAATTCTCAATGTGCATATTATAATAATACTAGCAGAAGCCCCGCGCGTGATAATAGTAGTGTTTGGATGGTGTAACTGCTTTGCTTAAAATATTAGATTGAATGCTAATATTGTATGTAACATATATAATGGTCTTTTGACCGATTTTAACACATAGTAATAAGACATAATATAAATAAAGTGTGAAATTAAAGAGAACACACAAAAAAAAAAGAGTCATTAAATGTTTTAATTGTATTGTACTATCTATTATCTACTTCCTTTTAATTAAAAATGCAAGGTTCCAAAAATAGTGTAAACAATAAAGGAAACACAATAAACAAAAAAAATATAAAAGATAAGAAGATGATAGAAATTGACACAGTCATTTAAAAAGATTTAAAGAATGTTCGACCTATTATATAGGAAAAAATATGTTCCATCCTCTATATTTGATAGTCTAAATAATTTTTCTTTTCGAGTTCATATTAACAAATTTTACTTATATATGAAAAACATATTATATTTGTATATTAACATTATTACCTCACTAAAACAAATTTATTTTATATCACTTCTAATTTTAAATAAATAATACATGCTAAACTAATAACTTCTTACTAAAAGAATAATATATCTCAACGAAAAATGCATTAAATTAATGTAGAGTTATATGTTATTTACGAAAATGTTCAAATTCTAATAATTGGATACTATAGTTAAGTTCAATTAACCTCAAATAACACACCACAAACTTGCACGCAATAGCTTATGTTAAACAAAAAAAAGTTATCTTCGTTTAATTAAAATTTATATGTATCATAATTATTTTTCTAAGAAACAATTAGGAATTTAACCATTTTGATATATATAATTTTTTTTCAAGTAGATAAGTTTCTAAATTCCCAAGAATTGAGTTATAAAGTAAAGTTTAATTATCCTCAAATAAAAGTAAGAGTATAAAAAAGTGCTAAATCTCTTTATATAAGCTATTAAATAAGTTATTTATGTTTGTGCTTGCTCTTTATCATGAACATTTTGAATTTGTATGTGAGTGTTGTCCTCTAAGACATACTTCTCATCCTTGATCAAAATAATTCACAAAAACTCTTTATTAAAATTTACAAAAGTGAGATAATTATTTTTATAACTAAATTTTACTTCCAACCTACTTGCCTTTATAATCCCATATTGACCTACAGAAATTTAAACTTGCTAAGATTAAAATTTAAATTAAAAAAATTTTAAATTATATGATTTAACATACTTATTTAAGTTATCCAAAATGCAGAAAATATTAAATAAATTTTTTGGTTCTTATAAAATTCAAAATTAGTTCTTGTAATTTATTATAATTATTCAAATTTGATACTAAAACAATTAAAGAAGATTGATTTTGATCCCATAATTAATTTATTTATATTAATTGTTAAGGCGGTCTCAAACAAATATAGATGTTATATGTCAAATTTAAACGGTTTAATTACTTTGTTGTTCCTATAGTTTCGCAAAATTTTCAATTAGGTCTCTATATATTTTTTCTTTTTAATTGGGTCCCTGCACCAAATTTTTTTTCAATTAGGTCCCTCTTCGTAGTAATTGGCTTCATTATATAGGGACCCAACTAAAAAAAAATTGGTGCAGGAACTCAAATAAAAGGAAAAAAAAGTGTAGGGACTCAATTAAAAAAAAATTGGTACAGGACCCAATTAAAAGTAAAAAAAGTATAGGGATCTAATTGAACATTTTGCAAAACTATAGAGGCTAATAGAGTAATTAAACCAATTTAAACATATATCATTCAGCATTTAAAAAATAAGGACAAAGATCAATTAAATATTTAAAAAATAAAGGTTTAATTACTTTGTTGCCCCTATAGTTTTGCGAAATTTTCAATTAGATCCGTATACTTTTTTTCCTTTTTAATTGGGTCCCTACACCAATTTTTTTTTTTAATTAGGTCCCTCTTAAGTAATTAGTTTAATTATATAGGGACCAAATTAAAAAAAAAATTGGTAGAGGGACCCAAATAAAAGAAAAAAAAAATATAGGAACCCAATTAAAAATAAAATTTGATGCAAGGACTCAATTAAAAGGAAAAAATGTATAAGAACCTAATTGAAAATGTTACGAAACTATAAGGACGAACAGAGTAATTAAACAAAAAATAAATACATATTTGATTCACAATTTTCACAGAAAATAATCAATATAATCATTGTACTTTAAATTAAACCTCAAATCCGATGAATCTTCTATTTTTATTTTCTCTTTTGAAAAATTCAATGTTGTTAAGATAATATTAATAAAATCGTAAAATCATAACATTAAAAAAAATTGCACTTAAATTCATTTCAAATTATCAATATAATCAACTCCACCAATATTATTTTAACTTTCTAATAAAAGTATTGTTTATTTTGGACAACTTTTTTCAATCTTAATTGTACAGTTTTAGATAGGATGAGCTGAATATATATATATATATTAACATTTTCTGCTAATTGAGAAAAGAGAGAGAGGGAGAAACAAATTGAGAGAGAAACAAATTGAGGAAAGAGAAAGGGAGAGAGAGAATTGATAAATTCGAAGTTTCATTTGAAGAAGGGTAAAAGTTTAAAACGCATTCGAAAATTTTCTCGAGAAAATTCCCGCTAATGAGTTTTGCTTAGTATTTAAAATCAAAGTATTTGGCTGATCAACGAAAGGCAATCCGTGTGATGTGTTAACAGCCAATCAAATGCTACCAATATCTTCTATTATGAAGAGGAAAAAAACAAAACTACCTAAGACAACTGTCACTCTCTCAGCCATCATTTAACAATGCTAAATAATGTGTGAATTCAATGTGTAACTAGTTAACTATTATATATTAATAAATAGATATGGTACATGAATAACTATTTTGTGTACAACTTTTGTACAACTACTACAAATAGGTGTATTTTCACTATTTTGACAATTGCTTTAGTATATTTTTCAACTTGCCTAGGATTTACCTCACATACATCATTTATGCAACAAGATGTATAGCATTCCAAATCCAAGGCAAATTGACCGGCCTCTCAAACGGTAACATTTATGAACTGAATATTTTTATTACCAATGGAGAAAACTATAAAGTTTGTTTTTTAGTTTATTTTATTTTATCTATTTAACTTCAATACAATTTCAGCAACATTTCACACTCACACCTTCATGTCAAGGACCATGGGCACAAACCAACTTAAGACTTTTTTAATCCAGAAAAAATTATGGAGATTTGTGGGTTTTTCGTCTACCCCAATTGCTCTACTTTGTTTTGCTTTGAGTTCCTCTTTCAAACAAGTATTTGGAGAATGGAACTTATTGAAGATTTTCATCTATGCAAGTGTGAGCTCCATTATCTGTACCGTGATGTCATTTGCATACAAGTTCCATGTTTCTTGGAGTCACTTATGGAAAGCACAGGTTAGCTTTTTGGGGTTTATGCTAATTTCTTGTTCCTCATTTTTATATGATCAAAAAGTCAACGGAAACCCAGACATGTTTAGTTTGGTCTCAAGTGTTGCATTTGCTATAATGTTCTTGAGTTTGTCAAGGCAAGTTGACTTTGGATTCGAGGTAGATCTCTTCAACTTCTTCCTTGGATACTTTTTAGTTCAACTCATGAAAATTCACATTGCTCTCATTTTTTTGGGTGCTTCAATATGCTATTTTTTCACGTGTCTTCGCTCTTACTTGGATAACAAGCAACCACTGAATGGGAGTAATGTCGCCCATTCAGTGGTGCAAATCGCATTGGAAATTGAAGATGGGAGAAATACAGTAAATAAAAAAGAAAATTTATATTTGATTCTTGGAATAGAGGAGAAAAGAGAAGACATGGTGATTTTTCCCATTGATATGGAAGAAAAGATTCGGACGGCGATTTTCGAAAAAGCAGGGTATGATGAAGAATGCTACAATGTATACCTAACTTGGAGGAGACAAATCCTTGCTGAGAAAATGAGGAAGATAGATATGCAAAAGCTTCTCATAAAGGAGATCAAAGGTGTTCCATTAGATTACTTGCAGAAAAAGATTCAACGCTGGATCATGTCTTTTGAATATTCTATCAGGATTCTGTTCTCTGAAGAAAGGAATCTAAGTAACTCTGTTTTTGTGGAGTGTTCTTCTAGTTCAAACTATGCTGATCTCTGTTTTATGGAGCTATGCAGGGCACCAATGACTCTGCTACTAGATTTCGCTAACGCAGTGGCGAACAGCGCAGGCTCGCCATTGCGATTGTTTAGGCTGCTCAAGGTATTTGAGGCATTGAAAGAAATGTTACCTGAGATTGAAACATTGTTCTCTGATGAATGTGGCGGCGTGGCAATAAGGGACGAAGCGATTGGAATCTTGGCAAGGTTGAGGGAAGCAATCAGAAGTGTTTTCGCCGATTTGGAGACTCTGATATGCAAGAATGAAATTTCAGTTGGGATTGTTAATGGTGGAGGGATTCATCCAATCACTTATTATGTAATGAACTACCTTGGTGCTGCTTGTAAATCTTTGATGACATTGGAGCAGGTTTTTGAGAACAATAACAATAATCATGGAGTGGAATTTTATTTGGCTAGGATTTTGTTGTTGTTGGAGCAGAGTTTGAAGGCTAAATCAAAAGAAATGTACAAGGATTCAACTTTAGGGTTAGTTTTCTTGATGAACAATTACACCTACATGGTTAACTGTGTGAAACATAGTAAACTAGGAGAGTTGTTAGGTGAAAATTGGATCAAGAATCACATTGTAGCAAAATTTCGCCAATGTTTTAAAATTTACAAAGCAAATTCATGGGATCAAGTATTCAGAGGGAAGCTTATTAGTGAGTTTGTGTTGAAGTTTGTGGAGATATGTGATGTGCAATCATGTTGGATTATCTTTGATGATCACCTAAGAAGGAAAATTAGAAATAACTTGAAAGAAACATTGTTGGCAAGGTTCAAAAGTGTTATAGAAGGGTCACAAGAAAACATTAATATTTGTGGTGACTTTGGGTTTGGGGTCAGAGATATTGTGGCTGGAATAGACAAGTTGTTTAAGGGAAGAGATGAGCTCAAAAATCACAGGTAACTTATTTTTTATATAACGAATATACCAAAATCAGCTACCAAAATTAGTTATCAACGTAAAATACATGTTGGAATATAAAAAATACACTAAAAATAAATTAACACATGTATTTATATGGCGACTGATTTTAGTGTTTGATTTTGGTATATAAATTGCATTTTTGTTTTTCTACAATATCACTCTACAAGTTGAGTATATTTTTAGGTATTTTTCACCATCAAAATGTATTTCATGATTTGTTGCAGAGAGATTCATCCTACATGGACTACAGCCTTGCATGAGCACAATATCAAGGATTTTCATAAACATTGGAAGAAGCATGGCCAGAAAACATTCATTGGTTCTTCATATCCAATGTAATAATCATTATTGCACTCTTTTTAATATAAGATGAAGAAATCTTAATAACTTTTGATAAGAAAAGACTAGTTTGAAAAGGTTGAAATTTTCTAGCTGAAAAATTTAATCCTATGCATAAATAAATTATATTCTTATATATATTTGTTCTTGTTTTGATTGACAGAGAATACTACTGGTGTATTCACAAGTTTAATCAAGGATGCCATGCAACCATTCAAGTGCAACAAATACAAGAAAATCCATCAATGTATGAGACTAGGTATACTGGCCTTCACACATGCAACTTACACACATTCATCTAGAAGTACAATAAATCCGACCCTTGATAAATTTTTATTACAATTTCGATCAATTTTCGATTAAGTGTGTTTGTTTCAGTTTTAGATTTTGTAATCATGTTCAATCAAATTTCTATAGTTTAAACATTTTTGATCAAATATATATGATTCATTTTCAATTAGGTCCCTTTTATTTAAAAAAATTGTAATAAGTTAAATACCTAGCATAAAACTTTGGCGCAACTACCCTTTCTATCTATAACTGCATGTAATTTTTTATTTTTTGGATGATATAATTCTATGGAGGTCACTCAAATAAAGACGTTTAAAACGTCTTTTTTTAAAGATGTTTTCATGTTGTATTTTAATTGGTTTCTGTATAATTTATTCGGTGTTCCTCGTCACATATTATTAAATTCCTCAAAAGATTTTCTTTCCATAAACAATAAAAAAATTTAATTTGGACTAAAATAAAAAAAGTAATAAATTAACTATTAGATTTTTTTTAAAAGATTATTTACATAAAAAAATATATCACAAATTAGGACATTGGTTAAGATAATTAAAGTCACTATTTCATTAAATTTTTAATTTAAAGAAAAATCCTAGTTAATTTTGATATAGAAATTTCGAATTTGAAAATATTGATAAAAATTATGTTGAATTTTGATTTATTTGATTCTCATTTCAATTAATCACTACATAAGTTAAAGTTCTGTTTTGAAGTTATATTCGAGCTTTAATCTGATTTTTTAAGTTTTAATTTACTTAGTTTGATTTTTTAACTTAGGTATTCGTGACTCATATTAGGATTTTAAGTGTTTAGTTGAAAAAAATAAGGTAAAAAAATTTCAATTGTCACATCAAACAATCGCTAGAATGTATAATGTAACAGTCGTTAGTCCATCTCAGCATGTCGTTAACGATTTTGTGAGACAGTGACAAAAATAAGATTAGGAACCAATATGAGTCATAACTATTAAGTTGGGAGACTAAATTGAGTAAATCGAAATTTTTGAAATTAGATTGAAACATAGTTGTTAGAACCGAACCAGTGATCGAACCGGTCAAGCTATTGGTTCACTGGTTTATTAGTTCAACCGATAAATCATTGGTTGAACTGATAAAACCGGTCTCACGTAAATATAAAATATAAAATAGTTAAAAACTTAAAATTAAAATTTGAAATACATATCTTCACTAACATTTTATGAAGAATCAAGTCTCAACTTCTAAAAATAACTAATATAAAAAATCATAAAATTTTAATACTACAATAGTATCTTATTTTGACACAATAAAAAAATAATTAATTCACAAAGTCTATCCTCTAACTATAATATCAGTAGATTTTAACACTAACATCAAAACAAATAACCTTAATCACAATACTAGCAATAAAATAGATCAAGTAAATTAATAAATTTTTAGTAAAATTTATATTTATATTAATAATGGTATATAATTAAAATATAATTAATTTTAAAAATAGAAAAATAAAAAATAAATTAAATTAGATATTTATGTATACTATATAATTAGTATTTGTCAAATATAATACTTAGAAGTGTACTGGCTAAGTGGCAAGTAGAGATTGCTTTTGCTCCAAGGTTCTTGGTTCGAGACCTTGTGGAGACATTTTAAAAAAATTTTCAAGCAGACCAGTTCGGTTAGACCGGTTTTTACCGATTCACACCGGTTTTATTTCTTAAACGGTCCAAGGAGTAAACCGAACTAAACTAGGGTTCAGTTTTAGTCCAGTTTACTAGTTTTCCGGTCGAACCAGCCGATCCATATAAATCACAGTATTTATCCGTATCTGATCTGAAACATAAAAAGTGCGAATTATAATGATTATATTTTTAACTAAGAGGAAGTGCAAAAAAAAAGTACTAAATACAAGAACATTTAATCAAATATTAAAAGAAAATTTTACTTTAAAATAGTTGGACTTTTTTTGCTCATATATATATATATATATATATATATATGTAATAATAATAATAATAATATGATAATTATTTTATATATCACACAAATATAAACGTTTTTTCTGTGAGCCTAAGAAAGATTTTGTAAGTCCCTAACCTTGTTATCAATATTTGTGGTGTTAGCCCTCATATTATCAATAATTTATTTATTTCTAATGCTTATATTAAAAATAAAAATAAAATTTAAATTAGTAAATTTTAATCTATAATATAATAATAATAATAATATAGTAATTATTTTATATATTATATGAATAAAAATTAATTATTTTTTTATTTATAAAAATTTTAAGAGCTTGTTTTATATATATTTTGATGAATGTGATATATTTTTTTATGTAAATAATCTTTTAAAAAAAATCTAATAGTTAATTTATTATTTTTTTTATTTTAGTCCAAATTAAATGTTTTTTATTATTTTTGGAAAGAAAATCTTTTGAGGAATTTAATAATATGTGATGAGGAACACCGAATAAATTATACAGAAAACCAATTAAAACACAACATGAAAACATCTTTAAAAAAAGACGTTTTAGGCGTCTTTATCTGAGTGGCCTCCTAATTCTATACTAAAATAGGGTAAGTCTTTACTTCTTTTTAATTTTTCCTATACACTTCATAAGGGGACATTAGAATTGAAAGTCCAAGGATATACATTTTCTTTCGATAAAAAGAGACAGAAATAACGACGTCTAATACAAATGATCTATGATGCACGAACACTGATATAATAAATATGGAATACAACACGATACGAAACACACAAAGAGAGAGAATGAGAGAGAGTACACATTGTGCTAAAATAAACACTGGTTTTGGAATTGTCACTAAATGCATTTTGGGTAGAATCTCGTTAGGGAGCCAATGGAGTAAATATATAATGTGTACAATGGGCTGATTCTTTGGCCCAATATAAATAAAAAATCAAAATTACCCACATTTACCCTTATTCCAAAAGTGATGTTCATTTTTGAGATAACCACCACCACATAATCAGTAACCATGACGTTTCAAACCAAACTCTTCACATACAACGTTGAACATCCCACCGTCTCCCCCAATGGAATGGAACTCTAATCAGCGCTGAGCATCCTTCACCGCTAGCTTCCGTCGCGTGTCTCCCGCCCACCAGACTCTAGTGGCTCGCTCTCGATCACAGGTGTACAGGACGCCGACGGTTCAACCGAAGCTGCGCCATCCATGTTTAAATTCTTGTATAAGATCACACACAATAAGCCATGACAATTTTATATAACCATCTGCGTATAATAAGAAGTAGTCATCTGCTATCGTATAGGCTCGAACATCTAGAGTAAATTACTACTAATTTATCAAACACAATACACTCATACTATCCAGAATAACCATCCGGATACCAGGAATAATAAATATCTGATATCCTACTAAATCGAATATCCAATTTAAAATACTTGAAACTGATCACATATATTGGCTCCCTATATTTCCTCTTTTGGTAACAAGTTTCAACTTTGTCATAACATTTGGTTTGAGAGCTTTAATTGGTTTTGACCCTTTTGGAGTGAAACCCATGTAGATTTCAAGCAATCCAAACTTGTCTCATTGGCTTTCATGTCTTGTATTCAACTAAGAAGTAAGAACTACACCGGCAAAGAGACATTATCTGTTTAGCATTCAAAATTCATACTATATAGCTACCTACAACTACAAGTGTCCTACACACATTGCCACCTATTTAGTATTTAATTCATCATAATGCCAGCAATTAACAAATCTGATTATGTCTATCCTTAACTCTTGAAGTTGGTTGGTTTTCTACCTAATACTTTAGAAACAAGATCAGCTAAAAATTTAATGTATCATCAATTCATCATATATTAATGAAAAATAGTATAGGTATTGAACAATTAAATTGGGTTTAAATTTCATCTAATGGTGGATAAAATATAAT
>NC_029785.2:3461898-3462775 GCF_000816755.2 Arachis ipaensis
AATAATATCACCAAAAAAGAAAAAACAAAAAATAAACCTTGCGTGGATATAGACATATAATACATAAAACTACAATTATTATAAGTAGGGAAAATATATAGGGAGTGAGTAAACATATCAAACCTGCTTCTTTTGAAATATATTTCAACACCTAATGTGAAAGAGATCGATGTGCTTTAGTTATATATAAATATCTAAATCAATTAATCGCTAGATCGATGATAAAGAGGGAACTAGTTTCTTTTAAAGAAAAACTTTAACTAACAAAAGTTCAATTATCATAATCAATGCAATTATGCAAAACGTCTTTATAGACAGCTTCAGTTATTAGCAGTCAAATAAAGGTGTTATGCTAGTAATAACGTACGTAAAAACAGCGCCAATAATTGCATGCAAATGGAGTAACTCATGTGTCTGATTATAATATGTGCTAACTGCTAAGGTTGACATTTGTCAAAATGGTTGACTTTGTAACGTGGAAACGATGCTTTTCATCACCAAAACATAATTCCACCTGACCTTAACTGCCCTACTATTTTCTTCTGCTAAGACTTGATATCGGTTATATTTATTTGGGTGTACTAACATACAATTGAAGATAATTTTTTGAGGGATAAGAATTTATATCAGATAAAGAATATTTATCTAAATAATTTTGGTATAAATTTCACTTAAAATAAATTCATCTAACTTCATTTAGGGCATTTTCATAAAATTTAAAGTTATTTTTCGAAATCTCGTTGCAAATAATTAAAACCAATTTTATTATTAAATTTGACTCTTTAAATTTTAAAAGTTGTATTCCATTTTTTTATTTTATAAATTATTGGAGTTATAGAATTATCAACTAAAATTGACATTATTAAAATTATAATAT
>NC_029785.2:3462901-3469134 GCF_000816755.2 Arachis ipaensis
TATCTTTATTAAAATTCCAATAATAAAAAGCTCATAAAGAATAAAGTAATATTAAGTTAAGTAGATAACTAAAAATTTACAAAATTAAGAATTTAAAAAAGTTTATGAAATTTTAGAAAGGTTTTATGATTTTGTGTTTATTTAATTGAATGTTTTTAGTTAGTCAAAATTTAAGAAGTTCAATTATCTAAGTCAATCTCATCTATTAATCTAATATTTGTATATTATTACAATTGAGTATAGATTTAAACCGAGATACTCCAAGATATTTGATTTAAAAAACCAAAAATATCAATCAATTGAATAACTAATACTTCATGTAACAAAATTACTAATTTTTTTTCCAAAACATTTGGGCCTCATTGTCAAAAGAAGATCTGCCGAGCGATGCTAACATGTCCCCTAAGAGAGGAAAAAAATGTCTAAAATTTGGAAATTTATAAAGTAATCAAATAAGATATTAATAATCACTTAAAGGTAATTAAACTTTTATTTTTTTTATTTTACTAATTTTTTCACTTAAAAAGAGCTTGATCTATTCTAAAGGTTAAATATCTGTTACTACGTATCCAACTACAAAATAAGATTAAATCCTAATTACTTGTCAGAAGTTCCATTCACATGAGTGTTTAAAAAGCTATTTACTTTTTAGGTCTGTCTTCTGTATGCGTATCAAAATCAAAATGTAGGTCTACTTGGTCTACGAAAATTAAACACAAGGCAAGCCAATAATTCAAACTGTAAAGTATGTGACGTAAATGTAATATTGTTCATTGATTGGTGTTAAGTGTGTTTATCAAACTATTGAATCTACAAACTCTCACTTTGCATGAGAAAGATCCATAACAATAAATCTAGCCATGTAGTTACTTCATATAGAAACCTTAAGATCAACTTGTCTTACAAAATTTATAATATCCAATCAAAGCTATACATTAATTCTCATCCTATAATATATAGTTCCCAAACAAGGCAAAAACTAGGTCATTAACTTTATATCAATAGTGTAACTCTAATCTATACATCTTAATCACAGAATCTAGCTTTGTTACACAGTTGATTGCGCTGGTGGGTGCACCAAATCCTCCACCTTGTTAGACTAATTATCCTTCAATATCAAAGTACCTTGTTGACTAAAACATATCTTTTTTTCCAAGAGGGTTTACTCTACACTTTTCAAGCTTTATCACTCTATATAAGGAGCACTCTAAAACTCAAATAACCATGTAACCCCATTTAAACACAGATTTAGACTAGAATGAAGACTTTCCACTTCCCTAGTAAGATATGTTGCTCCTTGTTCTTACTTGTCCTTTTTGCTCTAATCGCCTCACTAGCTTCGGCAGCACAAACTCATTACCATAATTTTGTTGTAAGTGCTACTCTAATAATCATTAAAAAGGATCAGTAAAGTTTTTCTATTATGTTTCAAAGAAGTTAGTAATTGTCATTGCTGCAATAATGATTGAAACAGATTCAACCTAAGCCAGTGAAGAGGCTGTGCAAAGTTCAAAACATACTCACTGTCAATGGTCAGTTTCCAGGGCCAACCGTGGAGGCCAGAAACGGAGATTCTCTTGTCATCAAAGTAGTAAATGCAGCAAAGTACAACATCTCTATCCACTGGTAAATAACGTGATCATTTATCTTCACATGAATATAATTAAGATTTGTCTTCCTTGCAATTTGATCACGTGTCTTGTGCATCAGGCATGGATTAAGGATGGTGCGAAATCCATGGGCAGATGGACCTAGCTATGTGACTCAGTGTCCCATAAAGCCAGGGGGAAGTTACACATACCGGTTTACGATCGTAAACCAAGAAGGGACACTATGGTGGCATGCACACACTGGCTTCCTAAGAGCCACTGTCTATGGAGCTCTGATCATCCATCCCAAAATGGGCTCGCCTTATCCCTTCCCTACGCCTCGGCGAGAATTTCCCATCCTTCTTGGTACTATCCTGCTCTCAACTCAACTTCTAACGATGTCTAAGCACAGTGATCAAACTAAAACAACTAATCAATGCTTAAAAAGCTTAACAGATTATGTTGGGATGATGTCACAGGGGAATGGTTTGACAGGGATCCGATGCTTCTCTTAAGGCAGGCACAATTTACAGGAGCAGCACCAAATGTATCAGTAGCATATACCATTAACGGGCAACCTGGTGACCTCTACAGATGCTCGAGTCAAGGTTTGAAATGTTACAAGAGTCATAACTTCCATATGGGTTTAAATAGTGTTATGATTGAAAAGAATATAGAAATGGTAGATAACATGTGACTAGCATATAATGCAGAAACTGCACGCATTCTGGTAGATGCCGGGGAGACAATTCTCTTGAGGATCATCAACAGTGCACTCAATCAAGAACTCTTCTTTGGGATTGCCAACCACATGATGACAGTTGTTGGTACAGATGCTGCTTACACCAAGCCTTTCCCCACAAGAGTCCTAACAATAGGACCTGGTCAGACGATCAATGTCCTAGTCACTACCAACCAACCACCAGGTCGATATTACATGGCAGCACGTGCCTATCAAACAGCCCAAAATGCTGCCTTTGACAACACCACTACCACAGCAATACTTGAATACAGATCTGCTAGCCGCAGTAACAAGAACAGACCAATATTGCCGGTTCTTCCAGCCTTCAATGATACAGCCACTGCCACCGCATTCACTACTGGGCTCAGGGGTCTTTCTAGGATTCAAGTCTTTACAAAGGTTGATGTGAGTCTATACTTCATAGTGGGTTTGGGGTTGATCAACTGCACAAACCCTAATAGTCCTAGGTGTCAAGGACCTAATGGCACTCGCTTCACAGCAAGCATGAACAATGTTTCTTTTATACTCCCAAGGACCACCTCCCTAATGCAAGCTTACTATCAAAGAATACCTGGTGTCTTCACCACTGATTTCCCTCCGGTTCCACCTGTACAATTTAATTATACTGGCAGTGTGCCGCGGGGACTATGGACACCTTCCCAAGGAACAAAGCTCTACAAGTTGAAGTATGGTTCTAGGGTGCAAATTGTTTTGCAGGACACAAGTATAGTAACTACCGAAGAACACCCCATGCACATTCATGGATTCCACTTCTTTGTAGTTGGTTCAGGTTTTGGCAACTTCAATCCAGCAACGGATCCAGCCAATTTTAACCTTGTTGATCCACCAGTGAGAAACACCATTGGAACACCTCCTGGAGGATGGGTAGCCATTCGATTTCTGGCTGATAATCCAGGTAACACACTATGCTACTGCAAAATTGTCTCTCAGTTTTTGTTGTATCTACATACTGACATATTACATGATTTTCTTATGCTGCTGAAAATCAGGAATTTGGTTTGTCCACTGTCACATAGATTCACATCTAAATTGGGGTTTGGCAACAGCATTTCTAGTGGAGAATGGAGTTGGACCATCACAGTCAGTAATACCTCCACCGACAGATCTGCCCCCATGTTAAGATCAAGAAAGTATTGTTTGTTATAAATTTTGTGAGTTGTTTTTGTTATAGCATTTCTGTTGTGTTTCCCAGGTTGTTCAAGAATATCCACCAAATAAATTATGACTTTCTCATTTATGCTGCTCCCAAACTAAACTATGGTTAATTGAGCAGCACATTAGAGGTTTGTTGATTAGCTGAATTGTAATTCTCTTAAAAATAATTATAATATAAAATTATTTCTTATCGTTATTGTACCTGTTTCAATCTATCAAGTTGACAGAAAAATACTTCACAACTAGGCATTAAGTGTGTTTTCATCAGCTTATTCGTTCAAATTTCCAGACAAAATTTCAAAGCAAAAGCTTCCTAAGACAACTTTTAGCAGGGAAAAGAGTGTATTTCCCCAAAATATGGTATTAACAAACTTTGACAATGGAACTATTTGGTCCTTAAGTGGAAGAACTGATCCCGTTGCAAGTGTACAGGGTAATAATTGTTAAGAAGGCTATTATAAAACAGCATGTGAAGTTGTCCTAATTTGTCATGGACCTCATTTTATGGGAATGCCTAAATCAGTAGAATGCACCAACTGTCAATTATATGGGTTGTATGTATACAACATACATATACATGCAAAGTAAGGAAGAACTATCCCTGTCTCACACTAAGGAAGATAATATTTTAAGATTTAAATAATAAGTATAGCATATTGAAGCAACAGGCCGAGTAAATCAACAGAACACGAGAGGTCAGATATATGGTTAACCGAATTACTGAATACTACTTAATAGCCGAAAACATTTCAAGATCTCTCTTCTTTTCATGTCAAACAGGTGGTAAGTAGAGACAAAGACATGTTTCTTCATAGTAATAATGATATATTATAATATTGCAATTACAAGTCTACAATAGCATCTTGCTCAAGAAGTCACATTTATCAAGCTACAAACTTCAAACAACGAGTATCATTGTGCACATTTTGACATCTATAAGAACAGAAGCGCATACCACATCTCACGCATGTGTAACTAGCTGAGAAACCACAAACAGTACAGAAGTGGCGACGGGAGGTTGAACTTGGAGGTCCAACTGCTGCTCTCAAATAAGAAGGAACATGTGGAGGCAATGATTCTAAGTTTGCCTGCATTCATAGGAAGAGTGAGTTAATTGAAGGCCAATGAAGAAATTGTGGCAGAAGAAAAAGTCACAAAATAAAATAAAATAATAATAATAATAATAAATTGAGAATTTCTTCATAATCACCTCGTGTATAAGCTCAAGGAATGTTCTTGGAGCCTTCCTAGCCTCAAGTGCTTTTGCTTGCCGAGTTTTCCTTTTGGTGCCCTTAGATTGCTTTTTTTGCATATACCCTGCAACAACACAGGTCCAACAAGGAAGTACTTAACATAAATCCCATTCACAAATCAATACACTCAAAAGAACCATGAAACAGGTCCCATAAATAAGGGGATCAAAACAAATACCATATATCAACAAAACAAAAAGCAATCTTCTTTTTTCATGGTATGTGTAACAAAATACATAATTCAATGAACAAGCTTCATGCATCATAAAATATTCAATGAAAAAGAAAATACATATAGCTCAAAAGAAAAAAACAATTCAAAGGATCAAAGATCTGTAGAAAACAATTAAACAACTATCTTTGAAGTCTGAACCATATCATGAATATTCAGAAAAAGGTTTTATGCATAAGCCTCAGCAAAACTAAAATTAATAAACCAAACCTTCTTCATCGTCTAGAGAGGCCTCATCATCATCATTATTAGCATCTGCCACCTCAAATCCTGCATTGTCATTCTCCAAAGCATCAAGTCGTGCAATAGCTGCCTAAAAAATGTCACAAAAACCCCAAATGTCCAAATTTTCAGCTATAACCAAAACCGCTGAGATTCGATTCCCCCAAATATATAAAAAAAGAACTAATAGCTGATAACCCATTTGATTATAGATTATACCTGGGTTCGGTTATCAGTGCTGGCAAGAGCCGCAACCATTTTCGAAGCAACCTTTCGTGTTCTGCTGGACATGCGCCGAACTCCATCATCCTCCATTTCTTTTTCTATTCTTTAATCCAACCAGATAACAAAAAAAGGTTGGAAACTTGCACTTGCACAGCAAAAGGGTCTCTATTCCTTTCTATGTTTCTTCCTTTAATAGCAATAATTAATCAAGCAAACAGAGGCAAAATTAGTGTGATTTGCAAATCAAAAAAACTGAAGAGTATCACAGAACTCATCATACCTCAACCAAAACAGAAACTATTACAACTAAATTCATCTCCAAATACACAGATTGAGAATTTTCACTTAAATTCATCTCCATACCTAGCAACATTCATCTACAAGTTTTTCCCAAATTCATAAAGAATTTCCATCTAAGGTCACTCTAATAAAATACATTTGAACAACATGGCAGCAGTAACAGTAACAGTTACAGAATTATAGCATCAACAGGGGTATTAGATTAAAAAAAATAGCCAAAAAAAGCACAGAAGGATCAGTACCTTTCAGAACAGAGACCGGCAGCGAGAGGAGAAACACAGTGCAGAAGAGCAGAGCCGAGTGGCGGAGGCAGCGAACGGAGAAGAGACGAGAAAAGAGTTGAGAGGTTAGGTCAGGGTCTTTTTTGTCTTTTTCTGTTCTATATTTTGGTGCATACCATAGTTATCAGAATCCAACCGGTAATCGAGACTGAGTCAGTGGGTCATTGGTTCAACCGGTAGATCCACTGATTCAAGAAGTTGACCCAGACACAA
>NC_029785.2:3469289-3473835 GCF_000816755.2 Arachis ipaensis
AAATATAAATATAAAATTATAAAAAATAAGTTTAAAATTAAAGATTCAAAAGCATGTCTTTACAAACACATTAATAACAATCAAGAATCAAAATTCTAGCAAAAATAAATCAATAAGTTAATGATTAACAAACTAATTAAAAACTAAATTCAATTAATTATACCAAATCTATTCTTACAGCAACA
The DNA here is from genome assembly GCF_000816755.2 of Arachis ipaensis. NCBI lineage: Eukaryota > Viridiplantae > Streptophyta > Magnoliopsida > Fabales > Fabaceae > Arachis > Arachis ipaensis. The sequence goes on from NC_029785.2 coordinate 3,469,475, forward strand.
AAATCAGCTGATTGATAATTTTCAATAACAAATTCAACCATGATAATTTTCACCAACAAAAATTTTAACTCCAAAGATGATTTATAGCAACCAAAAAAAATTGGCTAAGTGATTCTTTCAGCAACACAGCAACAAATTCAAGGTTCAGTAATGATAATCAGCATCGAATTCAACTCAGTGATGATTTTCATCAACAAAAATATTAGCTCAGTGATATTTTCAGCAACAAATTCAATAAATGCTAGTTCAGTCAAGATTTACGGCAACATTTACATCAGCAACAAGGCAAATTAATTGATTAGCAATTCAGCAACATGGAAAAATACAGGGAGAAGGGAAATCTGGAGAAGTCAGAACAGGGGAAGCGATGATGCAGGGACTCACCAACGGTCCACGGTCCACGGCGACTCGGCGACGGAGAGGACCCGAAACCAGAAGACGACGAGCGACGAGGAGCCCAGGGAAGGCCGCGAGATGTTGAGACGCCGGCGACCAGACGAGACGAACGGTGAGTGTGACTGAACGAGACGAACGGTGAGTGTGACTGAGAGGCAGAATCAATTCATATTCATAAACCCTAAAATGCTCACCTGTTGTTGCAGAGGCAGAATCGAGCAGAGACAAACACGCACGCTGCAGTGCAGGCAGCAAAAACCACGCACAGCTCGAGCACTCACTGGCTGAGGGAGGCGCGGCGAGACGCGAGCAGCCGAGCACAGACGGAAAAGAGAGGCGAGCGGGCGGTGGCGGTGAACCGAGGTGAGCTGAGAGAGAGAGAGAGATGGGGCGTGGGGTGGGCAGCTTCAGAAGTATGGTGGTGTGCCGTTTGTGAGAACGAGAGACACGGGGTTGGGCTGGGTAGCTTCAGAACTGGGTTTTTTTTAGGGTAAATTATCGTTTTTTGTCCCGACGCTGAGGGTAAATCTTATTTGTATCTCTAACGTTTAAATTGTCCTATTTGTATTTCTAACGTTTGTAAAAATGATTCAATGTTATTCTGTCATCAATTATACATCATGAGCACTTTAATTTAAGTTTTAAAAATCTCTTCTTGAAGTTAGAATACAAAAGTATGGGATAGAATCGATGATTTACTGAAAAATAATTCATCAAATGTTGAAACTAATTCCTACAATATTTATATAATTCACCTTTTTAGGGACATAATTGAATCTAAACATAAATAGTGGGTATAATATTAAAATCGAACACATCTAAGTGAGACCTAATTGAGAATGAATACATTCAAGTGAGAATAATTGAAAAATATAATTTGATTTGCTAGTATAATTGATAGTAGGATAACATTGAATCACTTTTATAAACATTAAGAATACAAATAAGACGATTTAAACGTTAGGGACACAAATAGGACTTACCACAAACGTTGGGGATAAAAATGATACTTTACTCTTTTTTTATGAGTATATAAATGAAAGTATATTTGTAGATGTGTCTAATAAAAAGATTTTTTTATAATTGTATTTAATAGAAATATCTTTATGTGAGGGAGAGAGAAAGAAAAGGAAGGCTAAGAGTTATTATAGGAAAGTTTTATTTCTATCCGTTAAAATTATAGCATATAACCACTATATAATCATTTGTAGAATTTCAATTCAATCATCATCAACAATAACAACTACATTCACATCTTTTTTTCATATTATTATTATTATTTTATTTTATTTCCTTTTCTCTTTAGTAATTATATAGTGAGTACGTTATTGTGAGTAGTGTTCAATTTCATATTACTTTGTATCTATTAGAAGTCAAAATTCCGCTGTAGACTCAACAATTGGTATCAAGAGCCAACGTTATATTATTCATTATTTGAGTGGTAAATTTCAATTTTGAATATAATGGCTTCTACTAATAGTAATGTCAAAGTAGGCAAATATGAAATCGAGAAGTTCAATGAAGAAAATGATTTTTCCTATTGGAGGATACAGATGAAAAATCTGCTTATATCACAAAAATTACACAAGGCACTGACAGGAAAAGAGAAAAACCCAGAGGAAATGAAAGATGATGATTGGGAAGAATTAGATCTTGAGGCGCGAGCTGCAATAATCTTATGCCTTGAGAGGGATGTTGCTTTTTTGGTAAATGAAGAAGCAACTGCAGTAGGCGTTTGGTTAAAGTTAGAGAGTAACTTCATGACGAAGACTCTAACTAATAGGATCTACTTAAAATCCAAATTGTATACATGCAAGATGGAGGAAGGCACCTCAATCCGAGAATATATCAATAAGTTTGATAGGATCATATCAAACTTAAAGGATATAGATGTGAAGGTTGATGATGAAGACCAAGCACTCATATTGTTACTTTCATTACCGAAGTCCTATGAAAATCTGGTGCAGACATTGATGCTGATGGGTGGCACTCTGACCATGGATGAGACGAGGGCATCACTTTTAGCGGATGATCTACGTAAGGTTGCTACAAGTGTAATGTCATCTTCAAATGGAAGAGAGTATAATGATCAAGCACAAGGATTGTTCGCGGCTAGAGGAAGGACTAATGAAAGAGGAAAAGGTAATAAGCGTGAAAAGTCTAGGCCAAAATCTAGACCTCACGCGGAGAGAACATGCTTTAAATGTGGTGAGGCTGGACATTTCAAAGCAAATTGTCCAAATAAGAAGATAACTTTCAAGAAACAGAACAACGACAACCCAAAAGAAAAGCAAGAAGCAAGCTACGTCTCAAATGATGAGGAAGATTGTTACTCTGTGACAGAACAATCTTATGAAATCTTCGATAAGTGGATTTTTGATTCAGGAGCCTCTCACCATATGTGTCCAAATAGGAAGTGGTTTATTACCTATGAAAGCATAAATGGTGGCACAGTTTTAATGGGCAATGATCATGCTTGTAAAACTGTGGGGTTGGGTACTGTAAGAATCAAGATGCATGATGGTGTCGTAAGAACCTTAAAGGATGTGAGATATATTCCAGACTTGCGAAAAAATCTGATCTCCATAGGTTTGTTGGAGAAAAATGGTTGCAAAATAGTTGCGGAAAATGGGGTACTGAAAGTTGTTCGTGGTTCTTTGGTAGTGATGAAAGGAGTTAGTCTAGGTAATCTTTATTCTCTTTTGGGGACAACGGTTATAGGTGAGTTAGCAGTTAGAATCGGTAGAAGTAGAGATCAAACAGATTGCACGAGAATATGGCACATGCGGCTTGGACATATGTTAGAAAAAGGTCTATCATTGCTTTGTGGACAAGGTTTGCTGAAGAATATGAAGAAACCACAAATAGAATTTTGTGAGCATTGTGTGTATGGAAAGGCACATAGGGTGAAATTTTCTACAAGCAAGCATAAAAGCAGAGGGTTGTTAGACTACGTGCATACTGATGTTTGGGGCCCGGCTAAAGTTACTTCCAAGGGTGGTTCCAGGTATTTTGTTACTTTTGTTGATGATTATTCCAGGTATGTTTGGATTTATTTCCTCAAACATAAGAATGAGGTATTCGATACTTTTAAGCGATGGAGAGCAATGGTTGAAAACCGAACAGGTAGGAAGTTGAAAACTCTACGATCTGATAATGGCACAGAGTACACGGATGGGGCTTTCAAGGAGTTCTGTGACCGAGAAGGCATTACAAGACACTGGACAATTAGAGAAACACCACAACAGAATGGAGTCGCCGAACGACTGAATCATACGCTACTTGAGAAGGCAAGGTGTATGCGCTCTAATTCCGGGTTAGGCAGAGAATGGTGGGCAGAATCGGTTGCTACAGCTTGCTACATAGTGAATCGATCCCCACATTCTTCTCTAGATAGAGACACACCTTATAAGGTATGGTCAGAGGAACATGCAGATTACGAGAAACTCAGAGTCTTTGGATGCACAGCCTATTATCATGTCAAAGATAATAAGCTTGATGATAGAGCTAAGAAGGCAATCTTTTTGGGGTATCCAAGAGGGGTTCAAGGCTATCGCCTTTGGAGTGTAAATGATTCTAAGTTTGTAATTAGCAGGGATGTTACCTTTGATGAACGATCTATGGTAGCTTTGTCTAAAGATGTGGTGCCAGATGATGGTGATGTTGGAAAAACTTCAAATACTCAAGTGGTGGAGATAGAGTCTAAATATCAACAAATAGACTCTAATAATGTTCAGGTGGAGCATCCTAATGCTACTCGAGATGACGCAGAGGATGAACTTGATCATGAGAAAATTCAGCGAGAAAATGCACATGCATTACAACAGCAGCAGCAGGATTCTTTAGCATCTACTAGGCCAAAGAGGAATTATAAATTTGTTCAGAAGTTCGGGTCAGACAAGCCTTTGAGACATTATGGGCAGCTAAACTTGGTAGATTATGCACTCTCAGTGGAGGATGATGAG
>NC_029785.2:3473854-3476168 GCF_000816755.2 Arachis ipaensis
TGCATTCTTGCACGGTGACTTAGAGGAAGAAATCTACATGTATCAACCTGAGGGTTTCAAGGTTGAGGGTAAAGAAAGTCAGGTATGTCACTTGAGGAAATCGCTATATGGATTGAAACAATCTCCTCAGCAATGGTATAAGCGATTTGACTCCTTTATGTTAAAACAAGGTTTTTCCAGAAGTAATTATGATTGTTGTGTATACATTCGTAAGCTTCCTGGAGGTGATTATATATATCTTCTATTGTATGTGGATGACATGCTTATTGCCTCTAAGAGCAAGGTAGAGATAGATGTTAAAGGTTCAACTTGGTAAAGAATTTGAAACAAAAGACTTGGGTGCTGCACGAAAAATATTAGGCATGAAAATTAAAAGGGAGAGATCAAGCCAAAAATTGTTCTTGAGCCAAAGAGGATACATTGAGCGCGTCATTGAAAGATTTGAAATAAAAAATGCTAAATCGGTGGTAATGTCATTGGCTCCACATTTTAGGCTCTCTGGTAAACAATCTCCCACAATAGCAGAGGATAAGGCTTACATGGAAAATGTACCTTATGCTAGTGCAGTCGGTAGCCTAATGTATGCTATGGTATGTACACGCCCAGATATTTCACAGGCAGTAAGTGTTGTTAGCAAGTTCATGGCAAACCCGGGTAAGGCACACTGGGAAGCAGTCAAGTGGATATTAAGATATTTGAAGGGCACCATTGACACAGGTTATGCTTTAGTGAAAAATCATGTCAAATCAGCGGCTTTGTTGATTCTGATTATGCTGGTGATCTAGATAGAAGACGTTCTACGACTGGTTATGTATATAAAATACAAGGTACTCCAGTTAGTTGGCGATCGATGTTACAAGTTACAGTGGCACTATCTACTACAAAAGCTGAGTACATGGCAGTAGCAGAAGGGGTGAAAAAAGTATTGTGGCTAAGAGGTCTTCTAGATGATTTGGGGTTGAAGCAAAATTGCGTGGATCTGAATTGTGATAGTCAAAGTGCAATTCATTTGGCTAAAAATCAGGTTCATCATGCTCGTACCAAACATATTTATGTTAGATATCACTTCGTGCGTGATGTTATGGAGAAAGGTGACATTTGAATGGGTCTTTATACTGTTATACATATGTTTAAAATATAATAAATAATTATTATTGGTAATAAATTAGCAGGTAGAATATTGGTATCTTATACTTTTCTTTTTTTGTTTAATTAAAAACGTCAAATGACGTCATATGGGAGCGAGGTTTTTCAGAAAAAAAAGTCTAAATTGGTCCGAACTTCTCAAACCTGTCCGTTTATCGATTTTTACAAAGCATAGCCAAGTCAAACCGGATCTAACCGGTTTTGTTTCTTTCCATCCCAATGGCTAATCCTAGGGGGTGGCAATAAATAGGATATGGTAGATTTTGGAACTAACTTTAACCCTACTCGCGGGTTGAAATTTTTATATAAACTCAACCTTATCCTATTTACAGGTTGAGAATATCCCAACCCTAATCTTACCGTTCTTAACCTGCGAATATCCGACTCTACCCACGAGTTACAAAAAAGATGCAATATTATTATATAACTTGATGATAATTTAAAATAGAATTGATTTTTATGTAAGAAAAAAATATATTAAATTATCAATTAATGAACATCTTTCAGTGGCTAAGAATTTTTTGCATTTAGTGAGAGGTCTTTGGTTCAACATCCGCTTGAAATATATTTTTATATAAGTATATAATATAAACATATATAGGATGCGGGTTGGTCGAATAGGGTTGAGATTCAACCTGCAACTTACCCGACTCGCATGAGAACTCTACCTACACCCTACCCTACTCGTTGCAAATCGGATTGGTAACCCACCCGATCACGGACATGTTACATATTGCCACTCCTACCTAGTCCGGACTGACCTAGAGGTCGGATCGTCAGTTTGTCAGTCTAATGATTTTTTTAACTTTAGTCATATTATCTTTACGTGAAAAACATTCACGTTAAGTTTGTGAATTTGAGGGTTGGTTCCACTATAGTTATTAAAATTGAGTTGGACCAACTAATAAACCAAATTCTAAATCAGTTCGGTGTAACATTTTAAGTGTTTTAAGAAAGAAAATCAATCAAAATTGGATAAGTCAACAATTAACAATAAAAAACTCTTTCTTAAATCCTCTTTCATGTGTAATAGTTTAGTTGTCATTAGGCTAAGTTATTTTTTGATAAATTTGTCCTTTTTTAAATATATAACATATATAAATTAAATTAAATTTTTAAAATTTATTTGTTAATTATAATTTAAACTAATTAACCAATAATCAATAAT
>NC_029785.2:3476294-3479694 GCF_000816755.2 Arachis ipaensis
CCAGTTAAACAAGTAGCCGGATTGGTTTGATTATCAATTCAGTTCTAATAACTATAGATTTCAGTGTATCAAAACAGCAGCGTTATCTCTAAAGTCTAAATTCTAAAAGATTAACATTTATTATAATAAATTTCCGATAGTTAATTTTTGTGATTTTTTTTTGTAATTTTATAGTGAATTGAGTTTTTTTTAAGAAGAAAAAAAGTGGTATAGACATAAAAAGAAACTTATAAAAGTCTACAAATTGTCTTTACTTATGCAAAAGAGTATAAAAAATTATCTACTAATTAACTCGAGTTGGTTAAATAATTAGCTCAATCATATGCTTAAACAAGTGTTAAGAGTTTAAATTCATCTTATTTTTACATCAACTTATTATAACTCCTTAAATAGAATTTAGGGCAATTTACTTAAATAAATAGAATAGAGAAAACGTTTACCTAAATGTGCAAAACTGGTTCTTGTTACCTGCATGTGCAAAAAGTCATTTCTATGTAATCCGTGGCAACCCACCACGGTTTCAAAATGTGCATAAACCGTGGCAGGTCCCAGCGGATTATGGCCAAAAGATATAGAGTGTAAACCGTGGTAGGTCACCACGGTTTACTAAGGAGAGATGGCATGCATAAACCGTGGAGAGTCACCACGGTTTATGAAAAAACTTGTTTGCACATAAAACCTTGTGGGTCACCACGGTTTATATGTGGTAAATAATGGCCAGAAAACCTTGTTAATTTTATGTATTATTGACTAATATATACTATAAAATTTTTACTTCTCTTTATGTATTATTGACTAATATATACTATAAAATTTTTACATGTATTATCAATTATTTTTTCATTATGTTTATCACTATTTTTCATTTTACACTATATTTAAATATTTATTATACTATAAAAAATATTAATGAACATAATAAAATAATTACTTATTAATATTTTTTAGAGTACTCATTAATATTCTTATAATATAATAAATATTTTTTATTTTAAATTTAACAAATACTAATGTATCAATATACACTTATATGTGAATTTATTAAATCTATATAAAAGATTTAATCAATAAGCATGTTAATGAATATTAATATACCAATATTAACAAGTAATTATTTTATTGTACTCATTAATATGTTATAGTTTTATTGTGCTAATAAATTCATTTTCTATTGGACATAAAATTAACAAGGTTTTCTGACCATTATTTACCACACATAAACCGTGGTGACCCACAAGGTTTTATGTGCAAACAAGTTTTTTCATAAACCGTGGTGACTCTCTCCACGGTTTATGCACGCCATCTCTCCTTAGTAAACCGTGGTGTTTACACTCTATATCTTTTGGCCATAATCCGCTGGGACCTGCCACGGTTTATGCACGTTTTGAAACCGTGGTGGGTTGCCACGGATTACATAGAAATGACTTTTTGCACATGCAGGTAACAAGAACCAGTTTTACACATTTGGGTAAATATTTTCTCTATTCTATTTATTTAAGTAACTTGCCCTAGAATTTAGATTTACCATAAATTAATCATTATATTATCACTAATTTCTAGCTATTGATACTAGTAGTCTAATACATTCCAAAAAGGAGACTTTCATTAACTTTTTACATAATTTAGTACAACTCTAACAGTACTATTTATACTACTTTTAATAAAAGTTAATTCTGCTCTACTAATTCAACTAAACCCAATAAAACAGGTTACATATTATCATCTAAAATTACTAAACTACCCATGTCAATGTTAAGTTAACAAAGTGCTGCATTCATAACCATTTGACCTCAACTTGTTTATCCTCTTACAATTTGTTGATGTATAACTAAAACAGAACCAGAACTTGGAAAATCTTCAGAAGCAATATAATCTCCTATGAGTCCTAATTCTTCACTCTCACTCCATTCTGATAACCCTGTAAGAAGAACAGGGTTTATCCCTTGTTTTCTTCCAACTATCCAAAGATCATAATCTTCATCACCATCATTATCATTATTATTCATAGCTAGAATACTTGCAATTGTTTCTTCTCCATTCTTAACCACCACTTCTCTGTACTTCACTCTGTTGTTTGTCTCATTCTTAACCCAAAACCATGTCACAATTCCATCATCTAGCTTCTTCTCCCTTTCTTTGTCCCCTACATAGTTTGCGGACAAGAATCGAATCACAGTAAGAGAAGCATCTTGGTTTGCAGCTATCATATCTGCATAAACAAGAGCCTCTCTTGCATCTGCTCCTCCGAGAAATAGCATCGCATATCGCCGTCCGAATCTACGAAGGGAAGAAGGAGCAGCAGCAATATTTCTTGCTGCAGTCATCATTTCAATAAGATTATTACTTCCTTTATCAACAAGAATACCAACAGAGCAAGGTGCATGATTCAACACTTGAGAGTTTATAGTATGGATCATGCCCTTGTTATAAACATGTTTTTTCTTGAAAGGTAAGATGATCAGAGAAGCTTCATTTTCTAAAGCAATCAAGCAAATGTCTTGGAACATCATTTGCTTCAGCGAAACAACTGTGAAAAACTTTAGCTCCACAAATTTCCCTTTAAGTTCTTGATAGCGCCTTAGAACATTTACAATGTGCATCCATTGATAATTGGAAGGCATTTCTTGGTTGTCATGGTCTATAAATAGAGGGCTAGCACGGCCAACAAGCTCGAATAATCGAACAGTGTGAACTATGAAGGGACGATTTGGATTTGGATTTGATATGTCAAGAACATTGATGAGACCATTTATGCTTTCATCATCTTGAATGCATAGAACCATTGAAAGCTTAGTGTTTGGAAGGTGATGCTGAATGTTCCTTCTTTGGTTCACAATATATGGCCTTGTTGGATCATACACTATGGAGATCAATGGAGTGAATGTTGCAGTTAGAACTGCTGTCATAAGCACTAATAATGTGAAACCTGGTATCTTTATGATCTGTGTTTGCATGCACACAAAGAACAAAGATAGATACAAGGAGCTATTTAGTTGAAATGCAAACAGCTATCTCCATATATAATTTGAAACAAGGAAAAAAAATTGAGAAAATACTCACGTGATCATATTTTCTTCACCCGAAGATGATATTGTAAACTGTTAGATGGTTCAGTCAAACATATTTAGTAACCATCTAACAATTTACAATGTCATCTCCGTATAAAGATGTCATTATAAGAGTATTCATTAAAAAATAAATCTACAATTTATTTTCCTAAACTTCAAATCCTTTACAACGTGAAATTAAATTATTCAAAGTTATTAAATAGTGCAAAAATTGTGATGAAACACATAATGTGATGATAATTTTGTATGAAAAGTTGGCCGGAGGTTTTTTTTTTTTAAACCATTTAATAGAGTTAACAAATTAAAAAAATACACATCTAATCACTAGCTAG
>NC_029785.2:3479823-3486455 GCF_000816755.2 Arachis ipaensis
TTTCCTTTTCTTTATATAATTTTAGTATTTTTTTAAATTATTTTCTCAATTTATGTGAGTATTTACAATTAAATACATCTATTCATATTAAAAGAGTATAAGATGAGTTAAACTTTAAAATGACACTTGAGATTGGTCGCATATACTAACATACTCATCAAGATTTCAATTGTACCAATTATGTTTTGAAATTCTAATTGTACCACAATCGTTCTTAATGACATGATGAGTTACTTGATAAAAAATCAGTGAGGGATTATTACGATGCACTTTTACCAATTTCAAATACCTAATTAGTATAATTGGAATCTCTTGAATTTTTTAAGTACATACAATCAATTTAAAGGGCCACTTTAGGATTTAACTTGTATAAGATACACATAATGGAGCTTAGTTACCTTCTTATCCATGAAATGGACAAACATTATGAGCTCCATTTGTCCTCTCAAGCTCATCATAAGGCTAAGTGCAAGTCCATCTCTAAATGGCAACTGCCAATAGAATGTAGCAACCCAAGTGGAAAAGAATTTGGTCAAGTAGCCAGTTAAAACCATGAAAAACAATGGTTCTAAATGAGACCAATCAATCTCACTCATAGCAAACACATCAGTATGAGTTCCCACCATAAGGAATGAGAATGGTAGTAGAAAATCAGTCATAATAGTCTTGCTCTTTTCCACTATTGTTGCTCCTAAAGGAGGCCCATCAGGGATCACAAGGCCCAACCACAAAGGCCCATTAGCAATTGCCATCCCAAGCATATCTGTCACAAAGCCCAACACAAAAACACCCAAAAGAATGACAACAACATAAGATTGTTCCACTGGGTGCCCTTCTGGAGTGTTCTTATGAATCCACATCATCGTGGGCCTTACACAAAACATAATGAACATTAGCACCAGTACAAGAGAAATTGTGTACCAAATTGCATGCTTTGTTCCTGTTTCTCCATGTTTCCCAGCCTCAAATACTACAATTGAACATGTACCAATTGCATCACCAATTAAAGCCATAGACAAAGCCATTCTCCCAACATGTGAGTTTATAAGGTTAAGCTCTTTCAAAATATTATGGACAACAGGGAATGTTGTGATCCCAAAGTACGCTGAAATTACACCTAGTGAAGCTATTCTAGAAAGTTCTTTGTCCATGTTTTTTCTCATGTATAGTGACACAAGAAAAGTTAGCATTGAGGGAATGCTTATACCAACTAATGCCGTGTACAAATGCATTTTCCCTGATTTTTTCAACATGGTTGGGTCACACTTCACACCATAGATGAAAACAAAGAACATGAATCCCATTATTCCAAGATTTTTCACCAAGAATTCAGCTGCTTCAGGCATTACATTATGTTTAAACCATCCATGGCGTCCCAAAACAGAAGGTCCAAGAATAATACCACCCTTGAAATGATAACATGTAAATTTATTTATATTTAATCAGTATCCAATTAGTAAAAGTTATCTCCACACCAAAACATTATATTATTATTATTATTATTATTAGAAATAATATTTCTTTTTCATGTGTAGTCAAAATACTCACATAAATATTTTTTACATAAATGCACCAAAAATAGCAAGAACTTACCTTATTTTAGTATTCATTTTCACATGAATTAATTTTGTTTTCGAAAATTTTCAAAACTTCAATTTGTCCCTAAAATGCTTATGAAGGCAAAATCTATGTATGTTGGTGCTTATCTATTAGTTTGGCTAAGTTCTTTAATTTTATCAACGACTTGGAGCTACATTTAGAAATTTGATATAAACATATGGAAAATATACATTAAAAGAATAAATTAATGTATGGTTCCTCTTGAACATTAAGCAATGAAATGAATGTTAATAATACTAAAAATTAAGAAGCTTATTACCATCATCTGACAAACCAGCTCAGGTTGTTTGAGAGGCTTAAAAAGAATGCGAAGAATGCGAGTGACGACGATGATAAGAATGAGATCTAACATTAGAAGTGAGAAAGTAGAGGCTGTATGATTGTTGCCACCGCCATTGAAGAGTCCCCCAGCGCGAAACTCTTGCATTGATTGGCAAGAAAGGGCCAAGGAAGTTGCAATAGAATCATCATCGATATGTTTCAAGCTTTGTATCAATGTTCGCGAATGACGAATGTGATGATCATGTATTGGGAAAACCCTAGTCATGTGCAACAACGTTAAAGTTTCTGTCTCATAAAACCATACACATCCAAATCACATTCAAACGTGAAGGAAATGTGAAAGAGGCTGAGATAGGATACAAGAATTGTGGATATACGTCAAAGTGGGAGAATTAGTGTTTCTCTTTCATTCTAATCACTAATCACTATTTTTTATTATTTTATTGTGAGGTAAATATTTTACATGTTTAGTTTTTTTAATTTCCTACATCATTGAAGTAGTGGAATTTTTTAGCTACATTTATTTTATTTATTTGGTATACAAGGGAACGCCCAAGTATTTTCCTAGGGCAGAGCAAAATTCTTATAGCTAATAAGGAAGTAAAATTATATGACACGAAGCTACTTTTGGAGGAACTAAAGTTTTATTAATGTCATATTTTAGCATGTTAGTTGATGATTGTTACATATGGCTTATTTGAATTCTTTTAAGTGTATTCCCAATTTGTTATGGGAGCTTGATGGAAATTAATGTCTTTAGTTTTCAACTGATCTGACATAAATCTTCATGAAAATGAAGCTACACAATTAATTAATTTAGGTTGATGTGGTGATTAACAATAATCATTCGCTTAAATAAGTATTAGAAGTTTGAATTATGCATTGTTTGAATTATGCATTGTATATCTAGCAACTCATTGGCCAACGACAAATCCTTAAATAGTGTTTAGATTCATAGCAGATTAGTCCTTAACATGTCGGACTGACTATAATAATTTGTGATTTTATTTTGATTTGATTACACATGGTTTCTATTATATTTTTTAGGGGCTAATTTCATGATACAAAACTTGGAAATTTATACATAAATTGCATAACAGAATTGTAAAACTAACAGCACCCCTACTTAATTTACATAAACTCCCTCTGAAGTTAAGCTACAGTTGTAGTTGAAAGGAGAGAATTTGATTTGATTCACCTAGCAGTGACCTTTGGGGATCCAATCCCATCCTCAGAGGTTTCAAACCCTGCATCATCACTCTTGCAGAGAGCATAGACAACATCCACTATGCTAGGCCTCTTTGAAGGCTCCTTATGCAAACAAGCAATAGCAATCCCCAAAACTCCCAACAAACTATCCATAGATATTGTGTCCCTCAAGATTGCCTTGTCCATCCACTCCCTCACCCTCCTACCCTTCTCTTGATCACTACTTACCCCTTCAAAGGTCTTCATAGCACTCATCCACAGTAGATTCCCCTCCTCGTCGATGGCTTCCCTTCCAGAGATGAGCTCCAGGAGCACCACCCCGAAAGAGAAGACATCCATCTTGGTGGAGACGACGCCATCGGCCAGATACTCGGGAGCAATGTAGCCCTGAGTTCCCACAATGTGCATTGTAATGGCATTCATTCCTGACTTGGCAAGCCCGAAGTTGGCAATCTTGGCTCTCATGTTTGAGTCCAACAGAATGTTGCTGCTCTTTATGTCTTTGTGCACTACTCTTGGCCTTGTGTGCTCGTGGATGTATTGAAGACCATTTGCTATGTCTATGCCTATTCTCACCCTTGTCTTCCAGTTTAGCTTCTCCTTATTCTTCCCTTCCTCTTCGTGCAGCCACCAGTTCAAAGATCCATTCTCCACGTACTCATAAACTAGATAGCAATTCCCTTCTTCAGAATCTATGCAAAACCCTTCTAACTTCACCAGATTCCCATGGTTAACCTTCATCCACACAAAACCATCATTTACTAGAGAAAGTGTGTGAAGATATCTTATATGCAAAGATGATATTGCGACCAATTAAATAGTTCAGTCAAACATATCAAATCATTTAACGGTTTACAATATCATCTTTGTACGGAGATGTAATAGGGGAAGTAGCCACCTTTTGTTTATCTTATGTGTTGCTGTGAATTTTGGAGTTTTATGCTTTTACTATATTTTCTTTAAAAAGTTAAAAGAGTGCAGCAGCATGATTTGTCTGTTATTATGACTTTATGTGCGTACCTAATAATGTGCTTCTTTAATTTAAAAAACTCTGTATAATAAGCTGATAACAATGATCAATCATGAGAGACAAAGATGGAAACGTCACTCACCAAATAACTAAAAGGAACTATTCCATTAACTGATAATGTTTTATTCTTATTTAAGTGTTCCTCAAAATAGATTAGTTAGCATAAATGAAAAATAATAACCAAAAGAAACCCAATCTGATAACGTTTTGGATCAGAAATATATGTCTGTTTATTTATTGAGTCCTGCTAGGGAGCCAAGCTCTTGACTTTTCGGATCTAGAGCTCTGATACCATATCATGATACCACTCATCTCAAAAACTTCAGCTGATAGAAAAAGATAACACTAATGGTTATATCTCCATTGGCTCCCTATACTTTTTTATGTTATATTTTAAGGAATAATAAGCGACCACATGTAACGATTCCACTGGTTTTTTTCTCCGCCCCTAATAATACCTTAGGGAAACATTAAAAAAATAATGATGTGCATATAGATCTAGGCATCTCCAGGTTTATTCCCTTGGCTTGAGTATGCTTAATAAAATAAAGTATTTCGAAACACACGACATACATGATAGGAAGTTAGAAAGAATAAAGATAATTTTACGAGTGAAATTGATTACCTTCTGTAAGATCTTGAGCTCCTCATAGGCATTCCACTTCATCTTCTTGATTGCATAGGTTTCTCCATCAATAGTACCTTTGTAAACAGAACCTTGAATGAGGCAACTGTCACTGAAGGCATCAGTGGCTTCTACAAGTTCCTCAATTCCAAATACTCTGTACTTGTCCAAGCAGTCAGACACATTGGCCATCAGCTTCACATCCATCGGTTTACTCCCTTTCCCATCTCCCCCTCCCGAAAACACCCTGCCCTCCTTCTGCCTCTGCTCCTCCTCGTCCCTGCCCGCCCACATCCTGCCCTTCAACACACTCTCCCTATACATCCACACCGCACACACCACCATTAGCAGCAAACCAGCAATCCCCAATCCAATTGCCAGCCCTCTCACGGTGCCTGTTGTTATGAGTATGCTTAGTGGATTATTCAAAAACCATGACATTCACTAAGCAATTCTAGTTTTTAGTAAATACTCACGTACAGTTATCTTCACGTGAAGTTGATAGCCGAGAACAATTACATTGACTAAATTGTTAAACAGTTCTCAACTATCAACTTCATATGATTTTAGGTGAGTTTTAAATGTCTAGTGGTTATTTTCAATATATTGAAACAAAAAATATTTAGTAAATTGTTTAGCGAGGTTGTTACCTGCCCTGTCATCAGAGCTGCCGGCCGGAGTCGGAGAAGGAGCAGCAGCAGTGCTTGTATTCGGCTGTGACAGAACCGGCAGCTTCGTCACCGGGACGAATATGGTATCATAGACGTTGAATTTGTTCCCGTTGACATCAGTGATGGCCTTCTGCTGAGATCCAAACCTGGAAGCAATCGAAGATAGGTTGTCGGACGGTTGGACAACATAGGAGATCATGTAATTGGCTCTTGTGTTGGACACAGTTGTGTTCTTGTCGGGGCACTTGCAGAAGACAGGGAATATAGCATTGTCCCCAATTTGGAGGTTGGTTGCTACAAGGTTTGGGTTAACAACCTCAACAGAAGGGTAGGTAGTGAGGTTCTCAAACTTGTTGGTGGAGACTAAGTAGAAGGTATCGTTGGGTTTGATGGTGTAGGAGATGTTAGCATAAGAGATGGAGCCAAAGGTGGTGTTGATGGAGTTGCAGGAACATGTTAAGGGAATAAAGAGTTGCTGGTTTAGGATTAGAGGAGAGGAAACTGAATTAGAGGATATGTTGCTTGGATTTGCAATCATGAGACGGCTGACTTGGAAGAGGTCTCCAATGGAAGCTAGGTCAAGAAACTGACTCTGAGCTCTGTAGAAAGCATAGGCCTGGCATGGATAGCTTCTTCCACTGCACTGGAACCCTGTGTTGTTCTGTTGGCTCTTTGTCTGGCCATGTGAGGGTTCAACAAACTGCAACAGCAAGATGAGAAGGACAGGCCAAACTCTCATTTTGGCTTCTCTCTCTGTTTGTTTCTATTTTGACATGTTTGTTTATTATATATAGTGTAGAATTTCAAGTGCTGTGGCTGCGGTGAGAGGCAAGGAAAAGAAGAAAAGAAACAATGGACTTAGTTTCCTTTCAGATCTAACTGGACAGCATTCATTCAAGTCAAACCTGCTTGCTTATGTCTAAGTTTCCCACTCACCGTTCTTGATATTTATCCCCCAACTATGAAATATGAATACTAGTCAACATGATTGAATTTTCTATGAGTGACTTAAGATGGGGCCTATTCCTTTTCAATTTTCAATTACTCCAATCACTGGCATCCTTCTAGACTAATTTCATGGTGCTTGTTAAATAGTATTTAATTTTTTAATTTATTTTTTATTGAATTTTAAATATTTAAAAAAAATATTTTTTTATTTTTTAAATTAAATATTAATTTTTTATTTTTTTTAGCA
>NC_029785.2:3487558-3492390 GCF_000816755.2 Arachis ipaensis
CTTTTTAAATACAATAACAATTACCTAATATTTAATATCAAATTATCAATAGTACAAAGAAACTTTGAAGGTTATTGGATCACTAATAATTATAGGATTTGGATCCTCTAAAGTTTGAATTTCACTTTAGATAATAAAGTGTAATTTCTCACTATTGATTTTATAGGTGGGATCAATAATAAATATGAAAGAGAAACTATTCAAGAGTAGAAGATCACACTTTATTCTCTAAAGTAAAATTTAAATTTTAGAGGATCCAAATCTATAATTATAATATACAACTAAATGACTGTTGAGTATTTTTTATAGACAATGAACTAATTAATCATATCAAATGGATTGATTTTTTTATAGTTTTTAAGATATTTTTTAATCTGACATATTAAAAATTAATCCATTTACAGAAAATGGTGTGGATTTGATCTATTTGATTGTTGATGATAATGTCAGAAATGACAATGAATTATACCTTTTTATTTATGTTTATGTCTTATTTTTTGTTGTGCTTGGTTTTTTGCTGCTCTATTTTATTGTGTTGAGTTTCTTTTATTCAAAAAAAATTTCAAGTTCTATTTAATGGTTTATTACTTATCAAAATTAAAATCCTTACATTTACCCAAGTAAAACGAGTGAATTAGGCTGTTCGACCAACTCAAAGTTGGTTAATGAATTGATTACTTTATTCAACAGTCATTGTAACGTTTGGTTTGGGCAAATAAACTAAAAACGATTGGTGATTGGCTATAGGCTCTAGCTCAGGATAAAGCAATAAAATTGATTATTGGCCCTGCCCTTTGGTGTAAAAATGAAACACAAAAGATAAGAGTACGAGGAACGCATATACTACACAAGAAAGTCGTGACAGATTTGGTTCCCAACACAGACTTGAGAGTTGACTACTAAATGCAAACTAAACGTATTGGAGAGGTCATTACTTATTTCTATGTTAACAAAGTCACAAGTCATTGCAAAATTTGGACTATGAACATTGATTGCAAGAAATTTCTATGTCCTGGATAGCAATAATTTCCATAATTCACACTTTAAGTTGATTATTAATTTATGCCTATTGCCTAAATAGTGTCAGTGTTAACACTGCTCACTTATAGACCAGTCACTTCAAAGTTGAAACCTAAAAAATTCTTCAATAAAGGAATCTAGAAAAGTAAAAAACCCAAGGAGCACTCCAGCCTCTAGAGAATTCATGTTTTGTTATTTGATTAGGCTTATATTGATCATACACGTTATTCTAATACTATTTTTTCTAAGTTTGAACTAAGACAATTCATTTGACCGAAAATATATAGTCATGCATACATAGCAAATGTGTAAAGTCTTTGATACATAACAAACAATATTTGATAGATAGAATCCTAATTCTTGTATATAATGCTCCATGCCAATTCTTATTAGTTAAATAACTTCTCCTGTATTTGAAGGTTACTAATTTTTGAAAGATTGAAATTTTTTTCTTTTTCTAAGGTCTAATTATTCGTGGCATCATCACCAAGCACTAGATATTTTTTAGCATGAAAAATAAGTGGAAGGCTTCTACATGATAAGTGGAAGTGGGAGACTTGAGAATCATGATAATGAGAATAACATTATTAGTATTGACTAATTTGGATGCTGTGAATTAGTGATCTAAAATAGGTTAGTGGCTAAGATGATTGACATCTATAAAGATTTAAAAAAAAAAAAAAACTTAATTATTGCAATAAACAATTTTAGAAAAGGTTATAAGAATGTGATGTTTGGAGAGTGCGTAGATGAATAATATAAGAACGTAACATGTCCAAAGACGCATTATATTTTTTAAAAAAGTGTAGAGTCTAATCTTAAAATTTTTTTACAAAGAATACTACACTTACTATGTAGTGTTTCATTAGGTCTCTTAAGAATTTCGATCTCAGATTTTTTGTTATTATACAGGATTTAATTAGTACTTTATTTTTCTTCAAGAACTAATTATTGAGATTAAAATTCTCAAACAACTAATTAACATTTAAATCTTAAAAATAATGTCTTAATTAAATCTATCAAATTCATCATATTTTAGAAACCTATTCTCAAATATCACATTTATAAAACTTAGATTCATTTGATGGAAGAACTAGAAATTAAAATAGTGAAAAAGTGAGCAAATTTAGCAGTCATCCCACAATATAAATTTGAGTTAAGCTCCCCATTCTTCTACGGTTATGGTATGTTTGATTGGAGAGTGAAAATGAGGAATAAATTTTGCCTAAACAAGTTATTTAAGTAAAGTTTTACTCTATTTTTGCACGTCCAAACTAACCATTCTCTTACAAAAAAATAATGAACATATTGAAGACTAAATTCTTAAAGTAGTCCTTTTGATTTATGGTGTTCACCATTCTAATTTTTTAAATCCAAAATTTATTATATTGATTGTTGAGATCCAACTCTAGAATCATAGTTGTCTTTAGACCCTTTTTAGCTCTGAGTCAATAAATGAAATGCTGAGTTGATTCTAACTTGTCAAGCTTAACAGTTAACACAGGACTAAACGACGTCGTTTCATTTTAACGCTTAAACAAAGCAAAAATGAAGAGATAGAGGAAGAATAGTTTACATGATGTACAAACCGTTTTATCCCTTTTCATTCTCCAAAACGACCTCATTTTTTGCATGCTTGTTCAAGCACAAAACCAAAATGACATCATTTAGTCCTATGTTTAGTGTGACAAGTCAAAATTAGCTCAACATTCTATTCATTGACTTAATACTGAAAAGAGTTCAAAGACCAATATAATACCTGGAGCTGAATTTCAGGAATCAATATAACAAATTTTGAATTTAAAAGACTAAAATAGTAAAAGTCGTGAATCCAGAGGCCACTATAAAAATTTATCCCATATTAAAAGCATTATTTACAAATTACAATGTATAAGACCCAAAGTGATCTTTCCGAAATTTTTTATAAGATAAAAATAAGGAATATATATACATAATCAAACCTATTGATTAAATAAAATAGTGAAGAGAGAAGAACAAAATTAAAAGGGTTGCCAAGCCTCACCCTCAATATTATAGAATGATTATCTGTTATCTCTATCTTCCTGTATCATCCTGTTTGATAGTAAAATCCCAAAGATCTCCATATTTCTCATTGAAGTCCCAAATGTCCATGGTGTTATAGTCATTGATCAACTTATCTCTAGCTCCCCTCTCCATATTATATATCTGAGGTTCAAAGTGGTGAGGCTTATCCGGCTTATCCATCTCGATTATGCAAAATATGATTGTAAATATACCTGCTCCTATGTATAAGTACTCCCCCTGAAACAAACAGTTACAAACAAACATTCATCAATGAATGAAACTTAGCATTCATAGTTGAAGTCTTCTTCGTTATTACCGGAACATTGAAGAAGACTCCGGCAGCAATAGCTGGTGGGAACAGCCATGAAATAAGCCCTGCAAACAATATCAATGTATAAGTAAGAATTGACATTCAGGTTGTGTTTGAATAATGTCTAGATACTCATGTGATTGTGGTGACAGCATTCTAGACAGAGTAATGTTAGAGAATCAATTTGTTAGGCCAACATTATTTTGTTTATATCAAATTTTAGATTCTAAATCATAAACTCTTACCTCTAAATCCAATCCGGGTTATGCTAGCTAACCAATGACTTTCTTAAACAACGCGAACAACGGGCTTAATTACTCGTGCCACTAATTAAATTTGAGATTAATTTACTTTTTTAACCCCAATGTTGTTGTCTACCTATATTTTTTCAATCCTAAATTATAAACTTAAACGCTAAAATTGACTAACTAAAAGTTAATTTTTTGTACTTTCTCTAAGAGATAAATAATGCTAGGAACTCAACTTTTTATGTGCTTCTTACTAATGAGCTAAAATTGGTTTCATAACATATATCAAAACTTCTACGATCAAAAGATCTAGAATTTCATCATTGCCTTATTGACCCCAAGTGAAATTTCAGCAATGAAAAAGAACCTACACAAACATGAATTGAATAGTGTATGATATACCTTGGAATCCTGTGGGGGGTTCTGCTGCTGCAATCTCTTCAGCAATGGCACTCCAAAATACTCCTGAAAAGGGATGGATGCAAATGGATGATGATGTTTGTGATTGTTGAGATGTTGAAAGAGAAAAATATATACCTTTGAGTTCTGCTTCTCCCTCATAGAAAGTGTGGTGGTCATCATAGATTCCATATTGGAACTCTTCAGAGCTGATGCCATTAGTGCGGAATTGGTCTATAGGGTCTTCATTGAGGTCAGGTTCAATCTCAGCAAAACCGGCATTCAACAAGAATGTTGTTCTTCTTCTTCTTGAAGAGCTCTTTGTGAAGATGGCTTGCAAGTTGGGAGATGAGGACTTAGAAGAAGTGAGGTTGGAGAATGGAGGAAGAGATGAAAGTGAGAGTGAGGAACAAAGAGCCATCATGTCACTGTGCTTCGTTGGTTACGTTGCTTCCTTGCTTCTTATCTCATTCATTCATGCTGCTTTTTTTATCCCTTATCTTCTCTTCTCTTCTCTTCTCCTCCAACCCTTTTCTATCTTCTCTTCTCTTCTCTTCTCCTCCAACCCTTTTCTCTTATTTGGATTTACTATGTCAAACCCAAATTCTTTCAACTAAAACATGAGAATTCAACGTAAATTATTCCTTATCTTTGCTTGCTAAATTATATTTATTTATTTTTAGTGAAAGTATGAAAATTGAAAATGTATTATTTATTTATAAGGGGAAGTGTTAGTTGTCAAAAGAGACTAAATGCCAGTGTTATTGGGTGGTTGTAAAAGACTAAAATATAAGAAAGAGACCAAAATA
>NC_029785.2:3492452-3499151 GCF_000816755.2 Arachis ipaensis
AAAGAACAATAAAGGCTTCAAGTATTCCAATCATCTTTATTATTATACAAATAAAAACTTAATCATAGATGTAAGTAAGACATTTGTTATTGGTTAACATCATTGATAAAAAAAATCAATTTAATTATTTGAGTAGTTAATTCATTCGTACTTAATCTAAATATCAAACATTTAAATCTATTTTTGTGCATGTAATAATCTATAGTCAACAACAAACTTTAAAATACAGCGATGAATCAATCCTTGAACTGTTGTAGTCACAAAAAAAAAATCATTGAATTGTTGTAATGTAGATAAAAAAAACAAAAAGAACACCGATTATACATGCTTACTAGTTAAACCAAGCAAGGAGACCCTTGTGAAAGAATAATTAATCAATTAATTAATTAATTAAATTTTAATTAATTAAGGTGTTCCCAGTGGGAATAGATCCTCTCTAGTGGAAAAAAAATTGGATGGTGTTTAAGATCTCACATTTCATTGTTCTTTCTCTTCTATTTAATTTTGATCCCACTTATAAAATTAAAGATAAAAAATCATACTTTATTCTCTCAAGTATTAAAAAAAATGGAGAGGATCCATTCCCGTCTTGAGCCGGTGGCATGTGAAAGAACAAGGCAGGCATGGAAGTGAAGTGTGAAAGTCAAAACTGTAATACTAACTGAACTGAACTCAGCAGAGCTAACTAGTCTAAGAATCTTTCTTGAATCTCCAATCATTTAAGTCTTTCTCTTCCTTCTCCTTTTCTGTCTCATGCATACAGATACAGGAAGCATTTTCATGATTCTGTTTGCTGTTAGTTTCAGCCATGGATATGCAGAATCAAACTCCAACCCCTGCCACTGAGGAAGACAACTACGCTTCCCTTTCTAACTTGCTTCAAGAATTCACAACTATTCCCAATATTGACAAGGCTTGGCTTTTGAACTCTCATTCAACCAGTAACCATCTTTTCTTTTATGATTCTCTGTTGTAACTTGTGACATTCACAATCATATTCTCCCACTTCTAACATTAGCAACAATATTAACAGCATTGCAGGGAATGTTCTCTATTAATCAACCTGATCTTGTAGCAAATAACACCAAGAAACTCATGCTATCATGCCAAATCTTTAAAGAATCTGAGAGTTCTGTTAACTTTCTATGGGCTCCATTTCCAATAGAGATTTCTGGAGTCTCCTTGATTGTTCCATCACCTTATGGCTCTAAACTATTGGTAATTTGGAATCCCAAGGATGACGAATCACCTTGCCGCTTTGAAATTTGGAGTCAGTCTCGAATGGAGAAGGATTTCCATATCCCCCAATCTCTGCATGGCTCAATCTACAATGATAGATGGTAAATCTTTGATTTTTCATCCTCTTTTGCAATTTTGTAGCAGTAGAATAGAAATGTAGAGGCACTTTACTAGAGATAGCAATTAGCCTCATATAGGAATCATTCCTTTCTGTTATGATTTAGGTTTGAGGGAGTCTCTTGGAACTTGGATGAGACATTTGTAGCTTATGTAGCAGAAGAACCCTCTCTTTCAAAGCCAGAATTTAGGGATGTAGGCTACAAGAAAGGTGGTGGTTGCGCGCCAGCCGACAAGAATTGTGGTACATGGAAAGGCCAAGGGAACTTGGAGGAAGATTGGGGAGAAACATATGCTGGAAGGAGAAGGCCTGCACTTTTTGTTATAAACATCAGCAGGTTTTGTTTTGTTCTTTTCTTTTTTGCTCATCGATTTCGGATGATTTTTTAGCTTAAGGTGTAGTTCTTAGTTGAATTAGTACTGTGACAGTGGAGAGGTACAAGCTGTTAAAGGAATTGACAGATCTTTGAGTGTTGGCCAAGTTGTGTGGGCGCCATTCCATGATGGCTCGGAACAATATGTTGTTTTTGTTGGGTGGTCAGGTGAGAAAAGAAAGCTTGGTATGAAGAACTGCTCTAACAGGCCTTGTGCATTATATGCAGTTAGAGCACCCCATCATGACTCAAAATCTAATGAACAAGAGATCAAGTAAGTCAGTTTAGTAATATAATCTTCTAAATTCTCCCTCTTTTAAATCCTTTTAGATACATAGTGCATATTTCTTTTCATGTAGCTCAACTCAAGAATGGTATATACTGAACCTTACTCGAACCATAAGCAGTGCCTTCTTTCCAAGATTCAGGTATGATGTATGTTTTTTCTTCTTTTTTTCTTTTTGATAATTTAATAAGGCTCAACATTCAAAGTGAATGGAGCAAATTTTACTAGTTTATGAAACTATATTAATTATTGAGAAGGTAGGTGCCTAAAACTATGACGATCAATTTGGAATTTCGACCAGCCCAAATGGAAAATTCCTTGTGTTTTTATCTGCGAAAAGTGCTGTGGATTCAGGACTGCACAATGCTACAAACTCACTACATAGAATTGATTGGCCAACCCATGGAAAACTGCACCAATCTGCCAAACTTTATGATATTGTAAGCTCTTCTTCTTATGTGTGCAGTTTAATTTCTTGCCATAAGTAAGATGCAATAATAGCCTTCTGAAATGCTACTTCATAACTCAAGTCCTTGTATGGTTGTCACCATCAGTTAATAACTCTGCTATTTCCTCTAAATTTTGAAGATTCCAGTTGTGACAAGCACCGAGGAAGGTTGCTTCCCCAGGCTTTATTGTACAACTATCCATAATAATCCTTGGCTTCCTGACAACTCTACTATGATCATATCATCTATCTGGCACAGCAGTGAAGTTCTACTCTCAGTGAATGTGTTGAGGCAAGCATATGACAGAACTAAAATAATGTTCAAATGATCCAAGTTCTTGTAGTTCTTATATTCATTCTTTTCAATCTTCATCATGTTATAGTGGGGAAGTTGCACATATCAGCCCAGCATTTCCTAGTTTCTCTTGGAACCTTCTTACACTGGATGGGAACAACATCATTGCCAGTAAAAACAAATGCTCAAGTTATCAATAATTTGGCCTTTGAAAGTAGAGAATCAAGTATTAATATATATCCTTTTTTTTTCTTTTGTCAATCTTTTTGCAGTTTGCAGCAGCCCGGTTGATGTTCCTCAAATCAAGTACGGAACGTTCACTGAGAAATCAAAGAAAAGTATTCCATGGAGTTGGTCAGATATAAGCAGTCCCATGTTCAGATGCTCCGACAAGGTCGAATCACAGACATAAAAATTCCATCTGTTTAGAAATGAGTCAAATGACTCGCCGGATATTCGCTGCAGGTTAGGTCGTCGTTGTTTTCTCTCAAGTGCAGTATACTGAAGATCCCAGTCAAGGAGGCTTGCCAAGGCATAGCAAAAGGTATTTTTAAGTTACTTTGGTTCTTACATAGATACATTTTTTACTTCAATGTCTTAATTTATGTTGTCAAATTCAAGCTCTTATAAAGGTTCGGATTTGACCTTATTGTATCTGTCCATTTATTATTAGTAGTAGTATTTCAATTTCAGGTGCTAGTAATCCTTTTGAAGCCATATTTGTGTCATCTAAATCCAAGAAAAATGATCCACTGATTGTGATCCTTCATGGAGGGCCACATGATGTCTCTTTGTCATGCTTTTCAAAGTCTTGGGCATTTCTATCTTCAGTTGGATACAGCTTGCTGATTGTAAATTACAGGTAAGCAACAAAGTACTGAATTTCCAAGCATTATTTGTTGCCAATATTGCTAAACTTGTGCCGAGTTTGATTGAGTTCTTTGGTATTCCAATCAAACTAACTGTTTGATCAAGAATCATAAACAGATTGTGTCATTGGTAACAGAGACACACATACAAGTCTCTTTGCCAGAATGTGGAAACCTGTCAAAAGATTCTGCGTTAGCAATATGGTTTAGAAGTTGGTGATAATTCAGCTTCTGTTCTATTGGTTTGGATACTATCTCTTTGACAGAATTCACAAAGATAGAGACACAATTTTTGTCTTAGGAACACAAATTTCATGTAATTCCTGAAACTAAGAACAGAAGATATATGTCTCTATTTCCTGAAACACAACTAAAGGGTCTTTGATCGAAACTAAATAGGAACAAAGAAATGTATACTAATTTGTGTATTTTAAGATTCTTATATGTTGTTGCTTCATTCTTCAGAGGTTCATTAGGATTTGGCGAGGAAGCATTACAATTATTTATTATGTACGGTAGAAACTCACGTACAGTTGTCCTCGTATAAAGTTGATAGTTAAAAACCGTTAAATGATAATTTAGTCAAACCTGTTAAATCATCTTGCAATTCTCATTTATTAACTTTACACGAAAACAATTGCATGTGAGTATTTATCTTTATATATTTAAAAAATTAAACTTGTATGGGGAAGGCAAGTTTGTTATATTTTTCTTGATATCTTTCTATGAATGGTGCAAGTGTAGGATGTGAATGATGTTACCATGGTATAAAGAGTTTAGGAAAGAAACGAATAATTATTTAGAAAAATATTATTTTTGTTATTCATATTTTTCATTTGTGATTACAAAGTTCTTACCAATATATAAACCAAGAGTACGCTAAGAGTACACTCGTTATGGAATAATATTCTAATAAATTACATTGATTTTTTCTAATCCTCTTTGATATTTTACTGATTTTGTTCCCTAATTATGATATTCTAATAAATGGTGGCTTCTTGACAACCCACTTGATCGGGCAGGCACCAGACAAGTTTGCGGCCGCAGCCGCTATCAACCCTATTTGCAACCTTGCACTCATGGTTGGCACAATTGACATCCCTGATCGGTGCTATATAGAGGCTTTTGGAACCAACTCCAAACATAGCTTCACAAAGTACATTCTCTACAACACTTAGACTCTCTTTTATAATAAGTCTCCTATTTCACACTTCTCTAAGGTTTGTACACATTGAACAGGACACACATTTCTTATTGCACTACCACCTAGGAAGCATGGACACACCAAGGTGTTCGCATGTCCGACATGCCAACCTATTACTTAGATTATTTCTTTATTATCATTGTAATTATTTTTTAGTGAGAGTACATAAAGAGTACATAGTATATAAGGTGTAATAACTCAACAAATATTTTTTAAGGGAATTATTCATTCTCTTCAACAATGAAAAGAACTTATTTTTCTCTCTCTTAATCCCTTTTAGTTCATCAAACCATCAACATCACAATATATAAAATATTTTCTAGGTTGAAGCAAGTTGAAGCATCAAGCTTATATAATATTTTTTAGGTTGTAATTTGATAAATTAATTTGTGAGTGCAGGTAAAAGCACAACACTTTTCTTATTAGGTGCTAAAGATGTACGTGTTCCAATTTATGATGGATTGCAGGTAACTAATTAAGTGATTTGGTTGTGCCTTATCATTGAGCTTAGTCAAATTGAAACTATACGTGTTAATACAAAAATGTTATATGCACGCAAAAAAAATAGTCACCAAATTAGTTATTATATATTTGTGTATAATTTAACTCATTTTTAAATGTATATTACTGGTAGTTGATTTTAGTATGCACTTAGCATGGTTGGTATTAAACTATTAATATTTAATTAAAATAATGATGTTCAAATAAATGTCTTTGATAGTATGTTAGGGCTTTAAAAGAGAAAGGAGTTAAGTGGGAGTACGTACTCCTCATCTAGCGCCCGACGCTCTGCTAGGGTTTCACTGCGCCGCCTCCATGG
Source organism: Arachis ipaensis (assembly GCF_000816755.2). Lineage (NCBI taxonomy): Eukaryota > Viridiplantae > Streptophyta > Magnoliopsida > Fabales > Fabaceae > Arachis > Arachis ipaensis. Next base: position 3,498,105 of record NC_029785.2, read on the forward strand.
TTACACCTTTCTTTGTCTTTTCTTCGTCAAACCCTTTTCCATCTTCTTCTACTTTCTTTTCTTAATTTCTTTTCCACTTAGCTCCCTAATTTTCGTTTTCTCTCCCAATTCATTCCTCTTTTAATTCATTCCGTTTTCTTATTCACTCATTCCATATATCTTATTTCTCTTTGGAATCATTGAATACCAATTCTGATTTTCTCTACACCATGGGCAACAAATCAGAGACTCAGAACCCTCGTATAATTGCTATGACGGTGGAGGGTGCCAGCCTTCAAGTGGCACCCAGAGAAATATGAAACTGCTCTCGTGGAATTGTCGGGATTTGGGGAGACCCCTGACAATCCACAATCTTAAAGGGATTTGCAAATCCTACTCCCCCGAGGTTGGTTTTATCTGTGAAACAAAAAATCAATCTCGACAAGTTGAAGGAAAACTAAGATCTTGTGGTTTCAAGGAATGGTTTATTGTGGATCCGGATGGATTATCAGGGGGTTTGGCAATGGCATGGAGGGATGGTTGTACTGTTCAGATTTTACAGCATGGTAGATTTTTCATTGCGGCATCAGTTCTGACAGTTGGTTCTAATGATCCCTATGGTGTTCTAGGTGTTTATCTCAATTCAAATGATCAACATAGAATGGCTCAATTTGCTGAATTAACTTCAGTCACCCAATAGTTCGATGGTAAGGTTGTATTAATGGGGGATTTTAATGCCATTTCTAATCAATTGGAGAAAGAAGGTGGGGGTGCTAAATCTCCTTCTTCTATTGAAACCTTTAATAGTTTTATTGATGATGATTCCTTGATTGATATTGGTATGGTCGGAAGACCATTCACTTGGTCAAATAGACGGAGGGGTGATGAGTTGATATAGGAAAGACTGGACCGATTCCTGGTAGGAGTTGATTGGCAGCAACTCTATCCCAATGCAACGGTTCTTAGACTATCAGAATCAGGCTCGGATCACGCCCCTCTTCTCTTAGACTCTAATCCGAGAACTGAGATATCTAAACGCCGATTCAAATTCCAAGAAAGATGGTGTTC
>NC_029785.2:3499229-3503679 GCF_000816755.2 Arachis ipaensis
CTCTATTTACTGATTTTGAACCTAAGGTTACAGCTCACATGAACCGTAGGCTTCAAAGACCAGTGACTATGGAGGAAGTAAAATGCGCAACATTTAGCATTCATCCTCAAAGTGCTCCAGGAGATGATGGTATGACAGCAAAATTTTTTCAAAACTTCTGGAACATATTTAGTGGTGATGTGTTTCGAGCAGTTAAGAGCTTCTTTTCTGGGGGCAGAATCTTGAAGGGTTTTAACCACACTCAGATCTGTCTTATTCCCAAGATTTCTGATGCTAAAGATATGACTCAGGTAAGACCAATAAGCCTATCTTCAGTCTTTTACAAGATTATCTCCAAAGTATTTGTACATAGGCTTCAGGGTATGATGAATAGACTAATTAGCCCTACGCAGAGTGCTTTTATTAAAGGCAGATTAATCTCTGATAATATCCTAATTGCTCACGAGTGTATGCATTACTTGAAGAACAAAAAAAGGGGTCTCGAAAATAAAATGGCGCTAAAATTAGATATGAGTAAGGCATATGATAGGGTGGAATGGCACTTTCTTTAGTTTATATTGGAGAAGTTTGGTTTTGACTCCCGATGGATCATGTGGATTCGAGAATTAGTGACAACTGTTTCTTATTCTGTTATTGTGGAAGGACAACCTTATGGTTTCTTCAAACCAAATAGAGGTATTCGACAAGGAGATCCTCTATCCCCCTATCTTTTTCTTTTCTGTGCAGAAGGTCTCTCCTTCTTGCTACACAAGGCAGAACAAAACAGACTAATTCAGGGACTTCAGATACATAGGCGATGTCCCAAGGTCAACCACCTCCTGTTTGCTGATGATTCCATCTTATTCTGTAAGGCTAATCCTGAAACATGTTCAAATATCCTACATTTATTGAATTCTTATGAAAGCATCAGTGGCCAGAGGGTAAATCTTAATAAATCTGCTGCATTCTTTAGCCACAACACTCCGTCCACTACTCGTACACTACTGGCTAACTCTATGAATATTAATCATATTGAGGCTCAGGATAAATACCTTAGTTTGCCTTCTACAGTCTCTAAATCAAAAAAAGCTTCTTTTAGTATGATTAAAGAAAAGGTTCGGAAAAGAATCCAAGGGTGGAAGCGCAATCTTCTTTCGTCAGGTGGTAGACACGTATTGCTTAAGGCAGTGGGAGAAGCTATTCCTATTTATACATTGTCTTGCTTCAAGTTGCCTGATGGTTTAATTTTGGAAATTCACTCTCTACTTTCTCAGTTCTGGTGGGGACAAAAAGGTTCTGAAAGGCGGATGGCTTGGATTAGCTGGGACACTATGACTCGCCCACAAAAAGAATGAGGCCTTGGATTTAAAGATCTCAGAATCCAAAATCTGGCGCTTTTAGGCAAACAGTTTTGGCGACTTGTAACACAGCCTACTTCCTTATTATCCAAAATACTAAGAGGTAAATACTTTAGCAATGGTAATGCTATAATGGCAGAAATTAGAGTCTTACCTTCTTGGGGATGGAGGAGCATACTGGAAGGCCGAAAGATTGTTGAAAAAGGTCTTAATTGGGCTGTGGGTACTGGTGAGAATATCCGAACCTTTGAGGATCCTTGGCTGCCTCCTCCGTATCCTTTAAAGATTTCTGACATGCCAAATAGACAAGCTATCTCTGAGTTGGTTCCAAGAGTTAAAGATCTAATTACTGAAGATAGGAATTGGAATCAGAATCTTATTCAAGAATTATTTCCCCAAGACGTTGCAAACAGGATTTTGTCAGTTAAAATTCAGCAGAGTATGGACAAATTGCAATGGGATTTGAACAAATCCAAGCAATATGATACAGCTTCAGGTTACAGAATTGGCTATTTATTTTACCATCCGCCTCTGGAGCTTTGCCCTAATTATATGCAGCAGAAAAAGTCGTGGATTGATCTATGGAAGTTGAACTTGCCTCACAAAATTAAGCTATTTATCTGGAAAGCTCTCCATGGCCGACTTCCGGTGCTTGCTCAGATTCATCACCGCATCCCGTCTATATCACCAATATGCCCCTGCTGTCATGAAGCAACGGAAATAGTCACTCATTGTTTAATCGATTGCTCTAGAATTAAAGACGTATGGTCTCAGAGTTATCTTCGTGACTGTCTTCCCCCTCAGAGTTCTAACGACTTTTGGACATGGTGGACTGCATCAACAGAGATACTTAACCCGTTGAAGAATGCTAACCGTAATCCTCAATTACTTGCCATCATTTGCTGGAACTGCTGGAAAGCTCGCAACCAGTTGATTTTTGAAGGTTCTACTTCTATGCCGTCTGCCATTCTAGCAAGCTCTGTCAAGTTGCTCCATGAAATCAAAAGAACTCCCAGTTTAGGTCGCCATCTCCATGAGGCAAGCTCTTAGTTGCATGCAATTGGATTTATCATTCTTTCTTTTTTAAGATTTTTCTTCGTTTTTCGACCACGCACCGTCGGATGAATACCTTCAGTGTAGTGTTTTTGGAAAATCTCCACCTTTTATTATGCTGTCCTGCTTTTGGACATCTTTGTATTTCATTTTTTAATAATTAATAAAATATAACCTATTATCTTTGAAAAAAAAAAAAGAAAGGAGTTGACGTCAAAACCATTATGTTCCCAAACGATGTCCATGGATTCCAAAGGTACATCGATAAATCATTCATGTGTGTTTATCTATTAACTTAAGATTTTGGAATAGAAGGTTCATGACATAAACTTTTGATTTGGAATGGGATGAAATGAAATCACTATCATGGTTAACCATCTTATTTTGTTTATGTTATGTTTCTTTCTGACCACAATCTGAGTTCGAATGCTTCCTTAATATTGCGGTGTGGTTCAACAAGTATTGCAAATTGCAAGTAAAGGATCACACTTGACAACAGTGAAGAGAACGGCTGCTTTGATGATGGCAATTCAAATGCAATGTTAGTTTATCATTCTTATTCCTATATTCTTAAAGGTAGAAATTTAGATGTAGTTAAATTTATGTAAAATTAATAGTTGAGAGTTGTTAAATCTTAAATAATTTAATAAAGTTGACTAAATTGTCATTTAATATTTTCAGTTATCAGTTATTCAGTTTCATATAGGTAAAATATAGGTAAAATATATAGGTAAAATATATAAAGGTAACTACAGCTAATTTTTATCGTATTTAATTTAAATATTTTTTTATTCAATCCATAAATATTTAAATGCGGTAAAAATTAGCTGTAGTTACTTTATATTATATAAAGATAACTACAGCTAATTTTTACCGTATTTAAATATTTATGGATTGAATAAAGAATTGTTACATCTTACAAATAGTGGTAACGTTAATTGTTAACCTACCCTACCCTACACTGTAATGCATTGAAGCTAAGAATAATGGCATCTTTGATTCTAGAAGAGTACACTAAACCAGTAAAATATCAGAAAAACATGTCAAAAAGCAGGAAAAAACAGTTCAGCTGAGTCTTTTTTTTTTCCTTCGGTAGTTAATAGTTTAAAATAATAAAATATAAAAAATTATTTTTTAAAATAGATATAATATATAAATATATTATTTTTATATATTTTTTGTGACTATATTATTTTTATATTTAATTCAATCTGGATTGAATTTCGGTTACAAATTTTTTTAATTCTACAAATTTAATAACTGATTTAGTCTTTAGGAGCTTGGTGAATTTTATCCATAGAAATGGACATGAAATATGAGAAAAAGTAAAGAACAAAAGATACTGTAAATAAAAAAAATCTGTAAAATAACATATTGTATAAAAAAAAAAAAACCTATTTGCACGCCGGTTTTAGATGCCATATCTAGACACTTTATTTCTATTTTTTTTTCCTTTTTTTCCTGAAAAAATTAAAAGTTGAGAACTTCAACTAAAAAAGATTAGAAATTGAAATAAATAAGTTACGAACCTTGTCTAGTATTAAATTTAAATGTCAAATACCAATGAGTAATAGCTCAAATGGCATAGACTCCCCATACTCAATTAAGAGGTTGCGGGTTCGAGTCTCCTATACAAGTCACCAAAAAAAAATTTAAATGTCAAATAACATGAATGTTCGTATAGCAATAATATTCATATAGCTTTTCAATTAGGCGGACAAATATCAATCCCGTTAGGTGAATAAGATTCACTAACAACGATTATATTTAATTAATTTAAAATTTGATTTTTAAAATTAAAATTAACTTTTCTTTTTTAATCTATTGTTTATAACTTTATGTTATTCCAAAAAAATGTCATTCTCCTATATTTTTTCTAAAATATTTGATCTCGTCCATTAAATAGGTTGTCATGTATTAAATTTTTAACATGTGTTATAGATTAAAAGTGTTATCTTTATTAAAAAGTGTTGCTATTTTCTTAAAATCGTTACTTTGATTCTAATACCAATTTTTTTATTTGTTTATAATTTTATTTTTTAACAAAAATTTTATTAACA
>NC_029785.2:3503819-3504397 GCF_000816755.2 Arachis ipaensis
ATACTTTTTAATTATAGTTAAATAAATTTTTAAAAAAAAAAGTTATTTTTACCATGTTTATACGAGTGGTGTTCTTTTAATTAATCTCATTAATAATTAAACATTCAAGATTATTCAAGAGATTAAGATCTAATATATAAATAATATCTATCTCAATGTTGTTGATCATAAGATATGCAAGAATAATAGTATAAGCTTGGAGATCTATTACTTTAGAAGTTGGTTGTTTTGTCCCCATATTACAAGACACCTCATGTACCCTAAAGTTGATTCAGACTTTCTCAATTTTGAAACAATAATGGCTGAATTTTAATATTTGAATCTTTTATCCCAAATGCATATAATGGCCAACCAGATGATTTCCAATGCATATGTGTTAATAGGAACCGGATAAGTATGTGGAAAAAGAAGTGCATTGGGGAATAATAAAGCAGGGATTTTAGCATGTTGCCTAATACTATTTTGGTGGTCAAACTCAGCATCATGGTCATGGCAAGTGGGAACACTCACTCAACTAAATTCATTTATTTGCATGTAATAATAATATATGAATTAGGATGTCAACGGGGCAGGACGGG
>NC_029785.2:3504635-3505377 GCF_000816755.2 Arachis ipaensis
TTGCTCCCCATCCCCATTTTTCACGAGGCTCCATTTTCCGCGGGGACCCCATTCCCTATCTACATAATAGTTCTAACTAATTATTAACTTCCATATGAATAGAGCTGCAAGTATCTATCTTATACAAAAATTGCAAGATTTTATACAAAAAGTCTAAATGACACGATGGTGACTTCTTTCAAAATGACGCAATGGGGGGACGCAATGACGAGCCAAAGGATAAAGCAGTGGATGAGGTGGGAGACGCGGCAACAGTGAGGAGAATGGACACGACGGCAGAGTTACGAAAAGGAACGCCGCAAATAAAAATTACGACGCGGTAAGGGTAATGGCACGGTGAGATGTGACAATGCGGTGAGAAGGGTGGCGAGGGAGTGGTTGCAGAGAAGTTGGATGGAGTATGGACAGCGTTAGGAATCTCTGAATTGAAGAAGGGTTATGCAAATAAAGATTATGAGTTTTGGGTTTCTATATATATGTGTGTGTGAGAAATGACTAAAAAACATATATGAAAAATAAACTATTAAGAATAATTAAGGGAATTTATAAATTTCGGGAAATAGCAGAGACGGGACGGAGATCCCTGCTCGGGTCCCCGTGCCTGCTTCAGGGGAATTTTGTCCCCATCTCCATCCCCGCAGAAAAAATTCTCCACAATCAGACTCCTATTCGAGACAATTTTCGTAGGGTTTCCCGTGTCTTGAAAAATTTTGCCATCCCTAATATGAATGCATGATGCATG
>NC_029785.2:3505812-3506661 GCF_000816755.2 Arachis ipaensis
TACACCAAAAATTCATAATATATTCATAAAAAAAATAGAAACACGATTTTTCAAAAAAATAATATATACCACCGGCGGAATTTTTAAGAGACAATGGGCCATGACCCTTAAATATTTTGTAAAAAAAGCCATTGGATTAAGATTTTACGTACACAACTAAATCAGCTATATCAGGTTCAACACCTACATTTTCCATTCATTTTTTACTTTTTTGTTGTCCAAATTAGACTACTGACCTTTGTATTTTGGGTTTTGGCTAATTTACTAATTGGTTAAAACCTTTAAATTTCTTAGAGAAAAGAAAAAAGAAAAGCCTTCGTATTTTACACATGGTATTACTTGTAGTAAAAAAAATGTACAAGTATTACTTCCAAAGAAAAAGAAAAGTAAGAATCTCACTCGTAGAAAAAAAGTAGTAGGACAAAACGATAAGATTTTACAATTTTCACGCTGCAATTAGTGGGATTGGAATTAAGATTTATTTTATTTTATTTAATTTAGTACTATCTATGTTTTATTGGTTCGTTAATTTAATTGTTTTTAGATAAAATATTAAAATATTCAATAAACATTGGTATCATTCTATTTGTACAGATTTGATGGAAAATTCACAATTTATAATCTTTTAAATTCTACCAAAAATTATATATTGACCCAAAAAAAATTTTCATGATCGGTCACTGTGGATTAGTGGATATATAATATTAACTAACTAGAAAGTGAATTATAAGGGTAGTGTTTTTCTATTTTTTATTTTTTATTTTTACCGAATATAAAAAAATTTGAATCCGAGATTTTTTAGGTGAATATGAGGAGATTATACTACTTGAGTTATAATTCATTGGCCTA
>NC_029785.2:3506730-3510842 GCF_000816755.2 Arachis ipaensis
TAAATATAATACTTATTTAAAATAATAAGAGTTAAAAAAAATATTAGGAACTAATTTTTTTCAGCCAATCTTTTTTGTTTTAAGTTTTTTTTTTTTTACATCTTAATCTTTGCGCATCTACTATTTTATTAGTTTCTAATTGACTGAAATAATTAAATTAATTCCTTAAAACATCGAATTAATTAACATTTGGTTTTGCCAATTTAAGCATCCATCATTGGCAATTATAAAGGGGGTAGTAATGACCTATTGCGTTCTCTAACTTTACTTGTAATGGAAATTTAATGATGGGGATTTTATTATGAAAATGTTATAGCATTAGAAAGTTTATAAAGGATGCGGGGACACTGATGACCAACCTAAATAACTATGTTGGAAACAAGTCAACAACTACAGTAATTAAAACCGAAATCCAAAATGCTAATTATACAACTACAAGTCAATTATCAACAACCAATTCAACAATTTACACCACATATTATATAAAACGATAATGTTAAAGAAATAAAAAAATCGTCCAAACTTATTTTATTTAATATTTATTAATTCTAACTACAATTAATACGAGAGAAGTTTAATTTATATTTACCTTATATAAAGGTATTTGTTGATCGTTTTTGGTTCTCCATGATCCCAACACAATAGGTTAAGAACTAATTTTTTTTTTTTGAAACAAAGGAAGCTCAACACATTAAAGTGGAGCAAATAAAAGAAAAAAGAAGACACATAACTAGCTACCAACAAATAAACCAACCCCTACTATCCCCAGTACTCTCATCCTCCCCCAGGATCACCACCACTCCATTCCGTGTAGCTCATCAACGTCCTTGTGTGTATGACCTCCAGGCTTGCTCTTGCATTCTTGAAGATCCCCAAGAACTAATCTGCTATGAATTTGAGCTTTATTTAAAAATTTGTCGTTAGCTAATAGATTACTATATACACAAAACAATATTCGAATTCTCGACATTTATTTGAGCGAATGAGTGAATTGACTACTTGACGTCTAGACCAACCCAAATTATTTATAATTATTGACTTATAATTTTATAATTAGTATTTCTAAGCCAAAAATATGTAACAAACCATCTTTATAAACGGATTGAGGTAACAATAATCACTCTTCACAAACAACTCAAATAAACAGCTATAGAGAGAACTGTATGTGATTAGGGAAGAGAGATGTTAGTAGGTCTCTTGGCAAAAATATTTTTGTCATATATATATCTAGCTTGCGTAAAATTGCATAAGAAAGGGGGCGCCGTAAAAATATTTATGATGTTTTTAAATATTATTTATGACGTTTGAAGCACTCTTATTTAATAGAATTTTTTTAAAAAGACAATGAAAAATTTAAACAATTTGAATGATAGATTGTAGATTTAGTCTAAATATATATAAAAAAATAAAAAAACACTTTATAAATTACCTAAATAAAAACTTCAAACTCTAATTTATCAAACATTTTACTCTAATGCCCTCTTCTCTCCTAAGCGACTTCCATCAATAATCATTCCACTTCACCGTTGTTGTTTGACTTGCCACACGCCGCCACCGGCGTGTCTCACCCATAGTAAAAATAACCATCTATTTATGAATAAAAATAATTATCTACATACTTAATAAATTGAACATCCAACATATTTTAATTATATATAACTATACTCAATCTAATTAAAATAATTATTCACATAATTAAAATAATGAAAGAGAGACGGCGGTGGTTAAAAATGACCCCGAGGTTGGCTTCTGGCACGGAAGAGAGAGAGACGAGCCTGGCACAACGGATGCGCGACAGGAAGGACTTGCCGTCCGCGATGATGGCTGCCGGGAGAGTGGCGCGAAAATAGCAGTTGCAGTATTGAGCTGAGCACCGGAGGACGAGACGTGTTGGGCTGATCGGCGAAGGTGGAGACGGTGTCGACGGGAGGCTGCGGCAGCGGCGGTATGGCCGGTTAAGAATGCAACGGCGCGAAGTGAGGACCGGAAAAAATGACGGCAAATTTTAAACGTATATTAAAAGTTATAGTGAGATTAAAAATAACTCTACATAATGTGAATAAATCTAAATGCTAATTCTAATTTTTTATTTTAATTCTATCTTTCTTTTTTAATTCATTATTCACATCGTTCATAGTTAACCTTGTTTCCCATATTTTCTCTATTTGATGATAATATAATACAAGGTGATAAAGAGTTGAAATTATGGAAACTTTATTACTATTATAAATTTGTAACTAATTGTATTCAACATTGAAAATGACAATGCATTACGGTTGTTTTGAAAATGATAATTAAAGAGTATTTATAATTAATAAAAGTAGTGATGATAAATGGGTTATAAAAATACTGAAGTTGAAAGTTTAAGTATGCATTAACAATATCAATATATAAATTGGTGTTCAAAGATTATATACTTATACGGTTATACGCATTAACAAAGAAGATGAGATGATACTACCCAAAAAAAATAAAAAAGATGAGATGATAAAAAGAATAATAATAGTTTTCTTTTTTTTTTTTTTTTGGAGTTGTCTAGAGCAATAATAGTTGAGTCTTGCTACTCAAACAAACTCTTTTAGTAATAAAATGAGAGAACTACCAACTCAGTCTCGGTCTATTTCTTAGAATAATAACGCGATTAGTTAAAATAAAAACGATTCATTTCGATTTCTGTCTTCTACTTACTTGACACAATATAATTTCTGTAGGTATTTTTTCGTCAATTCTAAACAAAAAATGCTGACGTGTCAGTTTCAAAAATAGACAAAGGTCTAATTGTTTCTAAATTTAAATTGGTTAAGGATTTATTTATCCTTATTCTTTAAACAATATCTTTTTTAAATTATTTTTTATTCATTATATTAATATTTTTTTAATAAATTATTAAATATATGGTATAATAAATACAAACTAATTAATAAATTATTCAAATTTAAAAGTATTATTTATTATGAAACTAAATAAATAATTCTCAAATATAATTTTTAAATATATAAATAATAAATATTAAAATACGGTTAATACATTAATAATAATAATAATCCTATTTGTACTTATTATACCATATATTCAATCATTTATTAAAAAAAATTAATGTAATGATGAATAAAAAAATAATTTGATAAAGATATTGTTTAAAGAATAAGGACAAGTAAACCCCTAACTAATCTAAATTTAGAGACAATTAGGTCTTGTTCATTTTTGAACTTGACATGTCAGTATTTTTTGTTTAGAGTGTACAGAAAAACACCAACGAAAACTATATTGTGTCACGGAAGTAAATGATAGGAACCGAAGTAAATCATTTGAGAAAATATAGGGAGCCAATAGAATATCTGTACAATGTGTACAATGGAGGTTTAGGGATGTCGGATTCAGTTTTAGAGATATAACTATTAGTGTTGCATTTTCCTATCAGCTTAAACTTTTCGGATTAGTGGTCTCATGACATAATATAAGAGCTCTAGATCCGAAAAGTCAAGAGTAGTCAAAGAGTTCGATCTTCTTTGGTGAACCCCAAAATCAGTTTAAGCCTTTGGGATGAATAGTTTCATGACATGAGATGTTCATTCTCCCTGGTACCCGAATGGTTATTCTGGATAGTGTATGAATAATGTTTATTTTTTAACTCATAACCCATTGTACACATTGTACAAATATTCCATTCACTCTCTAACGGGATTCAAATCATTTTTATCTTAAGAAGTCACTTGTCATTTTAAAAAATAGACAGAAATCAAATTAGTAGTTCACTCTAATAAAATCTAATCAAACAATCAAGTTAAATACACGCACTTTTCTTTCTGTGTTTTTTCTTTTTTGCATTTATTATTTTTTTTTGTGTGTATTTTCTCTTCCTAATCTTTTTTTCTATTGCTGCTGTATTTTTTATTTTATGTGAATTACGCATTTTTTCATCTTTTTTTTTATGTTTTCTCTTCTTTTCTCTAATATTTTGTTGTGGTATTTCTTTTTCTTCTCTTAATTTTATTGTAGTATTTTTTTTGTCTTTTATTTTATTTGATTTTTTTCTTTTTTATTCATTCTTTTTATAAGGTTAAAGAGTTATTTTAAAAAATAAATAAATAAATGATAAAAAAATAGTTCAT
>NC_029785.2:3511212-3516992 GCF_000816755.2 Arachis ipaensis
CCTTTTTTATTTTTTTTATTTTTTTTACTCCTCTCCTCATTCTAATATTATTGTAGCATTTTTTATTTCTTCATTTTTTTCCTCCTCTTTTTGTTATTCCTTGTTTTGTTTTCTTCTCCTTCTCTTAATGTTATTGTAACATTTTTTTTATTTCAACATCTTCTTTGTTCAACATTTTTTTTCTTTTTCTTTTCTTGTTTTTACCCTTTTATTTTTTTATAAGAAGAATTATTTAAAAAAATATAAAATAAAAAATAATAAAAATTTATTTCGTNTTTAATATTAAAAATGATCTTTTATTTGTTTAGATAATATATTTCATTTAAAATTGATGATGAAGGATAAAAAGGTTCTGCAAAAAAGTTGTAGTCAATAATATGGAAACCCTAAGCTATGAAGCTATGAAATACATAGTAGGTTTGTAGTTCCAAGATGAAGACTAAGACTAATTAAAATAGGGTTCTACTGTTGGATAGATACATACAAAACATACCCAACAAGAGAAAAAAAGACTGACACCATCAGAACTGAACTGCACTGTTCGTTCTCTGATGTGTACTCTCCAATATTAAAAATAAAGTACTTGATTAGTCACTGCTCATCTTCCACTGTGTTTTTCCAGGAAAGATAGTTTTTTCTCGCAAAAGAATGTGTTACAAAAATTGAATGTCTTAAATATCATAGTTGATATTTTAATTCATATGTCATACTTTAGAAAATTTATTTAGTTTTCTAGTCCATATCATAATTTTTTTAATCATAATTTTAATAATAAAAAATTTAATTTTCATATAATGTTTGAGTAAAAAACTATTGTTAACATCAAATACTTGAAAAAAAATGAATTTTATTAGATATGAATATAATCAATGAAAAAAAAAAAGAAAAAACTAAGAGTTTTTTAATTTATATGGACTAATATTTTTAACCAACAATTTAAAATTTTTTTTTTTGTTGGTGACTAACAATTTAGTTTCCTTAGTCTATACTTTAAACTCTGTATATTTAGTCTATAATTTTTAATATTATTGACTAACAGCTGATAAAAATAATAAATTATAGTATTATTTAAAAAAAAAATCAGCATTATCTCAAATTTTTTCTAAAAGGTTGTATCTTTTTGTGTATAGTGTCAGTCAACAGGTCAAGGCACGCGCCAGTAACTGCCTTCAAATTATGCCTTTTTCTGAAGAAAGAAACTACATCAGGGATCTTATTTTTGGACTTTGGTAAACTTTGGCCTTTGCCTACATTAGGATAAATACTAAAACTAACTGATACTTTGCCAGTTTTAAAATTTTTCAAAAATTCTTAAAAATTATTTTTATTAAAAAATTTTAAGAGTTATTTTTGTTAGATAAATTAGTTTATTTGTTATTTTTAATTAAATATTTAATATGTGTATTGAATAAATAAATTTTTAACAAACTTTATTATCAGATAATTAAAATAAAAAATAACTATAAAACAAATTACTCCCCATTCAAAATGATAGAAAATCAATATGTCCGATAAAATTAACTTTTGAATATTTACAATGTAATAAAAACTTGTTAAGAATCAAGGTGCTTGATGTAAATCGTTTAAACCAATGTAAGTATTTATTTGGTATCTTGTTATATATTAAAACCTAATAAAATCTAATAGAATTTCTAACATTATTCCAATGTTTAGTGGTTCTACATTGATAACAAGAAATAATTTAGATATTAGGATAAGAGTTTAATTTTTATGCAGTGACATTATAAAATATTTTACATAATTATGCAATTATAATTATTTTATAAAGATTATTCACACAGTTCATATAAAAAGTAGTTATTTTTATTAAATATAATATTATGTGATTAGATACACGTATAAAATGATTTTATACTTTAAATTCTTAGAATAATTGTTAAACCAAAATTAAATATAATAAAACTATTGGAGTTAACACATAATAAAATGATACTACTTAGATTTTAAAAATAATTTTTCACAAAAGAACTAAACATTAAGGGACTAATTAATTTTATTATTATTAATGTTTGGCTATATGCATAGAATTTTGTGAAAGGAAACTTAAAACAGTAAAATTAGATCATATTTTGACTATTTGTTCCTTTACACAAAATTTTAAAAATAAAAATTTATCTTTTAGAAAAAAAACCCAAAATATAAAATCAATATTTTTATTTAACAAATTTAAAAAATAACAATTTTACTTTTTGACTACTCTACGGAAAAATAATATAAATGATGTTGCCGAAAGTAAATTCTATGCTTTTTGTTTTAAAAACAAATATTAAGAATAAAAGGGAATGAAAAAATCTAATGTATAACTCATAAAATATGAAAAAGAGAGAGGTGTTGGAATAACAACTAGCTAGTGTGTGCACTAAACAATAAGAACAAATTATTTATTTGAACGCATTTTAATTTTATAAGAACAATTTTGATGTGATTTAAAATTCAAACAACTGAATTTTTGATAATATTAAAAGAATAAAATTATTCTTTTTCTTAAGCAACTGAATTTGATGATAATAGTCAATGAGTAATAGCTCAAATGGCATAATCTCCCCATACTCAATTAAGAGGTTACAGGTTCGAATCTCATGTCTTTAATAAAAAAAAAGAATTTGATGATAATATTTATTTTCTTAAGAAAGAAACACTCGAACATAAGATCTGAATTATGAGCGAAATTAATTTCTAAAAACATATATTAAAAGGTCATCTTAATTTATTATTTTTATCATTATATTTAATTATCGATCTAATTTTTTAGTCTAATAATTTAATAATATATTTTAATCTATATTTATAAACACTGATGATTAAATGGCTAAAATAATAAATTCTAATGATCGTACTCTATTCAAAAATAAATTTTGATAATCTTCTAATATTCTTCTTAATTTTTATTATTTGTCCGAACATAATTATTTTAAAGAGAAGTCGTCAATAAGACCTAATTCTTTTATGGTCAAGTCTACTGCGTTCCAAAGATAAAGATCTAAGTTCTTTCAAAAAAAATAAAAAATCTAACCAATAAATCAAATAATTCGGAATTAAATCATTATTATACTTTATTTCTAAAGCAATCTTGTTCCAAAAACAGTTGGTATTCGACAGAAAGAAAAGGAACACAGAAAAACAGAAGAACAAGCAAAGGAGAAAAAAAAAAGAAAAAAGATTATGATAATAGCAATTAACAGGCGTATAAACTAAAGTTGGAAGAGTGAGATATAGGGCTGAGAAATTAAATACAGAATATGATCAATAGATAAAGTAAAATTTCGGTCAAAGGATAACATATACAAAGTTAGGGGCAATCCATGAAAGTTATTCATCATATGTAATAATTATCATATTCGTAATTAAATCAAGATCTTGATTTCCGTAGTTAAAGAACATTTTATTTGCAATACTAACATTACCTGTAATGAGTGCGTAGAAACATGTAATAGTAAGAAGAAGCCACAAAACTCAGGATAGATAGCGTCACTATAATTATGTATGGTTTGTGGTGGCGCTATCCCTCCTGAGCTTTACAGATTCTACCATACTTGCTTCATTGGTTTTTCTTTGCCATGGTTTAGTGCCAATTTTTTTAAGAGACGGAGAGAGGAACCAAAAAGAGAGACGAGAAGGAAAAAGAAGAAGAGTAATTTATAGGAAAAAACTAAGGTAGTTGGGAACCAAAATGAAGAGAGTTTCTGCTGTGTGGATTCATATGATTCAATTTTTTTCATGTGGTCTGAGGGAAGTCCACTTTGTTCACTTATTATATACAGGTTTTAGAGTACATAATTTCTTTTATTTTTTTATTATTAAAACTAAAAAAAGTATCTATTTAAATAAATGTCGAAAGTTTAAATTTTGTGTGCATGCAGCAATAATAGTCAAAAGAATAGAATAATTACTAAGGACTCACATATTAAACCATAATAACCATCTAAAAATTTGATAATTAAAAATCGTTAAATAATAATTTAATAAAATATATTAAATCATCTAAAAATTCTTAATTAATAACTTGAGTTTTCGCCTAAAAAAATATTTATCATCTTAATCAATTTGGCCTTAATTTATTCGATATTTTGTATTAAAAAAGATATATACACTCTTTTATTATTATTCAAAACTATATTATTGACCCCTTTCTAGTTATAAAAACGTGTTAATTGAGTATATAATATGAAAATTAAGGTATACATAATATAACAAGTTTTTATTTTCCAACAAAATCAAAAGTTCAATTGGATTGTTGCAAAAGAGGTATGGCTATAAATTTGTTTTCTATTCTTATTTATAGTCATTTTCTATAAAATTATTTAGTCTATTCATAGATACCTTTAGTTACATTACGTGTTATTAATTCATCGTTTTTTTTGTGTAAATTTTAAAGTATATTTTTATTTTTGTTTGCTGTGAAACAACAAATAAACTTAAGAAATAATACAAATGTGTAAGTTGGTGACTTCGTAATTAGTGAATTATAATTTTTTAGTTGACAATGTATTTTTTATTTAGTTTCTTCGACTGCTTATACTATGTAAATGTTGATTAAGTTAATTTATTATATAATTTCAGTTTATTCTCTAATGTATCAAAATTCTTTAAAATTATAAAAAAAAAATTATTTAAAATGAAAGTAATGTGATTAAGTGTAATTTATTTAGATATAATTAAAAAAATAATTGAATACTATGTACAGTAAAAAATTAATATTATTGAAAGATAAAATTGAATTAAATTTATTTTTATGTATCGTTTTTGTCCCTAACGTTTTTGTCCTATTTAAGTCTCTAATGTTTCAAAATCGTCTCAATTTTGTTCTGCTGTCAATTCTGTTAACGGATTCCTAACCGCTGGACAATATTGAGTCAATTTTGAAGCGTTAGGAACTTAAATAGAACAATTAAAATGTTAAGGATAACTTTGGGACTTACCCCAAACATTAGGGACAAAAACCATACTCTCTTAAAGACAATACAATGTTTTAAAAAAGTTGTGTTTAATATAAAAGTTTTGTTTCGATCACCAATATTTCTAAATATTTTTTCGTTTTTTTTTTCTTTCACAATTAAAATTAAGAATGCTCAAGGGAAAAAAAATTCTTCTCTTAGTGCATAAGTATTTTAAAAGATAAAAAAAACCGTGTATGCAACAGTTGTGTTAAGTGCCATAAACTATAGGAAGCATTTCAAGTGCACCGAAAGTATCCGTGCTCCAGTTGTTTTAACCGTTGATCTGAATTATAAAAAATATATATAATATATATTAATTAAAATCAACGATTAAAACAACTGGTGCACCGGTACTCTCTGGTGCACTTGAAATGTTTCCTAAACTATAACATCTATTCAAGGTTTCACTGGTACTATCAAATTTGTTTATTCAAGTCTTCATTCCTTTGAAACAAACTGAACATACATGAGCATAAGCAATATAGATATGTGACATGAATATGTGGTAACATTAATCAATTTCTCTAGAAAAGCATTATCCCACAATACAGAATTTTTTTTTTCTTTTTTGTCATTTTCAATAGATCTAAAAGAGAGACAAATTTCTTGATAATAAATTAATAGCTAACTAAAAAATTTAAAGGTTTTATTATATCTAGAGCGATATTGTCATCAACTCATAATTTCTTGAGAGTGAATATATCTTTTTAAAAATAACGATTTAATTATGTCTTACAACTACAAAAAATTAAGTTTTTGTCATATTTTTTCATAATTTTTTTAACTTATTTAAATTTATTTTGATAAAAAATTTATTTTTAA
>NC_029785.2:3517039-3522575 GCF_000816755.2 Arachis ipaensis
AAAATACAACAAAAATACCCAACAGTAAATATATATTTTTAAAAAATACTTTAGAGATTGAATTTTGACTCAATTTTTTGCAAGCATGATTAGAAAAATGAGATATTATTATTCTTAAAATTTGGTAATTTTTTGCTGAATATATATTTTTTTTGTGAGTTTTTAAAAGTATTATTGGTTATTAACAAAAAAATTACAAAAATATTATATACTTAACAAAAAATCACCAAATTTTAAAGATAATAATATCTTATTTTTCTAATCATGCTTCCAAAAAATCGCATCAAAATTCAATCTCTAATGTATTTTTTGAGAAATACATATTTAATGTTAGATAATCTTGCAAAAAAACTAACATTAAATATGTATTTCTCAAAAAATACATTAGAAATTGAATTTTGATACTATTTTTTGCAAGCATGATTAGAAAAATGAGATATTATTATTCTTAAAATTTGGTGATTTTTTGTTAAGTATATATTTTTTTGTGATTTTTTAAAAGTATTATTAGTTGTTAACAAAAAAATTATAAAAAAATAAATACTTAACGAAAAATCACCAAATTTTAAGTATAATAATATCTTATTTTTATAATAATTCTTGCAAAAAAGTGCATCAAAATTCAATCTCTAAAGTATTTTTTGAAAATATATATTTACTGTTGGACATTTTGTCACATTTTTAAATTATTTAAAGACATTTTTGTCGTTGTTAACAAAAAAATTATTAAAAATAATATACTTAACGAAAAATCACCAAATTTTAAGAATAATAATATCTCAATTTTATAATTATTCTTGCAAAAAATTGCATCAAAATTCAATCTCTAAGGCATTTTTTGAAAATATATATTTACTGTTGGGTATTTTTGTTGTGTTTTTAAATTATTTAAAGGTATTTTTGTCGATAGTAAAATCCGAGTATATTTTTGTCAGCGTTTGAATAATTCGGGAGCATTTTTGGTGGTTAACCCTTAAAATAACCATAATAGATATAAATAGAGAGAATAGGAAAAGAGATTTGATCGTGAATAAAATTTGATATTAATAATTTAATTAACACTACAAAAAAATGATAAGTACCATAGGATTTATCATCGTTTTGTAGTGACGGTATAAACAGCGTCGAAAATCTTTTTTCAACAGATTTTTTTTGTCCAACGCTAATTACCGGCAGATTTTTCGTCGGTGTTTTCAATGGATTATCGAGTCTGGGGTTGATGATTACCATCGGATTAATCTGACATTAACTTTGGCGCCATTCTTCTTTAAATGGCGCCAAAACTTACCGTCAGATTAATCTGACAGTAAATCTGCCAATAGCATTATTAATTCTTATTTTTTTTAATGGATTAAAATTCTTGTTAACAAAATTGTTATAAAAAATCTAAAAGCAGTAGAAATCAACAAATTATTTTATAAAAAATAAATGGTATGAATACAATAAAATGTCACAGAAAAGTAATGTACCCTAAAGAAACAAAATGGCATAAAACCCTAACAGCTAGAGATCCTGATAATCGTCGTCGTGTCCCCCTGCTGAGGCGGCGGAGTAGGTGTTGTTGTGTATGCCCCACTAGCAGCGTCGCCACGCTGCCTCCAGCGTGCATCTGCTGGTTGTATTCCTCCATCTGCTATCGCAGCCGATCGAGCTGCTCTAGCTTCTCCGTTAGATCCGAGCTAGCGGCAAAGCGTGCAAGAATCTCTCGATACCTTTGCTCAAACTACTCCTGCTGCTGGTGAAGCTCCTGTATTAGCTTCTACACCTCCTCTCTCAGGTCGATAACTTCCTAGCTAGGGAAGCAGGGCTGGTGGCAGAGGAAGCCGCCAACGCAGAGGAGCGGAGGACACTGGCGAAGAACGAGCCCAACCCGAAGCAGTGATTCTTGTAGGGTTTGGAGGCGGTCTCGTACGAAATCTTGTTGGGATCCACGACTGAGGTCTCCGAGCCGGTTTCGTCGGCTCTACTGGGCGGCTGAGATTGCTGGTTGCAGTTTCTAACCTTTGCTAATACTTCTCTTGCGTCACACGCGTTAGTTGTGATTAGGATAATAGTTAAATAAACGAACTTAAAACCAAATAAAGCTGAAATTTTTTATTAATTTAAACTCACATAATGGGCCGCCGACCGCTCATCAGCAAATCTCTCCTTATTTGCCTTCAAAGTATGCGTATACTTGAAGGTCTCCGCTAGTGTGACCTTACGATCCAACAACTTAGACTACAAATTCATATATCAATCAAACAGTAAAATAAACGAACAAATTAAAGAATGACAGACAAATACATATGAAGCAAATTTTAATTTTTTCGTTTAAATGAAAATCTTATACAAATTTCTACAAAATCTCCCCTGAAATTCGGATTTTGCCACCCTTGAAGAGTTCCATCTAAACCAAATTAACATCATTATTTTCACAATCAAGCATCCTGTTCGGGGGCATTGGAGGTATCACCCGCTGCAGGCTCTGTCGACGGGGTCACTGCATCTACAGGGGGCGTAGCAGATGGAGGCACCCAGTTCGGGTTTGGGACCATGATAAACTGCTGGTTTGACGGACCCGCCTGTGACGTCAAAGGGGTCGACGGGGTAACCGGGGTAGAGAGCGATGACTGGGCAGCCTTGGGGGATTCGGTGGCAGCCCATCCTCTACCACGACCACGAGATGACCCACTCGACTTACCTCTACTACCTATCGTCATGTCTGTACAACGAACATATTAGTAACATATTAATACCATAACAAACTCCAATAAATAATAACATAAGAGGAAACTCAAGTAATAACAAATAATTCTAAAAGTGTTTTAGTTTAGTAAATTTATATAAAAAATGGAAAATTACAATGTTTTAGTTTCAAAATAATTACATTAGAATGAATAAGTGTTTTCGTTAGTTTAGCATAAGAATAATAAGAATGTTAAAACAAGCATTAACTTCAAGAAATTGACCGAAATTTGCAATAAAAAGCTCTCTGAGGCATATGGACAACACATGGCATGCGCAAACACAAACATGCACAATGAATGCAAGCAAGAAGTAATTGATGACCAAATTTAGATTAACGCCATTCAATCTAATTCTCAACATTTTTTCAACAAAACAAGCATGCTTTCAACATTAGGTTACCAAGAACGACAAGAAATCAACAAAACATCAACTAGCTAAATCAACAACAACCTTTCGGCAAATTCAACAATGAACTACTGAATCACAACACCATCAATCAATTCTCAAAACAATCAAGCATAATGCAGACAAGTCTAGCATCCACTTTTGAGCAAAAATAACCTTAACGCAGGGAGTTCAGAATTATCTAGACAATCAAAACAATTCCAACATTCAAACAGGTAAGAGTTAAACATCATCTAGACAATTCCAGAATCACAATTCATCAAAATCGGTAATGAAACAATAAATTTTCACACAATCAAACAAGTTTCAACCAATTTCAGTAGCAATTTTTAAAAACTCAATCAACAACTCAGAAGAATTCCAAACACTTTAAGCTAAAATCAGAATTCAATAAACTAAACTAACCTATCCTAACCACATAAAATCCACTAAACAACAAATTAATCTAACTAATTAACAACTATAATCAAACTAGCTAAATAAAATTAAACTTAACTAAACAAAAATTAGAAAGAATTTTAATCAAGAACTTGAAAGCAGAGACAGCAAAAAATAGAGAAGATATGGCGGGAACAGAGAAGAGAGAACGGGGCGGTTGGAGGCGGCGGCAGTCTGTTAGAGAAGAGGAAAGGGGTGCTCAGGCGCTGTAATGCGGCGGGAATAGAGAAGAGATAATGGGGTAGTTGGAGGTAGTGGCGATCTTTCCAGTGGCGGCAGGGCAAGGCAGCAGCGACAGTGGAGGCGATTGGAGCAGCGACAGTGGCAGCGGTGGTAGGGGCTAGAGAGAGATTGAGAGGTGAGAGGTTAGAGACAGAGAAAGGTTAGAGAGAGAAGAGGAATTCGAAATGAAGGCGGAGTGGTTCGCGGTTCCAATTTAGGGCACTATTATCGTTGGATTTACCGGCAGATATTTCCAACGGTAACGCGGTTCGGATCACCAAAAAGCAGTGTTTCCATTAAACGTGTTTATCGTCGGATTAGTCCGGCGGTAAATCCGACGCTATAGTTGGTGCCTATTTGTCATGGTTTTCCACCAAAAGTTATCGACAATTTTACTGTCGGAAGCCACTGTCCGCCGGTAATTATTTTACATGACGAATTTCACAACGCTAAATTTGACGATAAACATCGCTGCTAAATCCGACAGTAACTCCAACTGTTCTCAGTGTTTTTCTTGTAGTGTAAGAGTAAATTTAAATATTGCTAATATATAGAATTATATTGATTTTTTTATTTTAATAAATACAAACTAAATTAACCTTAAAAAAAACTTTTTTTGATTAATAAAAAAACACCAACATAGATATACTTAAAGGGAACAAGAATATCAAAATAAAGATTTTTTTTTTCTTCCTTTTGGTTCATTCTTCGTTCCAATCTAAGTACTTTTAAATACAATAACTAGTATTAAAATTAACCATACAAACTTTTGTATATGATTCTGACAAAAGAAAATAAAAAAGCAGTTCTTCTTTCTAAAAGGTTATAGAAAATACTTTGAAAATTGTTAATCATTATATGTATTTTAAAAAAAAAAGTCAAATAAAAAATAATTAAATTTAAATTTTCAAAAAATATGTAAACAGTAGCTTTCTATTTTTTTTTAAAAGATTGTATGTCAATAAATAATATTTTTACAATTACTAAAATAATTATTTGCGTTTAATTTTGTCTGTCTAGATGTTTTTTAAGAAATACTACGCTTAAAATTTTAACCAAGTGATTGGAAGTTTGGAACACTGTTTTTTTATTAAAAATAAAAAGTGGTCAAAGATTATGTAAACTAACGCCACTACCTTTTCTGCATTGAATTATAGACTATCGTCTTTTTTTGCTAAAAGGTATGAAACCAATTTTTAAATGCTGATTGCTGAGTGCGTACTCTTATATATTATTATATGCTGCCGACTACGTATTTTTATTTCACTGTAGAGTGAATCAGTAACAAAAAATGGATTATGAGTTTTTTTATATAACAAGTATTTTAAAAATTATAATTAGTTTTTTCTTAAAAATATTTAGTTATATTTTAATGATCTTTA
The DNA here is from genome assembly GCF_000816755.2 of Arachis ipaensis. Lineage (NCBI taxonomy): Eukaryota > Viridiplantae > Streptophyta > Magnoliopsida > Fabales > Fabaceae > Arachis > Arachis ipaensis. The sequence continues at coordinate 3,522,217 of NC_029785.2, forward strand.
ATTATAGTTATTTTAGAATTTTATTTATTTACATCTAAATGGATTTAGAATTTTTTATTGGCACATGTACATCTTCAAATAAGTTCTTTTACATTATTGAGTTTTCTTTTTCCTGAAGAATAATCTTTATATCAAACTTAAGTATGAGACAGTCACCAAAAAAAAACTTAAGTATGAGAGGAAGAATGTAATTAATTAGAGTAATATAGAGCAAAAGTGTGCTTTGCTTATATCTAAGGAAGAGAAAAGATGTGTGAAATTGTGAATCCAGGAGTATATATATCATTTTCATCTTTAATTAACGTTTTTAAATGATTTTGATTTTTTTTGTTATATTTTTTTTATTTATAAAATATATT
>NC_029785.2:3522788-3524759 GCF_000816755.2 Arachis ipaensis
ATCATATTATATGTTTATATTTCAATTAATATTTTTTATATTATATTATATTATTTTTGCTTTAAAATAATTTATCTTGATATAAATATGATATAACATTTGTTAAATTTATTTTTTTTAAATAAAATTTTATTATTTTAATATATAAAATTTATAAATTTATATATGCTGATATTATATTGAATCCACTTGCTTTAACCCAATTTATTTTAAATTACTTTTAGATTTGTCAAAATTGATTCATTAATCTTTTAGATTTGAGTCTAGATATTCATAAATCCGACCCAACCTATAAATACTCCTAATCTCTTTTATCAATCATTTTCTTCATTTTTTCTGCCGCCTTACTGTTTCTGCTAATGCTAATTTTTTCCTCTCTTTCGTAACTCTATTCCTTTGATGAATGTCGATGCCATCTTCTTCAACTCTTCCTTCTCTCCAGTTCTAATGTCGTTTCTCTTTTTATTCCGACATTGTTTTTCCTCTTTCCTATTTAGAGTGAGGCAGAGTGAAGATAGGACAAGTATATACATATTCACGAGTTTAGATACCAGACAAAAATTAAAATATTTGTAGATAATGAAAAAAAATTAAATATTTAATGCGGATATAAATAATTAAATAACCACCTTATTTTGCTCTATTGCTATCCCTAACTCAAGCAGAAGGACTAGACGATCCAATTGTCTTTCATTCAGAGGCGGCGAATTCAATAGCAGATTTGCGAGTTCAATTCTTTTTTGTTTCCTTTGTTTGTTAGCTTGTTAACACCAAAGAATATATTGTATTTATATTTTTAAAATACTAAGTTTGTGTTGTAGTTATCATAAATTATTGAATTTCTTTTTAAAAAAGATGAAGTTTAGTCAATGATAAATGGTTTTGCCGACTGCTTATTAATTCATGATGATTGCTTTTGAACAATTGATGGAGGCCCAAAAGTTGTAAACTCACCGGAAATGCTGTGATATTGCGGTTGATGTAATGACAGCTGACCAACCTTGTCTAATTCTACTTTTCATTAAATTAAGATATTTAAATGCATTCTTGTTCCATATAATTTGTCATAATGCCATCACAGACCTCTTAAGTCTTAACAACACTTCTCTTGCTTTCAACCACGTTTTAATTTTGTAAGATACATACATGGTATATCTTACTAACATACAAGAGATACACCATAGCCGGCTAGGTTAGGGATGGATGTATGGAGTTAGACTTGGGTTCCAACTAACTCAACCTAATATTTTTCATCAACCCATATATAAGTTGAGTTTAGCCCACTTTAATTGTTGTGAGAATAGTTGGATCTAATTAAAGTTTAATATATAACTAACTTGACTTAATCTAGTGGTTAGTTTATTATTCTACTTAAATAAGTATCGGAATTTAAATTTCTTTTTGTACATAAGCAACTCATTAGACATTGGCAAACCTTTAAATGAAGTTTCAATTTGCGACGGATTATTTTTTTACCTGTCGGATTAGGGGATATTGTGAAAAAAAAAAGTTTTAATATATAATTAATTTATTAGTTGAATGATTAACTCACTCATCTAGTTAAATAAATGTCACGGGTTCAAAAGTCAAAACAAATGTCGAGAGTTCTTAACCTATTAATACGGAAAAAAAGGATAAATAACTATCCAACCTAACTTATCCACGACATAGTTTGAAAATTGAATTGAAGGAACTCCTCAATTTTCTATTCAATTCCTGAATAAAACAAGAGATGGACTAACTCAATTTCAGTTGTTCACATAATGATTTTCTCACGAAAGCAAAAAGGAATTCACACCTCTAATTACTAAATGACAACTACTATAATTTATGAAGTATTTATAATATTTTATTAGGTTAAAATAAAGAAAAATTCTAAGCCCATAATATAAAACTCAATTTAGTAACTAAATAAACGAAATCAAAATATATCAAACTAAATTAAACATTCTAAAAATATAACCTAATAAA
>NC_029785.2:3525052-3528917 GCF_000816755.2 Arachis ipaensis
ATGTAAAATATAATTCAAACCAACGTTTAAAAAAAAAAAAAAACAAATTTAACCTCAATCCAAAAAACTTCAGGCTTAACCAAAATTTCAGGTCGAATCAATTTGTGTAGCCCCCCTTTGAAACTCTGATCTCTTTGCACTTCCACGTGTAACTTGTTCTTTGTGTTTGCCCTTTTGTCTAAATCAAGCTCTCTTTATTAGTAGACCACATTATATATGTTGAGACAGGGTTTAGGTTTGAACTTTGAACGATACTATGATGCCTTGGAGGTTGGCAAGATGTCTATGTGAATGGGAAGGTTTTTGATGCTCTCTTTAATTTGGAGCTAAGAAAGATACAAACAAGTAAATATAATACCAAACATATATATATTTATTTATTTTTTAATTATTATAGTGCGGATCTACGGATCGAATACGCGGATGTAGAGCAGATATCCGCGATCCGATCCGCAAAGAGTGCGGATCGAATGCGGATATTTACCGCGGATCTGCGGATACGATCCGATCTATGGACGCCCCTAATTCGAATTGGTGTTATTCTTTAATCTGCCTTGTGTCTCAGAATTGGATCTTAGTGGATTCTCAACTTGATAATAATCTTCCTTGTAATGTTTCTAACTATCTTCATTCTCTGCCACAATACCGGAAAACTTTTCTGTGCACTAATTCATTTGAGAATTGTAACTATCTGTGAAAGAAGAGAATAAAGAGAACAGAGAAAAACATAGCATAATTTTTATACTAATTCTTGATACTACTAAATGCAATGCTACTAATTGAGTTTAAATAAGCTATTTAAGCTCATCCTTGTTACATTTTAAAGTATAATAATCATACTACTAGATGTGTTCTTCATTTTTCTTTCTAGTTTCAATTTTCTCATATTTGAGAAGCTTACTTTTTTAATGCCAAGTATTACTAACAAAAAACATATATAAAGTATTCTTTATCCAAATGCATTAAAAAATTTTGGCTTAATTATATCATCTATACATCAAAATTTTACTACTGAATTGGTCATTCAAATAAAATACATATTGATATGACTGATTTTTAGTGTATAAATAGTATTTTTTTTTTTTTCGATAGATGCATCAATAATATAGCAAATACCAAAATCAAAAGGATTATTATGAAGTGGTAAGCATCATCATATTCTTAAACTCCTCAAAATCGAGTTGTCCATCCAAATTAGTATCATAGGATAAAATCATTGCCCTGCAATCCTTATTCCCACTCTGTTGTTCCAACAAGCCAAGCCTCTTCAACACACACTCAAGCTCTTGGCTACTTATGAATCCATCTCCATTCAAATCAAACACCTCAAACGCCTTCGCAAGATCGCTTTCGACTTCCTCAACCTCGCCCTCGTTTTCGCCATTGTCGTTGATCTTTAACATGGAGTCGTAGAAGAACAAGAACTCATCCAAGTTGAGGCTCTTCTTTCCAACTACATGCTCTTCTAGCTCCTGGAGGCTAGTGCTGGAGCCTCCTGTCTTGTCTAGAAGCCAATTCAACTCGTCAAGGCTCACTAATCCATCGCCATTCTTGTCCAGCTTCTCAAAAATTCTTTTCAAGTCATTGTGGGTTAAGGAACACATTTTTGTGGAGGAGAGTAAAAGGGTATATCAATAGTTTCAGTTTCAAAAGTCACAATTGTTATATGGTTATGTTTATGTGTTGGTGCAATACGTGAAGGGTCCTTTATATAAGGAAGCCACTTAGATAAAGATGTCAAAAACATCTTTTTTTAAAGATATTTTTTAAAAATTAAAATTTAACACATATAATCAATTAAATTGTATTATTTTTATTAAAATTAGACTGGATAAATCAGTTTAGCAAAAAAATTAATAAATTAAATTTTTAAACCGGTATAAATTAATATTTTTTTATAAAAAATTACTACAATATCCCTATTATAAAACACAACTAAAATATCCCTATCTATATATATTTTTTGAAAACTTTAAATTCTAACCCTATAACGATAGAGAAAAAAAGGGTTAGAATTTAGAATTCTCAAAATTAATATATATAATAAGAGTATTTTAGTCATTTTATATAATAGGGATATTGTAGTCATTTTTTATAAAAAAATAATATTAATTTAGACGAATTCAAAATTTGATTCACTATTTTTCGGTCAAATTAATTTATCTGACCTAATTTTGACAAAAATAATAATTTAAGTGATTATATGTGTTAAATTTTAATTATTAAAAGATATCTTTAAAAAAAAGACGTTTTCTGCGTCTTTATGGGAGTATCTCCAATGCATTCTTTATAACAATTTTTTTTTTCAAAATTTAAATTAAAACAACTAATTTAAAACTGATCATACTTATTATTGACAACTTAATTCCACGCACGTCCTTAAATATTCTGAATTATTTTTAAAAAACGAGAAAACTAAGGTAAAGGAAATAATAATTAATTTTAGAGTATTTCTAGGGAACCAATGACCTAAGTGTATAATGTGTACAATGGACTAAATTTTTGATTCATGAATAAAATGAACATCACCCATATTATCCAGAATAACCATCTCATGTCATAAAACCATTCATCCCAAAATTTAAGTTTATTTTGGAGTTCACCAAAGATCAAACTCTTGACCTTTCGTATCTAGAACTCTAATATCATATCATGAAACCACTCATCTAAAAAATATAATCTGATCGGGTAATATAACACTAATAATCATATTTTTAATACTTTCTAAACTTCTATCGTACACATTATACGCTTAAGCTATTGACTCCTTATATTTTCTCTTAATTTTATAATTATTGTGGATGAGAATGATCCAAGTAAGTTTAGGAGGCAATTTGCATGAAGCTTCGCATAATTTTGCTTTGAAAGCAACATTATTCCATCGAATGGGATGTTTTCCCATATCTAAAGCCTAGACTTTTCTAGTAGTCTATGATATTTTCCTGCCCCCACTCAATAATTGTATATATGCCTCTTCAATAATTTGTATTTTAGTTGGATACTTTCCGTATTGATACTATACCTGTGCTGTCCTTTTGTATGTATGTTATGTATATCTCATCGACCATAGTTAAATATATTGAGAGTGTTATGGGTCAACAGATTTTATAATTTATAGTTATTAATTAATTATTATTAATATTTTTAATAATATAATATTATATTTAACGATATGAAAAAAATTTTGTTTACTGATTAAATGAATTTTAGTCAAATTTTAATAAAAATATTGATTTTCTAAATTTTCTCAAATATATAAATGGAAAAACCTAAGAAACAGTAATTTCAATTAAAATGGTTAGGATATTTAGTTAACGGTCTGACATTATATTTTTAGTCAATAATTTTAAATATTACTAATTAACTGTTTATAAAAAATAATAAATTGTACTATGTTTTGGCTTTTTGCATTGGGTCGCTCTCAATTGAGATTTCAGTAGAATATATGGGAATAGAATAGAATAGCATTCTAATCCTTGCGGGGGGTGCCCCTCATTAGGAATACTTATCAACATGAACACGTATCAGGTCGGGGCCGGGCCCGGGCCCAGGAGCTGATATTCTTGTTTGTTTTCAACCAGATATTCTCACCTTCTCTTCTCCGATATTTAATTAATTAATTAATTAATTAAATATTCTATGAACAAATATATTAAATTATACGATTGGAACAGCTGTGGAGAGAAGCTAACCACATTAGCTGAAGCCATGGTTTGGTATGGTATGTTGATGTCAATGAACGTACAATAATTGCAAGTTTGCTGCAACTAGCTACTGCAATGGTGCATGATAATTGAGATAGGGGTGTGTAAATAAAATAACGAAAATATTTCACAATAAAAAAAATATAAAAAAAAGTCAAAAT
>NC_029785.2:3528926-3529406 GCF_000816755.2 Arachis ipaensis
CTTATTTAATATTTGTTAAAATTAATAAATATTAAATAAGATAAATTTAATTTTTTTTTATATCTCTAATATTATCAAATAACAAAAATATTAATGAGCACAAGTGGCTTGTAAAAGTGTGAATGGGATAGGGTCGAGAGTGCCTCCATGCTCTCCATTCCTATCCTTATCTCCTAAGTGCTAACTCCCAGATCATCACCATTTTTTATTTGCGTTGCGGGGACATTTTCGTTTTTTGCTTTTCTGCCAATTTTTGCGGAATCCTCCAAGTTAACTTAAAAATTGAAAAAAAAAAATCTAAAAAAAGATATGCAAAGAGAAAAGTACAACATGAAATAAAAATACAGGAATGCATGTACAAAAGGAATTGTTCAAATATGTAGAAGGAGCTTGAGAAATTAGTTTTTTTTTTTTCAATGGTTGATGACATGAAATACCATAAAATTTCTCAAAAAAAAAAAATGTTGGATTTTATTATTT
>NC_029785.2:3529439-3535278 GCF_000816755.2 Arachis ipaensis
GAGGTATAGCCAACAATAAGCTAACAAATATTTTTGAATTATATTTTATATTAATTAATGATATTAATTGTCATTAATTAGTGGTTATTTAATTTTTTTTAAAAGATACAAAATTAATGATTATTAATTGTCTCTTCTTATTCTAATTCACCTTTTACCATTATTACGCAAACACTAATTCTTCTTTCCAAAAAAAAAACTTTGAAACTCTAAAAAATAAAAACATCAATACATAAGATAAAGAATCATCTAAATCCTAAGAAAAAAACATACAAAACATAGGAAAAAGAATCATGCAAAACTAATAAAAAGAATCATCCAAATCCTAAGAAAAAAATATACAAAACATAGGAAAAAGAATCATCCAAAACTAATAAAAAGAATCATCCGAAATGTAGAAAAAAAATATAAAAAACTAGTTAAAAAAATCATTCAAAACCAAATAGGAGGAGGAGAAGAACAGGTTGCCGGCGACGACATCTTGGACGGCGTTGCGTGGACAATTGGGGCACTCGCAATGGCGCGTTGCGATGAGTGGAGGAATCGCCATGGATCGGAGTAGTTGATTGCGTGTCGCGAATGGGGACCTGGTGGTGGCTGCGTCGCGACGGATGGAGAGTTGTTGGGTGCGAGTGGGGAGCGGCGAGCGATGGAGAGTCGCGAGCTGCGATGGTGCATCGGGCGAGCGATGGGGAATCGCAATGGGATGCGAGGAGGGTGAAGTAGAAGTGCGATGGTGGTTGTCTTTCCTGCGTGAACGGCAGATGAGGTGGCGGAGAAGGACGTACGGACGACCGGCGATGGCGTGCGAGGACGGTGCAGCGGCGACGCTAGCGGCGCGAGGACGAAACCGCTACAGCGTGGGGCATTAGAAAGAGAAATTAGGATTTGCGGTTTTGTATGGTGAATGTTGAGTGGGAGGAAAAACAAACTAAAGTAAGTTTTGATTCAAAAATTCCACTAATGTTAATTAATTAAATTTTGAATTTAAAATTAATCATTATTAATTGAGTTGTTCAATTCTTGGTTGGTGGACACTTGGCTCCCTATACATTTCCATATTAATTACTAAGTATTCTGAGGTGGTTACTTTGAACTAACAAAGACAATTGAGACCAAAATGAGGGCAATATGAAGCTTTCGAGCAAAGTATGAATGGCGGTAATTAAATTAGGTTAGTTTAGTGATTAACTTAAACAAGTATTTGGGATTTTAATTTTATTTTATGCATGCAACAATTCATTAGTCAGCGATAAATTTTTAAATGAAATTTCAATCACGACGAATTAGTTATTGACTTATCGTATTAAAAAATTCCGTAAAAAACAAGTGGATGAGTATTAATAAGTTGTACGGGATTACTGCTATTGACAACATTGTCATTCATGCAATAAGAGGTTAGTTGGAGTCCCATTTTATATTAAGATTGCAGAATCCTCTCTTTAATGAAGAATAGATCTGTTATACATCCAAGTAATATTACCATCCAAGTCCAACCAAGTAGATCCAACACCCACAAAAATAATTCTCATTAAAAAGAGCGTGATTACACGCGCACACATCATTCTTTCAACCAAGTCATTTACGTTCACAAAAACCAAGTCATTTTTCTTCTTCTTCTCTTTCGCGTGTTTTTTCTTCATCATCATTCTTTTGTTGCTGCTGTTATTGCTGTTATTGCAGTAGAAGGTGAGGAGAAATAGTTTTGAATTGTGCAGGACAACGAGTCTAAATGCAGCTTAATTCACTCAGAAATAAACCAAAATTACATAATAATTCCGACACAATTAACTCAGAAAGAAAGAGAAGTAGAGAACAATGGTAAAGAATCTGCACTAATAGTAAAAGTTTTTTAACATGAATTTAGAGATTTTTGCATGTGGATTTCAAGTTCAACTGAAAAGAATTTAGCTACAACAGAGGAAAAAATAATAAAACAAAAGGCCTTTTAGAGAAAATGAGTATATTCATGGTATCTTATATTAAATTCATCATTTATATTAGAACTGTTAGAGAGATTTCATTTTTTGGGGGTTGTGAAATGCTTTTTCTCGGGTAGAATACTTGAGAAATATTCATTCTATTTGTTATTTCTTGTTATATCTTTTTCTATTTAATTTTACTGATTTTTTAAGGCTTTGTCCAAGATTTAAACTCAAATTTAACGCATAAACTCAGAAATTGTGTTAAATTTGAATAAATTAAGAAGAATTTTGAGAAAATGAAATAAGAAAGAGAAGATGAAGAAGAAAAAGATGAAAAGAGAAGAAGAAAAAGCAGTAGAAGATGAGGAGGAAGAGGTGAAAGAGTTTTGAATTGTGCAAGACAACGAGTCCAAATGCACCTTAATTCACTCAGAAATGAACTGAAATTATATAATGATTGCGACACAATTAACTCAGAAATGAACTGAAATTATATAATAATGAGACACAACTAACTCAAAAATGAACCGAAATTTACCATAATGATATACATAAACTCAGTTAAAAAACAAGTACACAAATAAGACTGAATCATGAACAAAAATACATCCAAAATCAATTTTAGATCAGACAACGTCATTAATATATTTTTTCTTCTTTTTTTGTTTGATCCCTCTCTTTTTCTTAGTTTTATTTTTCTCAAGAGAGCAAAATTAAAAAGAATTTTGAGAAAATAAAATAAGAATGTGAAGATAAAGAAGAAAAAGATGAAAAAGAAAAAGCAGTAGAAGATGATGAGAAAGAGGAGAAATAGTTTTAAATTGTGCAGGACAACGAGTCCAAATGCACCTTAATTCACTCAGAAATGAACCAAAATTATATCATGATTGCGACACAATTAACTTAAAAATAAAGCGAAATTATATAACAATTGCGACACAATTAACTCAGAAAGAAAGAGAGACAAAGAACAATGATAAAGAATCTGCAGGTTTGAGAAGCAATGGATATTAATAATAAAAGATTTTCAACATGAATTTAGAGATTTTTGCATGTGAATTTCAAGTTCAACTGAGGAGAATTTAGCTACAAGCCTACAACAGAGAAAAAAAATAGAAAAAAAAAGCTTTTTAGAGAAAATGAGTATATTTATGGTATCTTATATTAAATTCATAATTCATATCAAAACTGTTTGACATATTTCATTTTCTAGGGTTGTGAAGGTTGATGAAATACTTTTTTTTCTATCTTTGTAGAATACTTGAAAAATATTCATTATATTCATTATTTCTTGTTATGTTTTTTTCTATTTAATTTTATTAATTTTCTAAGGCCTTGTTCAAGAGCTAAATTCAAATTTAACACATAAATTTAGAAATTGTGTTAAACTTGAGTCAATCAAAAAGAATTTTGAAAAAATAAAATAAGAAAGAGAAGATGAAGAAGCAAAAGAAGAAAAAGAAGAAGAAGAAGCAGTAGAAGATGAAGAAAGGAGAAATAATTTCGAATTGTGCAGAACAACGAGTCCAAATGCACTTTAATTCACTCAGAAATGAAACGAAATTATATAATGATTGCGACACAATTAACTAAAAAATGAACCGAAATTACCTAATAGATTGCGACACAATTAACTCAAAAATGAAGCGAAAGTTATCATAATGATTGCGATACATAAACTCAGTTCGAAAACAAGTACACAAACAAGACTGAATTATAAAAAAAAAAACACATCCAAAAACAACGTCATTAATATGCTTCTTCATCTTTTTTGTTTGATATTTCCTTCTCTTTTTCTTGGTTTTTAAGAGAGTAAATAAATTTTTTTTTTGAGAAAATAAAATAAGAAGGTGAAGATGAAGAAGAAAAAGATGAAAAATAAGAAGCAGTAGAAGATGAGAAAAAAGAGGAGAAAGTGTTTTGAATTGTGCAGGACAACGAGTCCAAATACACCTTAATTCACTCAGAAATGAATCGAAATTATATAACGATTGCGACACAATTAACTCAGAAATGAACCGAAATTATATAATAATTGCGATACAATTAACTCAGTTCAAAAATAATCACACAAACAAGATTGAATCATGAATAAAAACACATCAAAAATCAATTTTGGATCTAACAACATCATCAATATGGCGAAAATTCAACATCAACAATAACAATAACGACGATAACAATAACAATGATATGTATAAGAAGAAGATGATGATAACGATAATGATCATGATGCTGGAGGACGAGAAGAAAAAGAAAGGAGAAGAAGAAATTTAAATGAGGAGGTGGTGGTGTTGTTAGTGATGACAATAATGAAAGAGAAAGATAATGAAGAAGAAGAAAAAGAAGAAACGATGGCACGCGCGCATAAATTTAAAATACTTTGTTAGACTTAGTTAGGGTTATGACTTGGATGTAGAACTTTATTAAAAAGAGTAAAAGACAAATAGGTCCCTGTCCTTTTTAAACGCAGACATTTTCGTCCCTCAAGATTGAACAAATACATTTAAATCCCTCACCTTAAAAACGCGTGACAATTATACCCCTCCGTCGAGTTGTGGCTCAAAACGGAAATGGAGAATGTTGACCTGGAGAGGTGGAGACTGAGCTGTCCATTTTGTCTGATGATGTGGATAGGGAACAAATTATTAAAGGACAAATTCGTCCTTATGCTCCAAAACGACGCCGTTATCTGGAATGAGCCCTATTTGATCGAAATGCATCTACGAAGCCATGGCCATTGATGGTGCGATCGTCCATGATGAGTGAAGGGGGTTCTTCATGCACAAGACCTGGAGGGAGGTCTTCATTCGTCGTGCCAGGAGGATACGAGCGAGATGGGGTTGCGCCAAAGTGTTTCTGCGGCGTATATGCCATTTTGTACAAGTCAAGAACAACTACTAACCCTAACAAAATGTTTCTCGGGTGTCCATTCTTCAAGGTAATTTACTATTTTAGCAATAGTTGAATGAGACTGTAATGTGTCTAATTGGGTGATTTTCTCAAAAAATTTGCTTCAGGTTAAAAAATGTCACTACCAGTTCTTTGTCTGGCTTGATGAACACCTGAAAAAATCAGGGTCATAGAGTCTGAGCATTTGGTGGTGTGGATGATGGTGAGGGAATAGAAGTTGAAGAACAGCTGTTTCGAAGGCAAGAATTGGAAAAAAATGGAGGATTTTGAGAGGAAGCTATTATCTATTGAAAAGAAAAAATTAATGAATTTGTGGCATATTACTGTGATTAGTGTAGTTGTTGTTATTCTTACTGTATATTTCTTAAAGGGCTGAGATGATTGATGTACCTGTGATGTTGTAATGACAATTGCTACTGATGGCTGTGTAATTTGATTTCTACTTTGGACTGACTCCAATTTTCTTTGAAATTAGAACAACTAAATAATATTGCAAGTCAAGTATTATATAAGGTAGTAATTTTGAATAGATTATAACCAAACATTACACGATAATATATCTGGTTTAATCCCAAACATTACATAACAGCATAAGTTTGCCACAAAATAACAAAACGTCTAGTTTGCATGTAAACAAGTTTGCCAGACTATGATAGCTAGAAATTGATGGTAATAACTAGGACAAAAAACAGAATTCATGCATTTATGTTCAGTTCTTCTAATGCTTGGATCCAGGAGTAGGGATGAACTTGAAAGTAGTTGTGGTGCCACTGCTAGCTGCTTTCAAGGTCTCCTTTGATAGTGGCACACTGGTGCTGGTGCTTTGAGTTTGTGGTGGATTTAGTGGTCTAGCAAGTGGTGGATTTGTAATTGTTGGGGCTGGACGATTGTTTGCTTGGGTCTGAATTTAGAGGCAGCAGCTCGATTTCTGGGTTGGCCCACTCCTGGTAGCTGGGATGGAGGCATGAATGGAGTTTGGATTGGAGTAGAAGGTAGTGTTG
>NC_029785.2:3535329-3552318 GCF_000816755.2 Arachis ipaensis
TGTTGTGTTTGTTGGCAGTCTAGCGGTATTCTGGCTAGTGACGTTATTCTGCAAAAATAACCAAAATACCCAGATATTCAAAGTAGTTGGACAAGAAAAAATTGATTGGGACTAAAAGTGTACGCTTTATTGTGATCTTACAGCAGATTGTTCTTGCACATTACTAGTTTCAGCATAGTTTTCACCCTAAGATTGGTTTAGATCCTATATATTAAAATCCAGCAATGTAAACAAAATGGACAAATTAGTCCTTAAGAAAAATAAAAAAATGACATCATAACCACTAACAATTTTTAAAATGGAAAAAAGTAACCTAATGTATACATGTAACTTGCTTGCCTCTGGTTGAGGTGCTGATTATGAAAGGGGAAGCAGCACCAAGGCTTGTGAGGCATCAGCAGACTTCTTAGGTTTTTTTTCTTTTTGGTTTCCAATTGGGTTGAAAAAAAGCTTTAACCCAAGTGGCAGGTTCAAATTTCATCAAATATTCCCATGCTGCCTTATTAACCCCCTTCAACTTCTCCATGGTCTCTTTGAACTCTAGTTCCATTGTGCAATTAGCACACTCCCGTACTTTGTCTCTAATGTGCATGTATTTGAACTGGTTAATGAAGTTCTTCCACATGTGCATTACATAGTTTCGATGATGTGCTATCGGCATTACCTCCTTTAAGGCTAGTAGTAGGCCCTACATAGAATATAATAATGCAAACACATAACATTGTCAAAATAGTCCAAAGTCATGCAATATGCTCTAACCATATTAACTGATTACTAGCCTAATCTACCTAAATGTAGTGATTGATTACTAGAATATAATGATGCAAACCACTGATCACTAGCCTAATCTACCTAAATAAATAGTATAAAAGTCTGACCTTTTGCTGGTCGGACATAAAGTTTCAACCATATTGACTGGCATCACCCAAATCTTCCTGAAGCAGTTTGAGGAATCATTTCTATGATTCTTTAGTCTCCGATCTTGCAACTCCATATGCCACTACATATAATTGATTGTTCGCATCCTGTGCAACTGCTGAAAGTAGTTGGCCTCCGTGGTATGTCTTCAGAAAAGCTCCATCTAGATGGATGAAAGGCCTACATCCACTCTTAAAACCTTGCTTACAGCCCTCGAAGCAGATATATATTTTGTCAAACACAATAAGGGATTGTGGAATAGGCTTCACATCAACTCTTGCTGCCGACCCAGGGTTACTCTTAATTATCTTCATCCCATAGTCCCCGAGCTTCCCATACTGTTCCTTTTCATTTCCCATTATCCTCTCTTTGGCCTCTTTCACTGCCCTGTAAACCATCTTCGAATGCACCACTAGGTTAAACTCTTCTCTAAGAAAGTCAATTGTCTCATTAGTTGTCATATGAGGTTGACTTGCCATTCTCTTATCCACTTTCTTACTGATCCAGTGTTGATCAGTAGCATTACTACCCAAATCTTTAACACATGTATGCTCTGCCTTGTAAGTCTTTACCTGGAAATATAACAGTGTCTTGTTGTAGGATAGATGTGCCAGCCATGGACAGTCTTCACCCCTGCAGCCAACCCTCACCCTTTCCTTATCATTTTTTATCTACACAAGTTCCCTCCCTTCAGAAATGAACATATTTCTTACCACTTCTTTGAAACCATCATTGGTGGCAAACTTGGTTCCAATCTCAAATCTACCCTCTCCAAACCCATACTCATCATTAAAAACTGAAAATTCATGTTTCTCTCTAGAGATGGCAACGGGTCCCCATGGGGCGGGGACATGCCCCCCGCTCTCCGCCCCCTGCCCCCAATATCTGTCCCCGTCCCCGCCCCGTCCCCATGACGGGGAATGGGGACCCCGTATCCACCGAGGACCTGGGTCTCCGCGGATATCCGCGGATTTTTGTAAAAATTAATAAAAATTAAAAAAAAAAGAAAAAATTAGAGAAAATCAAAGATAATCCTCAATTGTTATTACAAACATAATATCCATAGTCTTTAAAGACTTAAATAGCAATAACAACAAACATAAACATCCAAACATATCCATAAACAACCAAATATTACATAAACAACCAACCATATTCATAAACAACCAAATAAAGTTCATGACATCATAAAAACATAATTCCACCATCTCAATCTTCCTTTCATCCCGTAATGGTAGTGATGGTAGATTCCGACTTACTTGAATCCTACAGTGACAAGAAAACAATTTAAAGTTAAAATTATATAATAACTCAATAAGTCAATAATATAAAAAATAGTGTGTTATATGTAATTTACGTCAACATCTCCTTCAATGTTATGAATTGTGTAACACTCAAATTCTATGTTAGTCGTGGTGCCAAGTTCATTTCAAAGCCAATCTTGATTACACATTAGAGCCTCTAATGTGTTCGAACACAATCTACTACGATGTGGCGTAACAAATCAACCACCCGTACTAAATGAAGATTCAGAGGCAACAGTAAAGATAGGAATCGCCAAAAAATCCCTAGCAATAGCTTGCAAAGTAGGAAACTTCGCTCCATTTGACTTTCACCAATTTAAGATATCAAAATCATGTTCAGTTTGTGGTACCGGTCTCTCTTCAAGATAATAATCCAACTCACTCTTTGTATCAATAAATGTGGATTCCTCACTTACATGTGCAGCAAAATCAGCTTGCCAATCTTTATGACTGAACTTCCTCCCCTTTGAACTTGAAGGAATTGATGGTGGTGGCGACATATCTAATTGGGCAGCTTGGTCTCTCTCTCTTCCCTTTGTTGCATATTCTAAAACTAAATCTTGCACTACCCTTTTCACTTGACTAATTACAACACATGCCTCCGTCTCACCATATATTTTACGAAAAAAGAAATTCAATAAATACATCTTGTACCTAGGATCCAAAAGAGTCCCAATAGCCATAACTGTATTAATCACACCCCAATACTTTTCAAACTTAGTTATCATACTAGTAGCCATCATTTCAATTATCTCATTTTCACAATTTTTCCACTCCATCAAAGCCAACTTAATCACACAAACCTTGGGAAAATAAAGATTTGATGTAGGATAAGTTGTTCCAGAAAATAATTCAGTCACATCAAAAAACACGCTCAATCTTTAAAAAATCTCATCCTCCATATCCCAATCCTTCTCAGTAGGCAAAGATTTATATTGAATCTCACGCAATGACAATCTTTCAAATACATCTCTATACATAATTGCAACTTCAAGCATAAAAAATGTTGAATTCCACCTAGTTTTACAATCAAGACAAAGATTTTTTGTGTAGGGTATTTTAAGTTGCGCACATATTTCCTTAAATTTTTCTTCTCTTTTAGGTGTTGCAATCCAATAATGAACATTATCCCTCACCCTTTCAATAGCATGTGAAATAAGTTGTAACCCATCATTAACAATCAAATTTAATATATGCGCACAACATCGCATGTGAAATAATTTACCACCCAAGATAAAGTTTCTATGTGACATTTTAGTCAAAATATTCTCAATCATAACGTCATTAGTACTGCAATTATCAACTGTCAAAGTGGATACCTTCCTATCAAGATTCCAATCCATCAAACAATCCACAAGAACCTCTGAAAGTACCTCACCCGTGTGGGGATCCGGCACATATATAAACCTGTAATGATAATTTAGTACAATTATAAACAAGATAGCTTTGCAATTGTACACAAGAACATATCGCAATTATATAAACAAGATAGCTTTGCAATTATATAAACATTCGGAAGAACCTATAATGATAATATTATTACCTCACAAGACAGCTTTGCAATTTTCAAGAATCATTAATGTAATGAGCCGTGATAGCCATATAACCTTTGTTTTGGTTGCTTGCTGTCCACATATCAGTCGTAATTGCAATTCGACTTTTATTACGCTCAAGGACATTCATTGTCTTCGATCTCTCATCATTGTAGAGCTTTAAGATGTCACTCTTTAAAGTGTTGCGAGTAATCACCTTGAAAAGAGGTTGCAAAGCATTGCAAAATCGTCGAAACCCAATGTGGTCCTCAATAGATAGCGAATACTCGTGAAGACAAACCATAACTGATAACTTTTTCCTTGCATTTTCTTGGTCGAAGGTATATGCACCAACCACAACTGTTTCCCCACTAGTTGTTGGAGTTGTCTTCATCATACATTGTCTTATATCTCTAGTGGTGTGGAGCTTGCAGCTTTTGAAGTGATCACGTAAGTGCAAAGTGCCTTGTTTTAGGTCACCAAGTAGCTTCGATTTGCAATAATTGCATTCAGCCTTTAATTTTCCCTTGATTTCCACAATCTTGAAGTGATTCCACACTTCCGAGGTTAACTTCCTCTTTCGAACACCACTTGTAGAGTTTGTCGTTCCCTTATTAGTAGTTGCGGTATCCGTTTGGGGTTCTTGAGGTTGAGATTGAGGAGCCTCTTGTTAGTTTGAATATTAGTGCCTATAGGTTCTTCTGATGGAGTACTCTTCTCAAGAGTATTACTTAATGCATCCGAAGAAGACATTCTATAAATCATGAAATATATACACAATTAAATACACATACATTATCAGCAGAATTGTTTGACTCAATTACTCACTAACTTAAGAGTCTTATATACACAATTAAATACCAATACATTATCAGTAAATAACAATTAAACTGTTATGATAAATCTATTTTAGCAGCCACACATTACATTGGCAAGGAACCTAATACACTATCAGTAAAAGAACACACAGAAAAATGAGATTTGATTACAATGTTAGTGTGATGATCATAATGTTATGCATGATAATAGATAAATTAATCAAACTAAAAAACAATGAAAAAACATAGAGGAACAACTTCACAAAAAAATTTATAAACTAGTGCAGTATTGTCCTATCATGAACTATTTCTTGGCACTACAAAATATTCCAATAAGAGCAACGGTACAAATTACAATCAGGCTTTTGCAAATGGAATTCTATGCAAAAAATTAATCATTAATTGTTAAATCCATTATTAACCAATAAACTACATAAGCAAATAATAACTCAGCGAAAAAAAGCTGTAACACAGCAAGACCTAATTAGCAACCACAATTTCTTAAGATAAAGGTACTCATACTTTTATGTATCAGCCTTTTGATTATGCAACGGACATATGAATTAGTTAACCTAATCAGAAATTCAAAAATTTATTAACCGAATCAGAAATTCACAAATTCAAAACTCAGAAATCCAGAAATTCAAAACACAGAAATTCTTTACCCTACTTCAGAAATCTAAATTCAGAAAAGGGGATGGAAGACCAGCAAAGACCAGGGCTAACTTACCTGAACCTGACGAAGAAAAGGGGAAGGAAGACCAACGAAGACCGGCAATGCAAAAAGGAGAAGATGACGACCCGCGACAAGTCTGTCACGACCAGGATAAGAGGACGACGTTGCCGAGTCTGCTGCGACCAGGAGAAGAAGACGACATTGTCGGAGTTGATCTGGATTTCAGATTATGATTTAATGGAACAGCTCTTATGGGTTATTTATCAGAAATAGTTTGTTCCGATTAGTGGGGTGTTAGGATGCTGAGTGCGAGGTTCTAACTTGTGAACAGTCTGCTCTCTTCTCACGAATCTGTAACCTGTGTGAAGGGAGTAATAACATTATAAACTTGAGGATGTGATTACAAGCTGCCTTGAATGGACCTGATGTATTTGTGGTGGGGTTGAGCTTAGATTCTTGTTATCCGATAAAAGATGATTAAGATAAAATTAACCCCCCCTTTTTTTAATTTCTTTTTCTTAGAAACGAAACACATTTTCCTCTATAACCCTTCTCTACCCTCCAACCAAACATATCTTGGGAGTAGGTTATCTACGTGGAATTTCCCCCATACCTGCTCCTCGACGGGTAAATCCCCGCGGGTACCCGCCCTGCCGGAGATTTTTGCCATGCCTACTTCTCTCCCTCATCCTCTGAAGACACTAGTGTGTGAAGATCCTCTGATTCATACTCATAAATGGGGTCATCATCATCTGAAACCTCCTCATTCACATAGAGTCCGATTGGAGGCCTATCATTGGACTGCACAGTAGGCACAACTTCTTCAACATGTACAGCAGGCCTAGTTCTTTGGGGCTTTACATTAGGCCCAGTTCTTTTGGGCTTGGCAGCAGGCCTGGTCCTTTTGGGCTTTACAGTAGGCTCAGTTCCTTTGAGTTTTGCAGTTGGCCTAGTTCCTTTGGCATCACTCCCACTTACACTCCTTGTCCAGCTCTTTTTTTACTTCCACTTGACTCTGTATGTCCCTATCCCTTCCTTGACATTGACCTTACTCTGTGGCAGAACCTTCTCCTTTTCTTTCAGAGTTCTTTTTCTCTTCGTACCATCATTTTCCTCATCACAGCTAGAATAATCATCATCAGAAACAGTTTCAGAGACAGTTGGAGGAGGTTTATACAGTTCGTCCTCCCCACTATCATACCCATCATCTTCTATGGATGGTGATGATTGAAACTCCCTCATGATGCTATCAACATTAATGTGATCATCAAATTCTTCTGCCCCGTTTCTGCAGTAGCATCTTCTTCCACTATCTGTGGCTCATCCACGGGGTGGTCGAAGTAAATGTAAAATTCATCGGTGCTTGAATTCCTTAACTTGTTCCCTCGCATCTCATTTATTCCTGCGTCCTCTCTCAGAATGTGCAGTCCAGACTCAATGTCACTACTTGTTGGGTCATACCAATAAACTGCCCTGTATGATGCATAGTCCAGACCCTTGAACAATGTCACCAAGTCAAAATTCACAAAGTCCAAGTCCATCTTTGAAAAATTTTCAACTTTCTCACCAATATACTCAAGAGTTCCACTGGGTCTTCTACCAAAATGGCCTTCGTGATGAAAAACAGGTATCACATATATATTGTCCATCTGTATTATCCACAACAACATAAATCAGACATTAAACCTTACATCAGGTGCCTCAAATTTAGAAATCAATAAACTTCACATAGCTTTTTTCTCATTCTTTTACCAGAAATAAAACATGCAATCACCCCTAAGCCGAACCCCATGCATTATATTGTCACAAACATTTAAACAAGAGTAAAGTATCGTTTTTGTCCCCAACGTTTGGGATAAATTTTATTTGTGTCCCTAACATTTAAATCATCCTATTTGTATCCCTAACGTTTGTAAAAGTGATTCAATGTTATCCTAATACAAATGTTTGGAATAGAATCGATGATCTACTCCAAAAATTAGCTCATCAAATGTTGAAACTAATTCCTACAACATTTACATAATTCACTTTTCTAGGGACATAATTGAATCTAAACACAAATAATGGGTATAATATTAAAATCGAACACATCCAAGTGAGACCTAATTGAGAATGAATACATCCAAGTGAGACTAATTGAAAAATATAATATGATTTGTTAGTATAATTGATAGTAGGATAACATTGAATCACTTTTATAAACGTTAAGGATACAAATAGGACGATTTAAACGTTAGGGACATAAATATGACTTACCCCAAACGTTGGGGACAAAAATGATACTTTACTCTTTAAACAACAACATACGTATACATGCGACTATTACCCTTACCTCTGTAGAAGATGACTGCTTCTTGCCAGACGAAGCTTGCTGTTTCCTTTGCCAACCACGACGTCCACTAAGCACACCACCACTTTCAACTAGAGGAAGATGTTTTTTTTGGAGGGAGAAGGAAGCTGTTTGTCTTCTGGTAGGATTTTCTGTAATATCTAGAGTGGTTTTTGGGTGTTATGAGGATTACAAAGGGTGAAATAAGGTGAGAGATGGTAACGGCGTCATTTTGGAGCATAAGGACGAATTTGTCATTTAATAATTTGTTCTCCAATCTACATCATCAGGTAAAACGGACAGCTCAGTCTTCACCCCTTCAGGTCAACATTTTTCGTTGTCGTTTTGAGCCCCAACTCGACGGAAGAGTATAATTGTCACGCACTTTATAAGGTGAGAAATTTAAATGTATTTTTCAATCTTGAGAGATAAAAATATTCGCATTTAAAAAGGTAAGGAACCATTTATCTTATACTCAAATATTTTTGCAAATTTCATTGAAAGAAAAAACCCACAAATTCATGTGGAAACTGGAACCCAATTTGAATAATAAATAAATGCAAGTTATCTTTCACAAACGGACATTTTCTTCATCAACTCCACTCCTTCAGATTCAGAATGTAAAAAATCCAATCCCCATTTCACTTCTATCCATTAACTAAAGCCGTTTATGGCGGAAGAACACAAAACGCATTCCACCGCCCAACAACAAAAAAATCCCACATCACAGTTCCAATTCTTCAAACACCCTTTCGGATTCGGATTCACACCTCCAATTACTAACCAATTTAAATAAATATATATTTAAAAAAAAACAACATCACCATGGCCACAGACGCAAAAACACCAACACCAGCAGCGAAATTTCAGAACGCAGAGTTTCGGGAATTAACGGCGCCGTTAACCTCCCAAGACGGCCTCCGTTTCTGGCAGCTAATGATCTCCGGTTCCGTCGCTGGCTCCGTCGAACACATGGCCATGTTCCCCGTCGACACTGTCAAGACCCACATGCAAGCCCTAGGCACCTGTCCGCTCAAACGAAACGTCACCGTTTCGCAAGCCCTAAGAACCATCATCACGTCGAACGGAGGGCCCATCGCTCTCTACCGCGGAATCGGCGCAATGGGCCTGGGCGCAGGCCCGGCCCATGCGGTCTACTTCTCCTTCTACGAAACCTGCAAGACCTTCTTCTCGCGCGGGAACCCTAACAATTCATTGGCGCACGCTGTTTCCGGTGTATGCGCCACTATTGTGAGCGATGCAGTGTTCACGCCGATGGACATGGTGAAGCAGAGGCTTCAGCTGAGTGGTGCGAATGGTTATCGTGGTGTCTGGGACTGTGTGAAGAGGGTGATGAGTGAGGAAGGGTTTGGTGCTTTCTATGCTTCGTATAGGACCACTGTGTTGATGAATGCGCCTTTTACCGCGGTCCATTTCGTTACTTATGAGGCTGCCAAACGCGGCCTTATTGAGGTGGCGACACCGGAGAGCGCCGATGACGAACGGTTGGTTGTTCATGCGACTGCTGGTGCCGCTGCCGGTGCTTTGGCCGCAGCGGTTACTACTCCACTTGATGTTGTTAAAACTCAGTTACAGTGTCAGGTATATATGTCGGGTTTGTTTTATACTTATTCAATAGTTATTTATATGTAAATATGAAAATTTTTTACATCTTTGGATCAATGCATTTAGATAGCAAGAGAGTACGAAGAATATGGATCTTAGAGACTAGTATGAGAATTGTACAACTATTGAGAAAATATGAGAGTAGAGAGGGAATTTGAGTGAAGGAATCAGGTAGAAGAGACTCTAGTAATATTTCACTTAATGCCTCTGGTTTATACTATTTCCCTCCTATAATTAATCTATCTATTTCTAATAATTAGGCTTAATTTGCACACGTACATGTTAGAGAGTATAATTAGAATGAGTGCATTATAAAGAAGAAACGGTTGGGGGTAGCACCTGTTGCCTATTGGTGAAAAAGATATGAGAATATTGTCTTAGGTGATTTAGTCGGGTAATGACTAATGAGACTACCCACAGAGATAAGAAGACTAGAATAAATAGAAGACAGGCGAAATAGAGGAAGGCAAAGAAAATTTATTGACAAAAATATTGAAGCTGACTTTTTTGTAGAGATATGGTTTATCATTTTATGATAGGATGCAATGGGTGCTTTTGTTCTATGTAGTAGACACCACTTTTCAGTGGGTAGAAGCTTGTAAGTTTTTCTTTTAATTATACTTTTGTATCTGCCTAAAATGTTATTTGTTCTCAAGAGGATTATGATCATAGAGTAGATAGTTGCAGTAATTAGGCTTTTGTGTCTACCTATTCGTGCTGTTCAAGTTGCAAATATTCAAATATACTTGCAAATTAACCGAAGAAATTGTCAGCTGATGTCAAATTCGACTCTGGAATTTTAGAAGCTCTGCTGAGGTCCTTGAAGCTGATCTAAAACTGATGGATACAGAGGGCTCATGCGAGGATGGATTCCAAGGATGCTGTTCCATGCTCCTGCAGCCGCAATCTGCTGGTCAACGTACGAGGCTGGGAAGTCCTTTTTCCAAGAATTAAATCAGAGTAAAGACAGCAGCACTATCATATGAACAAATGGAGTTAGAATACCCCTAGTTCTGTATTTACATTGTGGTTAGTTTATTTGTCAACATCATTAGAAAGAGCTTCTTCAATCAGGGGCATGGCCTAGCTTTTCAAGTCCTGTGGAACCCTGGAGGATTACATAATTATGAGGCAGGCGTTAGCTTAAGTTAGGGGGTACATTCTTTTTAGTATTGTACACCCTGCCAATTTTGATAAATTATTCTTACAATTATATTTTTATTATTTTTGTTTAGCTCATTGTAATATTTATACCTTTTACCACAAGGTTATTCCTTGAATACATCCCCTATCCCACGCTTATAGCAAATCCATAGTTTAAGGATTCATGATAATGCATTTGTTTCTTTACCTTTGTATTATTAACATTTGACCAGAAGGATTGTCATATATTCTGGAACTTTAAGGGATTCACTTTTATGGCAACTACTGTGTTTGTATATTTATCTGGCTCTTTAATTTGTTTCTCTGTTATTGAAATCAGGTAGGGTAGGGTTTGTCACGTGTGATTCGTTCGTGTTTGTGGGATTCTCTGGACAGAGTTAAGTTTTGAATTTTCCATATAGTTTATATTTGGTTTTGGCTGGTCGTACTTTTCCTGAAATTCTCCCTAACCTTTCATTTGTCACTTCACTTTTTAGTATTTTTTTTAGATCTTATAGTACTGATTAAGAATATATCAAAGTCTAAAATATCAGACAAAGGAATTGAAGAGAGTATTGTTTACCAGAATTCTAATTCAAATTGACAGTAATTATAACGTTATTTTTTTGTAGAATTACTTACATAACTACCCTTCATCAGAAACAGACCTAACATTTCAGAAACAGAAAATTAATTTATAAAGAATATCACATTATAAAACACACTCTAAATGCATGATGCACAACATAACACTTCATAGCAAAGCATAAATATTTCCATGATAAATCCTTATGTCCATTTTCCGAGTGAATCACCAACATTTAGTGATCACAGTATACTGAAGAGAATTGCTGCTATGGTGATCTCCACAATCAGGATCTTTGCTTTCTTCAAGTATAATCAACCAATCAAGATGGATTAGCAGTTCTCAGGAACTTACAACCTGACCAACAATTACGGTAATATCATCAAGCTTCCCACCTGATACAATGATATAGTAGTGTGGTTAGCCACAAATTCGGAGAAAAATAGTCATTATAAAATTGCTAAGATTAGTCTCTAGGTAAAGATACGAATAGTAGCTTTCATGATGTCATAAATTCAAACCTCCATGCGCCTTGCAATACACAACTGTAAGAAGGAACGGATTTTCAGACGTGGAAATTTCACGACCTTATCGTGTTGATTCTCATGATTGATCAAGAAGGCGGAGCCAAGTATAGACCCATAGAAAGTCAAAAACATCTAATCAATGGTGAAAATCAACACGATAAGGTCATGGGAAATCTTCACATGAGCATACCCTCATTTTATGGTGTGTTTTGCCTTACCTGTAAGCTTCATTCCAAGAATCTTCTTCCATAGCGGCGCATCATAACCCTGGCATATTGGTAGAGAAACATTAAAAAAAAATATGAAAAGGGAGAGCCAAAGTTTGTGAAACTCTTAACTAAACTTTCGCTGATTCAAAAAGTTGTCAATTTTGACAAAGTAGTACATCAAAAAATTAATATACTTGGACAATCCGAGTATATTAATTTTTCAATACACTACTTTGTCGAAATTGACCATCATTTCAAAACGGAATCGGTGACTTTTTCTTTACCTTAGACCTGGCCTCCAATGAATAGGGAGAATCAAAATTTGAATCCGTGGCATGAATTCTTGCCAAGTTAGCTAATGCCTTTGCTAGCAACAAAATCAGACTCGTGTATAATATTCCTTAACCTCAAGGGAGGACAGTGTCATTTACCCAAGAACAAATGCATGTACCTTGAGAACAGAATAATTATAACTTAAAAACAATATTCATTGTCATAATTACCTCCATATCTTCAACAAAATTAGAAGCATTAGCTAGCAATTCACGTGGGAACAACGAAGGATCCACGTCCTCTTCTGCCCAACTGTGGCACAGAACGAGAAGAAGATAATGTTAATACAGCTCAATTTTAACATATGATGCAATCTTACTCCAGTTAAGTTAATTAATCAAAACCAGTTTCAAAGTTTTATATTGTGTTTTTGTTCAATGATTGAAGTTTTACACTAGGAAAGAGCTAGATACAGAGAGAGAGAGAGAGAGAGAGAGAGAGAGAGAGTAGCATACCCAGAAACACCATCAGCAATAGCAAGAACTCCCCCATTATAGTTGCTGACAAGCAAAGCATCTTCCCCACCTCTATCAACCTTAAGAAAAAGAACAGGACTTCAGAAAGTGGGAGGGACATGGGAAATGATAAAATAAATTCCATCTAATGCCATCATCTTATGTTGGTTTTCTTCCCTCTAATTTGGGAGGAATAGGATTCAATGCAAAATGCTAATTTCTTTCCCCCAACAAAATTAGTATATTCCATTGCTATATCAAAAAAATAGAATGAGAAATTACTCCATTTTAATAACAAAAATATCAAAACAATGGAACAGAACAATTATATGATTATATCACTCTACTCCATTCCATTCCCTTGCTTTCCTCTCCATCTTATTCCATTCCGGGATTTCAACTGAAAACTCTTCTTCCAGGTATCTTTAACCCTACAGGTCAAGAATTAATCTGTTATGGGACTCAGTTCTATTTAAGGATTTGTCGCTGGCCAATGGGTTGCTGTATACACAAGACGAGATTCAAACTCCTGACATTTGTTTAAGCGAACTAGTGAGCTAACCACTAGACTAACCCAACTTAGTTGAAAAACAATTTAATTTATTAATGATGACAAATATGAGTTTGGTTGGGTTAAAAGCCCAATTTGTGTTTGATTGTTGTATAGTTGTGCAGGCCCAAAAGTCATTGGTGCAGCCCAAACAATGGAACCACAAGGCTAAAAAATCAGCAAGCCGAATAAGAAGAACATATGTACAAAGAGTTCTTAACAAAGACCAAACCCACAAGCCTCAAACACAAACTCCATCAGCTGCAATGTTAAACGCTTCGGGTAAAGCTTAGGAAGGAAAATGGAGTTCACTTCTCAATCCATCATCGAAGAAAAAAGAGGAAAAAGTCAAATCACATTGGAGCCATGAATCAAATCTAGGGCAGATCAAGCATAATTAGAAAAAAAAGTTAAAAGTTTTCCATAAACATACAAATCAATTACTTGCTTAATCTTCCTTCCCTCTGTGCATACATTTCGAATAACAAGAAGAAAAAGGATTAATTATTCAAATACTTATTATGTTAACTAATTGAGTTGTGTAATTAGAAATTTTATTTAAAGAGTTAATAGTCAAAATCGTCCGTTTGAAATTGAAGCAAAATTTGTGGATCCTCTTGAATTTTGACTTTTAATATCACTACCATTACATCCTATATGTAAGTATAATACTGTAATAGAAAAAAAAGATGTAGTAGAAAAAAATAGTAGTATAACTTTGTTTAGGTTAATATACATAAATTTTGATTTTGAGCATATAACTTTGTTTAGGTTAACAAATACATACATTTTAATTTTGAGTATATATATATATGTAATAATGTAAGAAAAACGTTTTAGAATAGAAAAGAATAAGAGAGATTTTGAGAAGAATTAAAGGAGAGAGATAATTTTATTGAAAAATTTTTAAGAAGAAAAGATACAATTACTAATTTTTTGTTTGTCAATTACATTTCTATTAAAATTAGTAGTATCAAAAAATATTTCAAATTTAATATTATCAAGAAAAAATAAAAAAAAATTATATAAGGACTAATTTGATTAATTTATAAAATTTTAGGGATGAAAATGACTTATATCTAAACTTTCAAGTACTATTTTGATTATAAATAACTTTTTTACATGTCACGTGTCACTGATCTAACACGTCAACCAATCATCTTGTGACACGTGGCATTAACCCACCACGTCATCATCCAACTGGCGGAAGGGCTAACGTGACCAAGTCGTGTATCTTTCGGAGACGATTTCGATTAATTTTGTCTTTCGAGAACCAAAATAAAGATCGGAGTATTTTTCAGGTACGATTTTGACTATTAACTCTTTATTTAAATTAGTAATTATTCATTTTTTCCAAAGAAATTTATATTTTTAGAGCTAGCCAACCCCTTTTTTTTCACCTTGAATTGGTCAAAGCCAATAATCTGATAAATAGAAGGCAGAGAGATCAGAAAGATACGCGGACGACTTGACTATAGTATAGGTCGGATGTTTCCGTGAGCTAAGCAGCAGATCTCCCCTCATTGATTTTGGGAAAGCAGGTGGCCGTCTGTGAATTCTTTCAAGACAAGGGACGGCCTGATTCGACATTGTTGTTTACTCTGATTCGGTCGAGGTGGTTTTCGTTTACCAGCGCGTAAGCGGTCTAAGTTCCTATGACATATTATTCTCGTTTCTTTGTTTAATTTTTCAATATATTATTTAGTTTGGTAAGAAAAAACTAATCCGTCGTAAATCGAAACTCTATTTAAAAATTTGTTTTGGCCAACAAATTGATATATACACAAGATGATATTCGAACCACTCGACACTTGTTTAGGAGCAGGAGTGAGTCAACCACTCGACCAATCCGAATTGATTACTATTCTCATGAACAAAGTATATTTTTTTCCCTGAATTTTATTAAAAATTTTAAAAATACCTCTAAATTTTATTTTATTTTAATTTGCATCAAATGTATCCCTAATAATTAGTTTTTTCATAAATTTAAGATTAATTTATCAATAATTTTACAAAGACAACTTTTAACATAAGTAAAATGACTTCTAATTGTCAAGTATTATTAATACACAAGTCCTAAAATTTTTAAAAAATTAACTATAAAAATACATTTGATGCAAATAAAAAATAAAAAAAATAAAATAATAAGACTTAAAAATATTTTTTACAAATTTAGAAAAAAAAAAACTTTTACTCAATTTTTGACTTATTTTTTAACATAAGAGATTTGATATTCACGAGAGGCTGTGTTGTTGAGCTGTTGTTCACAGTTAGTGATTTACACGCATTCTTCTTATTGAGTGGGAATTCTGGAGAAAGAGCGTGAGAGCGCATGTTAATATAAAAAGTTAAAGAGTGCGTGGATAAAAGAATCTTAAAAGGGTCAAATATATTAAACAGAGTTAGGATTTAACGGTAGATAGTAGATACTAGATACTCTTCATATGGATTAATGGATAGGTTATTTTTAAAGGGAAAGAAGTTGATAACTAGAAAAAAATTAATAAGCTAATCGCTTTTAAATTGAGAGAATGCGATTTATGTACGATCAAAGCAATACATTTAATATTAATTAATATTTTATTTTATTGATTTCTACGTGGAAAAGCTGAGGTTGATTTGGCTTGAATCTGGCATATTGGAGGCTGTTGGAGTCGTTGATGATTTCGCCAGGTTGTACAAATTTTGGTGCAGGTTGCCTGAATATCTGCAAGTATCTTGGATGGTTTTTCATAATCTGAATTCAAGCGATCTAAGCTAGTTTGAGTTTGAATCTGATCCCAAATTGCGTCATCATAGGAATTTGGCATGGTGTTCAATGAAAGCACCATTTGATACGAATTTGTATCAAGAACTAGAGAGAATTAGACATAATCAGAGAGAATAGAAGAGAAATTCCTAGAATTAGGGCCAAAGAGAGAGAGAGTAGAGTTTCCAATTACACCGTGCATATCTCACATTATTACATCATACTCTTATTTATAGTATAGTTCTCTAACTGGGCTAGCCCAATACTAATTGTATCATTATAATATAATGTGTTAATTATAATTTGTTGAAACTTGATTGTTTTTAAAATATTAGTGAAAATCTGAATTTTAAATTTTAGTTTTAGGTTTTTGACTATTTTATATTTTATATTATATAGTAGCGGTTCTACCGGTTCAACTTGTGACCCACCAGTTGAACCAGTAATTTAGTGACCCAATAGCCTAATCGGTTCGATCATCAGTTTGGTTCTGACAATTATGCTTAGCACCATAGTTGTCAAAATCGAATCGATAATCAAACCAGTTAGGTAACTGATTTATTGGTTTATTAGTTCAAACGATGAGTTACTGGTTGAACAAGCAAAACCGGTCTTCGAAGAATTGATGAGATCCATCAGAAGTCAAAAAAAGAAATTCATATTTCTAAATTTATCTATTGATATAGCTGAGAGATTATTAAATTGGGTACCTATATTTGGTGGCATGTACCTGTATAATCACAATCACATAAATAATTATTTTATAGTCAATTAGATGTATTACCGTTTTAGTTAAAAATTATACTAGTCAAATATCTTAATAAATGTCAAAATTTTTCAATTATGATAAACTAATTGAATATATCACGTCGAAATTTTTCAACTATATGATCAGTTAATTGAATCTCCCCACTTTAATTATAATGACACTATTCAAGGATTCCTACAATGTGTCAAAATTATTAGTCAAGGATTCCTACAATGTGCAAAATTTTTCAATTGTCAGTTGTGGATGTAATTTCTCTGCAACTACAAAAATCAATGAAAAAATTTTATCAGTTCAATTCAATCTAAGACCGGTTAAAGATTAGAATTGGTGAGAACCAATTAGAACTGGTAAAATCCAATATAACCGAATCATTTAAGAAAAAAATTTAAAATTAATAAAGATATAGTTTAAATTTGGATCCTCTTTAAATCTTTGTATTACATATTTTTCTTGCCACCAAATTAT
>NC_029785.2:3552710-3565983 GCF_000816755.2 Arachis ipaensis
ATATCTAAATTAAATTACTACACTAAATAAATCAATATTAATTTTTTTATCAGCAATAACATAATCCTAACTACTAAAAAAAACAATAGTAATAATAATATTTTGTATAATTTGTGATTCGAAGAATTGATGAGATCCATCAGAAGTCAAAAAAAAGAAATTCATATTTCTAAATTTATCTATTGATATAGCGGAAAGATTACTTAACTGTGTACCTATATTTAGTGGCCTGTACCTATATAATCACAATCACGTAAATAATTATTTTATAGTCAATTAGATGTATTATCATTTTAATTAAAAATTACAATAGTGAAATATCTTAATAAATGTCAAAATTTTCTAATTATGATAAACTAATTGAATGTATCACGCGTTTTAATGATAATGTATTTGACAAGTACTCTGAAGTGTCGAAATTTTTCAACTATATGATCAGTTAATTGAATCTCCCCGCTTTAATTATAATGGCACTATTCAAAGATTCCTACAATGTGTCAAAATTGACTAAAACCCCATTTTGGTCCTCGAGATTTAAAATTACCTATACTGGTCTTCCAGATTTAGATCTGGGCACCAATGTAGTTCCTCAGCCTTTCCGGTGATGACTCAGCAAACGGAGTGCCATGGTGACACCCTTTCTGCCACGCTGGACCCTCTCTAAACGACGTCGTTTCCCTCCTTAGCGCCCAAATAAGTAAAAAAACGCTGTGACTTGTATATGAAGGAGAAGAAACGAGTTTTACCCCATACAAAATATTCATCTTCTTCTTCATCTCTAATCAATGGTGCCAATGAGGAGTTTCTGAAATCATTCATCACCCAAGTTGAACTAACTCACGGCTAGGTTAGAGTGGAATCGTGTTTCAAAGGAAGGAGGTTGCTCTCCTCTCGTTCTTAGCCAAGGTAAGCGTTAATCTTGGGGTTTAGTGGCTTTAATTTTTTTTAATTTATTTTTGGAATGCATGTATGATTGTACTCTATGGTGCTGGTGTTCTTGTCAATGGAGAACCTTTATGCTTTGTTGCAACTATTTTTTCTAGGGTTTCTTTGATTGCTTATACGTTGGGTTGGGTTGTTGGGGTGCTCTGTTTTTTTATGAATGGAACAGGGGATGATATTGATAGGGTTAGGGCTATGCAATTTTAAATTGGTTTTTGAATTTGGGTTTTCATCTCTGAACAATTTTGAATCTTACACTGAAAATTCAAGTTGATGGAGGATTTATCAACATGCATTTTGAAGAAAATCATTATTCAGATGAAGGGTTTGTGTCTGTCAAAGGTAGGAGGAGTTCTCTTAAGTTTAAATATGCATCTGCCTCTGCATTTGCAAAACTTAAGGAGAAGATTGTTGTTGAAGATGATGGACTAGTGGAGGATGTCTCGGATGGCGAAGTTGACATTGGTTTTGTTGGTGCAGACTTTGGACTTGATCCTAGTACAGATTCTGATGGGGCTAATTCATGGCATTCT
This sequence comes from Arachis ipaensis, assembly GCF_000816755.2. NCBI lineage: Eukaryota > Viridiplantae > Streptophyta > Magnoliopsida > Fabales > Fabaceae > Arachis > Arachis ipaensis. Next base: position 3,554,186 of record NC_029785.2, read on the forward strand.
GAGGAGATGAAGATCTCTCCCAACTCTGAAGAGGAAATAACAGATGTTGACTCAGATAATGGTTATTCATTGTTTAAAGATGGAGGAAGGTTTGGAGAGTTAGTGCTGGAGGTTGGTATGAAATTCACTACCAAATGGGAGTTCAAATAGGCTGTTAGGGAGTACACAATTCAGGAAGGGAAGAGGCTTAGGTTGAAAAAAAATGATAGCAAAAGAGTGAGAGCTGTATGAAAAGTAAAGGAATGTCCATGGTTGGTGTATGCCTCAAGAGACCATGAGGATACTTGTTGGCAAATAAAAACATTCAACAATGATCACACTTGTGCTAGAGAGGACAGAAACATGGCAAATAAAAACATTCAACGATAACACTCATTTGAAAAGACAGCTTGAAAATTTTACTTGCAGTTATTGTGGTGATAAAGGTCACACCAAGAGAGGTTGCAAAAAGAAGAGATTGGCTGATACAGCAGCTGCTGCTGCTGTGGCTGAGGCTGAGGCTACTACAAAAAACAAAGAGGGCGTAGGGGGAGGAGATCCAACAGCCGACCAAACATGCGTTGCTACCTCTGATGGAACGAACCAACAAGGTGAAGGAGGAAATGTACAACCTATTGATTTAGCACCTATTGTTTCAGCAGCCAGTGATGTCCAACCAGTAGAACTTGAGTTGTCTCAACCTACCTGTTTTGAACAAGAGGATTCTCAGCAGGTAAAGATGTAAATGCCATTGTTATATCATAACCTATTACTGTATTTTAACTTTGGAACTTAAATATTTTTACATGATATAGGTTGCTGGAAATATAAGGCCTGTAAAGTTGCCGACAAGAAGAAGAAGTTCTCCACCACCGAGTTCTGTCACAGTCAATCCATTGCAGGATGCTAGCTCAGGAACAACATCAAGGATGGCAAGTTTAATGAAGTTTGTGCCTACTCCCGGTTTCAAAGCACCAAGGAAAAAGACTTGAAGAAATTAGTTAGATGTGTTTAGGGAGGTTATGAAAATTAGTATGTGGCATTAGGCCTTTAATGTTTTGTTAAAATTTAGACAATGACTACTAAGATCAGTCCTGATTATTTTGATATCACAGTGGATCTTTTGATGTTAATACTCATGATGCTTGGTTATGCATCTTTTTTGTTCAACTCTGATAACTAATTTAATATAAATTCAGTTTGCTGTTTAACTTGCTTATTATAATCCTATTTAAATATAACTCAGTTTTGTTGAATCATGTGTAAGTCACAGGAATTCCACAAATTACTCTTTATTCATTCCATTCAAATATTTTTACACAATATATATTCCATTACATTACATTACACATGAATCCTTCTATAATTTTTTCTTCAAAATTTGTCACACATCACTAACAGAAACACTACCATCATAAACACAGCTACCATCAACAAATTGGTCATGAATTTCTGACTTCTTACATCATTTTCCAACCTCCCAACCCTTCATGCTAGGTTCATCTTCATTCTACCATTGACTCTATCAGAATCTGCTATTCCAGCACTTTCCTCTTAAACAATGTCAGCCCAAACAAACATACCACACCAAGTCTTTTTCTTTGTCTGAAATGAACCAATAAAAGATGATGAAATGAAGTAGGCAAAAACAAATTAACAAAATATCATATATTTAACTTACATTATAATTGGGATATCCAAAAAATGGCTTGTTTGAATTTGATTATGTTCCAGACCATCGTAGAATTGGACGATAACCACACCCACACCATTCCGGCACCCTCGCACTTCTGTTTCGGCTTTGTGACCTGGCCCAGTTATCGCTTGAAGGAGAATGATTCGAGTTTCTAGCTACGGTGCTTCCACCACCCGCCATGGTGCTGCAACTAATAGCGACAAATGACAAAGATTTAACAAGAAGAGCAACAACAAGAAGAAGAAGATAAAGAAGAATAAGAAGACAAGAGGAGGGAAGACGGAAGTTGAAGAAGATCGTAACTTAGATAAATGAGAGAAAATTAGGGTTTTAGGGACTAAATTGGATATAAATACAACTCTCGCCACCTCAGCTAACCGTTGCAGGGTCCAACGTGGCAGAGAGGGTGCCACCTTGGCACTCCGTTTGCTGAGTCATCACCGGAAAGGGCTGAGGGACTACATTGGTGCCCGGATCTAAATCTGGAGGACCAGTATAGATAATTTTAAATCTCGAGGACTAAAATGAGTAATTGCGTGTATCTCAGGGACCAAAATGGGGTTTTAGTCGTCAAAATTACTAGTCAAAGATTCCTACAATGTGCAAAATTTTCCAATTGTCAGTTGTGGATATAATTTCTCTGCAACTACAAAAATCAATGAAAAAATTTTATCAGTTCGATTCAATCTAAGACCGGTTAAAGATTAGAATTGATGAGAACCAATTAGAACCGGTAAAATCCAATCAAACCGAATCATTTGAGAAAAAAATTTAAAATTAATAAAGATATAGTTTAAATTTAGATCCTCTTTAAATCTTTGTATTACATATTTTTTTTGCCACCAAATTATATTATTTTTTATTATTTTATATGCTACTTAATAAGTATATAATAAAATTGTACAATAATTTNNAAAATCTTAATAAATACATACAATATATAATAATATAATAAATATAAAAATACTTTAATACAAAAAAAATTAAAAAATATTTATTATGAAAAATATTAGAATTTTATATACTTATTAATAATAACCGAATTATAATTTGTTGATTATATGATACGAATTTGTATCAAGAACTAGAGAGAATTAGAGATAATCAGAGAGAATAGAAGAGAAATTTCTAGAATTAGGACTAAAGAGAGAAAGTAGAGTTTCAATTACACCATGCATATCCCACATTATTACATCATACATACTCCTATTTATAGTATAGTTCTCTAATTGAGCTAGCTCAATACTAATTATATCATTACCCTACCCTTCAAAACAACCTCGTCCTGAAAGTTGCGGAAAAATATAAACTCTAACAAAAATTATAAAAGCTAATTACAAGTAATAAAAAAAATTAGTATTTCTAAAACAATATTTTCTATGCTACTGCTAAAAAAAATTTTAACCACCAGGATCCCATTGAAAAATTTTTTGTTCAATCCAAAACCAATAAAATATAATTCCTGTTGAAATCTGAAATTGGACTGAAATCCTTAGAATTGAGCTTAAAGTCATTGTACCATCCATCACCTTCTGATTTTGGGCTTCAGAAGGTAAAATTTGGGTTAGCTCACAATAGAAGCCCAACACATTGTTAGGCTTCAGCATCTCTTCCTCATCCTCATCGAAGAAGAGAGACGCGTTGTTGTTTCTCTGCCTCGGAGGTGCACCCACCGCCGCCCCTGCGTCCAACCCGCAGCCACCGGCCGTCGCGAGCTTGCATGGAGGCACCGCCGCTGCCGTCCAGCTCCCAACCCTCCGCTGTTCGCTGTTCGAGTTCTCCCTACCTCTTCCCGAAGCCGCCACTCGCCCCTGCAAGCCCTCGCCGCTTCGTTCTCCGTCTCGATTCCAAGGGAAGACCGCCACCAGGAGTAGTGGTGGATTAGCCACGATTGGAGAGGCTCGACAGAACCCCCAAACTCCACGATCTCTGCCCCGGATTGTGGTTCTGATGGCGTGAGCACACACCCCTGTTACAGAAGCACCATGGGCTTCTCCCTTCCGCGCCGCGAAAGCGCCGACGTCGGCGCTGCTCCTCTCATCGTCATTAGTGGCGGTTGTCCGCGGGTTCGGCGCCTCCCAAGGAAGAAACCGCCAAGCGTCCTCCCCTCCCGCATCTCGATCTGGCCGCAAATCTCCTGGGTGCGTCATCGACGAATCAAACCAAGGTCGATCCCCTGCAGTCCACAGAATACCTTTACCACCAGGTTTGTTTGTGACTTCTGTATTGTTCTTGGTCATAAATCTTGTAATTGCACTAGAATCATTTGTCACTGAAATTGCCAGATCTGCTGTGGTTGGAATCCCTGGAATTGAGTTTTCAAATGTGTGATCTGCTGGTAGACATTCTACTTGAACTGCAAGTTCTGTTGATTCTTCAGGTAGAAATTCAAAATTGGAATCGAATTCTTCTTCTTCTGCATCTATCCTTTTTTAATTTTGGCATGAATTTTGTAGTTGTTGCTGAAATTGTATTACTGCTTCTTTGTAATTACATATTGACACTGGTGAGCGCTGAATTGTTGCTTGATCTGGAGTTTCTGTTGATTTTGCTTGTTGCTGTGGTTGGACTAGGAAACAGAAATCTGATTCTTCTGCTTCGTCTTCCTCTTTTGTGTGAACTGGAGTCATGTTGAATTCTGGAAAATTGGTTGCTGCATTCTCCAATGCTGCCTTCTCATAATCTGATGCTGAATTCTGAAATTGCAGAGCCGGAAGTGTAGAATTGTTTGCTTCTAGAGCTGTTGAATCATTGTTGAGTGGTGGAAAAGCTGAGGTTGATTTGGCTTGAATCTGGCATATTGGAGGCTGTTGGAGTCGTTGATGATTTCGCCAGGTTGTACAAATTTTGGTGCAGGTTGCCTGAATATCTGCAAGTATCTTGGATGGTTTTTCATAATCTGAATTCAAGCGATCTAAGCTAGTTTGAGTTTGAATCTGATCCCAAATTGCGTCATCATAGGAATTTGGCATGGTGTTCAATGAAAGCACCATTTGATACGAATTTGTATCAAGAACTAGAGAGAATTAGACATAATCAGAGAGAATAGAAGAGAAATTCCTAGAATTAGGGCCAAAGAGAGAGAGAGTAGAGTTTCCAATTACACCGTGCATATCTCACATTATTACATCATACTCTTATTTATAGTATAGTTCTCTAACTGGGCTAGCCCAATACTAATTGTATCATTATAATATAATGTGTTAATTATAATTTGTTGAAACTTGATTGTTTTTAAAATATTAGTGAAAATATGTATTTTAAATTTTAGTTTTAGATTTTTGACTATTTTATATTTTTTATTTATATAGTAGCAGTTCTACCGGTTCAACTAGTGACCCACCAGTTGAACGAGTAATCCAGTGACTCAATAGCTTAATCGGTTCGATCATCGGTTTGGTTTTGACAATTATGCTTAGTACCATAGTTGTCAAAACCGAATCGATAATCGAACCGGTTAGGTAATTAATTTATTGGTTTATTAGTTCAAATGATGAGTTACTGGTTGAACAGGCAAAACCGGTCTTACGTAAATAAAAAAATATAAAATAGTCTAAAACTTAAAATTAAATTTTAAAATATATATCTTCATTAATATTTAAAAAACAATCAAATTTCAACAAATTATAATCAACAAGTTATAATCTAGTTATTATTAAATAAGTATATAAAATTCTAATATTTTTTCATAATAAAGATTTTTTAATTTTATTTTTATATTAAAGTAAATATTTTTTATTTTAATAACTAATTAATTAGTTTATATTTATTATATTATTATATACTATATGTCTTTATTAAAGAGATCCATTAGAAGTCAAAAAAAGAAATTCATATTTCTAAATTTATCTATTGATATAGGTGAGAGATTACTAAATTGTATACCTATATTTGGTGGCCTGTACCTATATAATCACAATCACGTAAATAATTATTTTATAGTCAATTAGATGTATTACCGTTTTAGTTAAAAATTACACTAGTTAAATATCTTAATAAATGTCAAAATTTTTCAATTATGATAAACTAATTGAATGTATTACGTGTTACCATAGTACAAAGAGTTTAGGAAAGAAATCAAGAATTATTTAGAAAAGTATTATTTTTATTCATATTTTTGATTTGTGATTACAAAGTTCTTACCAATATATAGAACAAGAGTACGCTAAGAGTACACTCGTTATGGAATAATATCCAAATAAATTACATTGATTTTTTTCTAATCTTCTTTGATATTTTCCTGATTTTGTTCCTTAATTATGATATTCTAACACTCCCCTCAAGGTCAGGAGTGGGATCACCAATACTCAGCTTGGTTAGAACTTTAGTAAGGGCTTGTCTTGAAACTGCTTTAGTAAGAATATCAGCCAACTGATCTTCTGATCTCACAGATGGAAGTTCAATAATTTCATTCTCAATTTTTCTTTGATAAAGTGTCGATCCACCTCAACCTATTTTATTCTATCATGTTGTACAGGATTCTCTGAGATGCTAATTGCGGCTTTCTTGTCACATTTCAACTGGTCTGTCATCAATTGTCTTATCCACAATACTTCAGTTATGCCTTTAACGATCTCTCGAAATTCTGCCTCAGCACTTGAAAGAGCTACAACTTCCTGCTTCTTGCTTTTCCAAGTTACCAGGTTGCCTCCAACAAGTGTAAATCTCTTATACCATGTTACCATGGTACAAAGAGTTTAGGAAAGAAATCAAGAATTATTTAGAAAAGTATTATTTTTATTCATATTTTTCATTTGTGATTACAAAGTTCTTACCAATATAAAGAACAAGAGTACGCTAAGAGTACACTCGTCATGGAATAATATGCTAATAAATTACATTGATTTTTTTTCTAATCTTCTTTAATATTTTCCTGATTTTGTTCCCTAATTATGATATTCTAATATCACGCGTTTAATTATAATGTATTTGGCAGGTACTCTGAAGTGTCGAAATTTTTCAACTATATGATCAGTTAATTGAATCTCCCCGCTTTAATTATAATGGCACTATTCAAGGATTCCTACAATTTGTCAAAATTACTAGTCAAGGATTCCTACAATGTGCAAAATTTTCCAAGCCTCAGCACTTGAAAGAGCTACAACTTTTCTGCTTCTTACTTTTCCAAGTTACCAGGTTGCCTCCAACAAGTTTAAAGCTCTAATACCATGTTACCATGGTACAAAGAGTTTAGGAAAGAAATCAAGAATTATTTAGAAAAGTATTATTTTTATTCATATTTCTCATTTGTGATTACAAAGTTCTTACTAATATATAGAACAAGAGTACGCTAAGAGTACACTCGTTATGGAATAATATCCTAATAAATTACATTGATTTTTTTCTAATCTTCTTTGATATTTTTCTGATTTTGTTCCCTAATTATGATATTCTAATATTACGCGTTTAATTATAACGTATTTGGCAGGTAGTGAAGTGTCGAAATTTTCCAACTATATGATCAGTTAATTGAATCTCCCCGCTTTAATTATAATGGCACTATTCAAGGATTCCTATAATGTGCAAAATTTTCCAAGTCTCAGCACTTGAAAGAGCTATAACTTTCTGCTTCTTGCTTTTCCAAGTTACCAGGTTGCCTCCAACAAGTGTAAAGCTCTAATACCATGTTACCATGGTACAAAGAGTTTAGGAAAGAAATCAAGAATTATTTAGAAAAGTATTATTTTTATTCATATTTCTCATTTGTGATTACAAAATTCTTACCAATATAAAGAACAAGAGTACGCTAAGAGTACACTCGTTATGGAACAATATGCTAATAAATTACATTGATTTTTTTTCTAATCTTCTTTGATATTTTCCTGATTTTGTTCCCTAATTATGATATTCTAATATCACGCGTTTAATTATAATGTATTTGGCAGGTACTCTGAAGTGTCGAAATTTTCCAACTATATGATCAGTTAATTGAATCTCCCCGCTTTAATTATAATGGCACTATTCAAGGATTCCTACAATTTGTCAAAATTACTAGTCAAGGATTCTTACAATGTGCAAAATTTTCCAAGCCTCAGCATTTGAAAGAGCTACAACTTTTCTGCTTTTTGCTTTTCCAAGTTACCAGGTTGCCTCCAACAAGTTTAAAGCTCTAGTACCATGTTACCATGGTACAAAAAGTTTAAGAAAGAAATAAAAAATTATTTAGAAAAGTATTATTTTTATTCATATTTCTCATTTGTGATAACAAAGTTCTTACCAATATATAGAACAGGAATACGCTAAGAGTACACTCGTTATGGAATAATATCCTAATAAATTATATTAATTTTTTTCTAATCTTCTTTGATATTTTTCTGATTTTGTTCCCTAATTATGATATTCTAATATTCCCCCTCAAGGTGAGTAGTGGGATCACCAATACTCAGCTTGGTTAGAACTTTAGCAAGGGCTTATCTTAAAACTGCTTTAGTAAGAATATCAGCCAACTGGTCTTCTGATCTCACAAATGGAAGCTCAATAAGTTCATTCTCAATTTTTTCTTTGATAAAGTGTCGATCCACCTCAACATGTTTTGTTCTATCATGTTGAACAGGATTCTCTGACATGCTGACTAGGAAGCACCGATACGACACGTGATACGGACACGACACGACACGGATACGCCGACACGTTCTTTGCTCTTACCAATATAAAGAACAAGAGTACGCTAAGAGTACACTCGTTATGAAATAATATGCTAATAAATTACATTGATTTTTTTTTCTAATCCTCTTTGATATTTTCCTGATTTTGTTCCCTAATTATGATATTCTAATATCACGCGTTTAATTATAATGTATTTGGCAGGTACTCTGGAAGTGTCGAAATTTTCCAACTATATGATCAGTTAATTGAATCTCCCCGCTTTAATGATAATGGCACTATTCAAAGATTCTTACAATTTGTCAAAATTACTAGTTAAGGATTCCTACAATGTGCAAAATTTTCCAAGCCTCAGCACTTGAAAGAGCTACACCTTTTCTGCTTCTTGCTTTTCCAAGTTATCAGGTTGCCTCCAAAAAGTTTAAAGCTCTAATACCATGTTATCATGGTACAAAGAGTTTAGGAAAGAAATCAAGAATTATTTAGAAAAGTATTATTTTTATTCATATTTCTCATTTGTGATAACAAAGTTCTTACCAATATATAGAACAAAAGTACACTAAGAGTACACTCGTTATGGAATAATATCCTAATAAATTAGATTGATTTTTTTCTAATCTTCTTTGATATTTTTCTGATTTTGTTCCCTAATTATGATATTCTAATTTCACGCGTTTAATTATAATGTATTTGGCAGGTAGTGAAGTGTCGAAATTTTCTAACTATATGATCAGTTAATTGAATCTCCCCGCTTTAATTATAATGGCACTATTCAAGAATTCCTACAATGTGCAAAATTTTCCAAGTCTCCGCACTTGAAAGAGCTACAACTTTCTGCTTCTTGCTTTTCCAAGTTACCAGGTTGCCTCCAACAAGTGTAAAGCTCTAATACCATGTTACCATGGTACAAAGAGTTTAGGAAAGAAATCAAGAATTATTTAGAAAAATATTATTTTTATTCATATTTCTCATTTGTGATTACAAAGCTCTTACCAATATAAAGAATAAGAGTACGCTAAGAGTACACTCGTTATGAAATAATATGCTAATAAATTACATTGATTTTTTTTTCTAATCCTCTTTGATATTTTCCTGATTTTGTCCCCTAATTATAATATTCTAATATCACGCGAAGAGTACGCTAAGAGTACACTCGTTATGGAATAATATCCTCATAAATTACATTGATTTTTTTCTAATCTTCTTTGAGTTCTTACCAATATATAGAACAAGTTTAGGAAAGAAATCAAGAATTATTTAGAAAAATATTATTTTTATTCATATTTCTCATTTGTGATAACAAAGTTCTTATCAATATATAGAACAGGAATACGCTAAGAGTATTCTTACCAATATAAAGAATAAGAGTATGCTAAGAGTACACTCGTTATGGAATAATATCCTCATAAATTACATTGATTTTTTTCTAATCTTCTTTGAGTTCTTACCAATATATAGAACAAGTTTAGGAAAGAAATCAAGAATTATTTAGAAAAATATTATTTTTATTCATATTTCTCATTTGTGATAACAAAGTTCTTATCAATATATAGAACAGGAATACGCTAAGAGTATTCTTACCAATATAAAGAATAAGAGTATGCTAAGAGTACACTCGTTATGGAATAATATCCTCATAAATTACATTGATTTTTTTCTAATCTTCTTTGAGTTCTTACCAATATATAGAACAAGTTTAGGAAAGAAATCAAGAATTATTTAGAAAAATATTATTTTTATTCATATTTCTCATTTGTGATAACAAAGTTCTTATCAATATATAGAACAGGAATACGCTAAGAGTATTCTTACCAATATAAAGAATAAGAGTATGCTAAGAGTACACTCGTTATGGAATAATATCCTCATAAATTACATTGATTTTTTTCTAATCTTCTTTGAGTTCTTACCAATATATAGAACAAGTTTAGGAAAGAAATCAAGAATTATTTAGAAAAATATTATTTTTATTCATATTTCTCATTTGTGATAACAAAGTTCTTATCAATATATAGAACAGGAATACGCTAAGAGTATTCTTACCAATATAAAGAATAAGAGTATGCTAAGAGTACACTCGTTATGGAATAATATCCTCATAAATTACATTGATTTTTTTCTAATCTTCTTTGAGTTCTTACCAATATATAGAACAAGTTTAGGAAAGAAATCAAGAATTATTTAGAAAAATATTATTTTTATTCATATTTCTCATTTGTGATAACAAAGTTCTTATCAATATATAGAACAGGAATACGCTAAGAGTATTCTTACCAATATAAAGAATAAGAGTATGCTAAGAGTACACTCGTTATGGAATAATATCCTCATAAATTACATTGATTTTTTTCTAATCTTCTTTGAGTTCTTACCAATATATAGAACAAGTTTAGGAAAGAAATCAAGAATTATTTAGAAAAATATTATTTTTATTCATATTTCTCATTTGTGATAACAAAGTTCTTATCAATATATAGAACAGGAATACGCTAAGAGTATTCTTACCAATATAAAGAATAAGAGTATGCTAAGAGTACACTCGTTATGGAATAATATCCTCATAAATTACATTGATTTTTTTCTAATCTTCTTTGAGTTCTTACCAATATATAGAACAAGTTTAGGAAAGAAATCAAGAATTATTTAGAAAAATATTATTTTTATTCATATTTCTCATATAATGGCACTATTCAAGAATTCCTACAATGTGCAAAATTTTCCAAGTCTCCGCACTTGAAAGAGCTACAACTTTCTGCTTCTTGCTTTTCCAAGTTACAGGTTGCCTCCAACAAGTGTAAAGTTCTGATACCATGTTACCATGGTACAAAGAGTTTAGGAAAGAAATCAAGAATTATTTAGAAAAGTATTATTTTTATTCATATTTCTCATTTGTGATTACAAAGTTCTTACCAATATATAGAACAAGAGTACGCTAAGAGTACACTCGTTATGGAATAATATCCTAATAAATTACATTGATTTTTTTCTAATCTTCTTTGATATTTTCCTGATTTTGTTCCCTAATTATGATATTCTAATATCACGCGTTTAATTATAATGTATTTGGCAGGTATTCTGAAGTGTCGAAATTTTCCAACTATATGATCAGTTAATTGAATCTCCCCGCTTTAATTTTAATGGCACTATTCAAGGATTCCTACAATGTGTCAAAATTACTAGTCAAGGATTCTTACAATGTGCAAAATTTTTCAATTGTCAGTTGTGGATGTAATTTCTCTGCAACTACAAAAATCAATGAAAAAATTTTATCAATTCCATTCAATCTAAGACCGGTTAAAAATTAGAATTGGTGAGAACCAATTAGAACCGTTAAACTCCAATCTAACCGAATCATTTGAGAAAAAATTTTAAAATTAATAAAGATATAGTTTAAATTTGGATCCTCTTTAAATCTTTGTATTACATATTTTTCTTGCCACCAAATTATATTATTTTTTATTATTTTATATGCTACTAAATAAGTATATAATAAAATTGTACAATAATTTTTTTAAATATT
>NC_029785.2:3566108-3566775 GCF_000816755.2 Arachis ipaensis
AAATGCCCCTTCTAAAATGAAATACAGCAGTAGGAAGAGCCTCCCAAAGACATAGCCAGGCCAAAAATTTGTGCTTTTCCGGAACATGTTGACGCCAAAGCCAAAGCCAATTACCCCTATCCTCCCAACTAAACATCTTCTTACAAAGCCATAAATAACCACTATGAGCATCATAAACCTTTGAGGCCACACCAGTCCAACACCAGCCGAACTCTGAACCAGCTTGAACATCTGGGTTGTAAGAATTAATGTTGCTCTGCAGAGACTGATTCAGAGGAGAATAGATATTCTCAAGGTTCCACTGTCCAGATGACCAAAGGTCCAAGATCCTGAGATCCGAATCAGAAATGTGAACATAATCCATCTCCTGACACAGTCGCCCCTCTCTTCTCCATTTAGAAAACCAAAAGTTCTGTTCCAAATCCCCAATGCACCAACTAAAACCTTCCTTTAGGATATCCCAAGCTCGACATATACTCTTCCAAACATAAGATCCCCTTCCTCGAGACCGACTAAAACAATCATCCTTAGAAGAATGGTATTTCTCCGTCAACAGTTGAACCCATAGCTTGTTGGGATGGTGAAAAAGTTGCCAAACTAGTTTTCCAAGAAGAGCAATATTGGCACAAAAAGGATCTCTAATTCCCAGACCTCCAAACTTCTTAGG
>NC_029785.2:3567795-3570354 GCF_000816755.2 Arachis ipaensis
AGAGTGATTAAGGTTCACCCCTAAATACTTGCCCAAGTTCTGAACGAATCTGATGGAGGAGACTCCAGTGAAAATCTCTTTTCTTGTCGATGAAACATTCCTGGAGCATAGCGCTTTAGATTTTTCCACATTAACCTTCATCCCAGAGGCTCTGCAGAAATTTTCCAAAGCTACCATTACAGTTTGAACTTGCTATTTTTCAGCTTTACAGAAAAGAAGCAAATCATCAGCAAACATCAAATGAGAAATTCTTTGACCCCCTCTAGAAACCGCAACTGGCTTCCACAAGCCCTTATCAACTTGCTGATTAATAGAACAGGACAATCTCTCCATACACAACACAAACAGATATGGTGATATAGGATCTCCTTGCCTAAGACCCCTGCTCGGAGTAAAGCTATTTAATCTATCCCCATTCCAGAGGATAGACAGTGCCACTGCTCTCTGGATTTTTGAAACCATAGAAGTTCCTCCTGCACAAGCGTGTTATTAAATTCCTCAATCAGCTGTTTTTCTTTTTGCCGCATAGACAAATCTTCCATTACTTCAAGTCGCTTCTGAAGGAAATTAATCTGTCTCTCCAATTTGCATTTCCTAATGAAAATGTTGCCGAACACTTTAGAATTAAACTTCAAAGAGTTCTTCTGCAGTTCTGAAAGCTTGCCATGCATCTCTCTGTAGCCAGTCTGCCATGACTGGTTCACAATATTTCTGTACCCCGGATGAGTTGCCCAAGCTGCGATAAACCGAAAAGGTCTATTCTTTTTCGGTTGGGGACGACTTGTACAGCGTACTAGGATAGGACAATGATCAGATTGAAGCCTATTTAAAATTTCTGCGTAAGCCTCTGGAAATAGAGATAGCCAGCCACTATTGATACAAACCCGGTCAAGTTTTTTCGCCACCTCAACACCATTTTTAACCCTTCTGTACCAAGAAAATTATCTTCCAATAGTCTTCAAGTCAAACAGATTACTATCCCCTAGAGAGGCAGCAAGCCGATCTGCATGATGACTCGAGAAGAGGCAACCCTTAGATTCATGAGAGAATAGTACTTCATTAAAATCACCAAGAACAATCCATGGCCCGCAGAAAGACGAAGACTGAGTAACAAGATAATCCCATAGCAAAACTCTGGTATTAAATTGAGGACTACCATAGATATCACTGCACCTCCAAATCACATTATTTACCTGAACCTCAACTGTAACACACTGATCGAAAGCATCAAGCCATTTGCAGTGAACACCCTGTATTGCAGAAAGGAACCAAATACCCCCTTGTGTCCTGACGCCTCCACTATACCAATAGGGTGATAACCAAGTCTTTCCCAGAACATTTTCAAGTGTTGAAAAGGACAGTGAGTTTCAACCACAATAAAAATTACAGGTTTAAATTTCCTAACCAGCTCTTTACAATTCACCCGGGGCTAACTTATTAGAAGCACCCCTAATATTCCAAGCTATTATATTTAAACTATCCATAATATAAAATATAAAAATATAAAACAAGGAAATCAAAGTGCTTCACCAACCTCAAACCGAGGCTTGCCCAGCGGAAGTGACTCCCGTGACCTTCAGGTTTGCCGGATCTCCCTGGAATATCTCCTTAATCCTGCCTACCAACGCAGTAACAGCCGGCAATGCGCCTTCCTTCTCCAATGGAACCGCCACGGTAACACCCTCCTTCACGGTTGCAGGAAGACATGACGATGCTTCCACCACCGTGCCTCCATTCTTCTCAACTGGCGAGATCTGTAGGGACCCCGGCCTTGGTCGTTTTCGGAGAGAGGGCCCGCAAGGCACTGGGGTGTGTCGGGTTGAGGAGATCGACGTCTCACCAACACGGGAAGCGCTGTGTCCGACCTTGACTCGTGACCCGACCCTAGCACGATAGGAGCTTGATCCATTCGTGTGAGAGAAGTGAATGGTGGGCTTGATTACTCTACCCGAATCGATTCTGGATTGAATGCCTCTTTGGACCTTGTTAGATTGCTTCTGACCCAGCTTGGTTTTACCTTTCCTCACGCTCCCAGCCTGGTTCATCATACATGCAAGCCTCCTCAACATTATTTCCTTCCAAATTATTAGCCTCCAAATCTTCTTGCAAATTCGATGCAGGATTCTCGCCAGTAACGCCACCTACCACATTAGGTTCTACTTCATTTGAATTGTGAATTTTGGTCTCAGGATGTAGCACTGCCTTTGTACCGTCCCGTGGCTTGGTGGCATCGGAATCAACATTCTTTCCTTCCCTAGAGTCTCTACCCAAGCACTGTGCCATATCGTGACCATAACGGGCACAAGAGTTACAAATTAAATTTAAACTTTCATACTCCACTACATGAGTTACGCCTTCCACAATGATATGCTTGATCACTGTCAGTCCTAAATTTATTTGAACACATACTCGGGCATATCGTCCTCTCTCAGCCAATTTAGTGGCTAAGTCCACTTTGATGGGAACTCCTATTGCAGAAGCAATACGCATCATGGCCTGTTCCTGATAGCACCAGATTGGGAGCCCCGAAATCCGAACCCATACAAGCGTAGACCCGAA
>NC_029785.2:3570886-3573893 GCF_000816755.2 Arachis ipaensis
TGGCGAGCTCTGTAGGGACCCCGGCCTTGGTCGTTTCCGGAGAGAGGACCCGCAAGGCACTGGGGTGTGTCGGGTTGAGGAGATCGACGTCTCACCAACACGGGAAGCGCTGTGTCCGACCTTGACTCGTGACCCGACCCTAGCACGATAGGAGCTTGATCCATTCGTGTGAGAGAAGTGAATGGTGGGCCTGATTACTCTACTTGAATCAGTTTTGGATTGAATGCCTCTTTGGACCTTGTTAGATTGCTTCTGACCCAGCTTGGTTTTATCTTTCCTCACAACTTGCTCCCAGCCTGGTTCATCATGCATGCAAGCTTCCTCAACATTATTTCCTTCCAAATTATTAGCCTCCAAATCTTCTTGCAAATTCGATGCAGGATTCTCGCCAGTAACGCCACCTACCACATTAGGTTCTACTTCATTTGAATTGTGAATTTTGGTCTCAGGATGTAGCACTGCCTTTGTACCGTCCCGTGGCTTGGTGGCATCGGAATCAACCCTCTTTCCTTCCCTAGAGTCTCTACCCAAGCACTGTGCCATATCGTGACCATAACGTGCACAAGAGTTACAAATTAAATTTAAACTTTCATACTCCACTACATGAGTTACGCCTTCCACAATGATATGCTTGATCACTGGTAGTCCTAAATTTATTTGAACACATACTCGGGCATATCGTCCTCTCTCAGCCAATTTAGTGGCTAAGTCCACTTTGATGGGAACTCCTATTGCAGAAGCAATACACATCATGGCCTGTTCCTGATAGCACCAGATTGGGAGCCCCGAAATCCGAACCCATACAAGCATAGACCCGAAGGATTACTCACATGGCTGAAAATCTATATCCCACGGTTTTACAGCAACATAGTGCCCCTCAATCAACCACGGACCACCAAGCATGACCTTCTCACGATCTTCACATGCATCGAATTTTACCATGAAGTACCCAAACCCCACATCAAGCAGATCAAAGCCACCTTTAATGCGCCAAACCATCCGAAACTTGTGTGAAAGAGCTGTGTAACTATAATTTTTATCAAGAACCGTAATCATTAAAGCTTCTCGATAAGGCTCTGCCAAACAAAGCTTGGCTTCTTCAGTGAAGTTTACACATGGAGGTTGGAAATCACCCTGCTTGCCCACCATCGTGGCTATACTATCCCCAGATAGAGATCCTGCAAGTGCAAACGCCTTCGATTTCTCTGGACCAATGACTTTATCTCTAAAAGAGATCTTTGTAGGATTTGAAAAACTCCCTCGTGAAAAACCCTCCTTGGCACCGGATGCACTCCCACCCACACTCTCCCCCTTATCTCTTCCGACGGCATGGCCGCCATGCTCACTGTGTTTCGCCCTCAAACACTCGTTCCCGCTCTCTCCTTCTCTCATTCTCTCTGAGTACTGAGTACGTACTCTTTCTCGAAGAATTGATGAGATCCATCAGAAATCAAAAAAAGAAATTCATATTTCTAAATTTATCTATTGATATAGGTGAGAGATTACTAAACTGTATACCTATATTTGGTGGCCTGTACCTATATAATCACAATCACGTAAATAATTATTTTATAGTCAATTAGATGTATTACCGTTTTAGTTAAAAATTACACTAGTCAAATATCTTAATAAATGTCAAAATTTTCCAATTATGATAAACTAATTGAATGTATCACGTGTTACCATGGTACAAAGAGTTTAGGAAAGAAATCAAGAATTATTTAGAAAAGTATTATTTTTATTCATATTTCTTATTTGTGATTACAAAGTTCTTACTAATATATAGAACAAGAGTACGCTAAGAGTACACTCGTTATGGAATAATATCCTAATAAATTACATTGATTTTTTTCTAATTTTCTTTGATATTTTCCTGATTTTGTTCCCTAATTATGATATTATAATACTCCCCCTCAAGGTGAGTAGTGGGATCACCAATACTCAACTTGGTTAGAACTTTATCTTCTGATCTCACAAATGGAAGTTCAATAATTTCATTCTCAATTTTTTCTTTGATAAAGTGTCGATCCACCTCAACATGTTTAGTTCTATCATGTACAGGATTCTCATTGCGCTTTCTTGTCACATTTCAACTGGCTTGGCGATTGTGGTGGAAACTCAATCTCTGTCATCAATTGTCTTATCTACAATACTTCAGTTATGCCTTTAACGATCCTTCGAAATTCTGCCTCAGCACTTGAAAGAGTTACACCTTTCTACTTCTTGTTTTTCCAAGTTACCAGGTTACCTCCAACAAGTGTAAAGCTCTGATACCATGTTACCATGGTACAAAGAGTCTAAGAAAGAAATCAAGAATTATTTAGAAAAGTATTATTTTTATTCATATTTCTCATTTGTGATTACAAAGTTCTAACCAATACGTAGAACAAGAGTACGCTAAGAGTACATTCGTTATGGAATAATATCCTAATAAATTGCATTGATTTTTTTCTAATCTTCTTTGATATTTTCCTGATTTTGTTCCTAATTATGATATTCTAATATCACGCGTTTAATTATAATGTATTTGGCAGGTACTCTGAAGTGTCGAAATTTTCCAACTATAGGATCAGTTAATTGAATCTCCCCACTTTAATTATAATGACACTATTCAAGGATTCGTACAATGTGTCAAAATTACTAGTCAATGATTCCTATAATGTGCAAAATTTTCTAATTGTCAGCTGTGGATGTAATTTTTCTGCAACTACAAAAATCAATGAAAAAATTTTATCTTCAATCTATGACCGGTTAAAGATTATAATTGGTGAGAACCAATTAGAACCGGTAAAATCCAATCTAACCGAATCATTTGAGAAAAAATTTTAAAATTAATAAAGATATAGTTTAAATTTGGATCCTCTTTAAATCTTTGTATTACATATTTTTCTTGCCACCAAATTATATTATTTTTTATTATTTTATATGCTACTTAATAAGTATATAATAAAATTGTACAATAATTTTTTTAAATATTATTTTAGTTCTATACTCACTTATATTTAAA
>NC_029785.2:3574796-3586158 GCF_000816755.2 Arachis ipaensis
TATGCACTAATAATAATAATAATAATAATAATAATAATAATAATATAACATTTCATTATAATATCTAAATTAAATTACTACACTAAATAAATCAATATTAATTTTTTTATCAGTAATAACATAATTCTAACTACTAAAAAAAACAACAATAATAATAATATTGTGTATAATTTGTGATTCGAAGAATTGATGAGATCCATCAGAAGTCAAAAAAGGAAATTCATATTTCTAAATTTATCTATTGATATAGCGGAGAGATTACTAAACTGTGTACCTATATTTGGTGGCCTCTGGCCTGTACCTATATAATCACAATCACGTAAATAATTATTTTATAGTCAATTAGATGTATTACCATTTTAGTTTAAAATTACACTAGTCAAATATCTTAATAAATGTCAAAAATTTCCAATTATGATAAACTAATTGAATGTATCATACGTTTTAATTATAATGTATTTGGCAGGTACTCTGAAGTGTTAAAATTTTCTAACTATATGATCAGTTAATTGAATCTCCTCGCTTTAATTATAATGGCACTATTCAAGGATTCCTACAATGCCTCAAAATTACTAGTCAAGAATTTCTACAATGTGCAAAATTTTTCAATTGTCAGTTGTGGATGTAATTTCTCTGCAACTACAAAAATCAATAAAAAATTTTTATCAGTTTGATTCAATATAAGACCGGTTAAAGATTAGAATGGATGAGAACCAATTAGAACCGGTAAAATCCAATCTAACCGAATCATTTGAGAAGAATTTTTAAAATTAATAAAGATATAGTTTAAATTTGGATCCTCTTTAAATCTTTGTATTACATATTTTTCTTGACACCAAATTATATTATTTTTTATTATTTTATATGCTACTTAATAAGTATATAATAAAATTGTACAATAATTTTTTTAAATATTACAATAACATAATCCTAACTACTAAAAAAAACAATAATAATAATAATATTGTGTATAATTTGTAATTCGAAGAATTGAAGAGATCCATCAGAAGTTAAAAAAAAATCATATTTCTAAATTTATCTATTGATATAGCGGAGAGATTACTAAATTGTGTACCTATATTTGGTGGCCTGTACCTATATAATCACAATCAACGTAAATAATTATTTTATAGTCAATTATATGTATTACCATTTTAGTTAAAAATTACACTAGTCAAATATCTTAATAAATGTCAAAATTTTCCAATTACGATAAACTAATTGAATGTATCACGCGTTTTAATTATAATGTATTTGGCAGGTACTCTGAAGTGTCGAAATTTTTTAACTATATGATCAATTAATTGAATCTCCCCGCTTTAATTATAATGACACTAATTAAGGATTCATACAATGTGTCAAAATTACTAATTAAGGATTCCTCAATGATAAAAAAATTTCATCAGTTCGATTCAATCTAAGACCGGTTAAAGATTAGAATTGATGAGAACCAATTAGAACCGGTTAGAGGTGTTCATGGATCGGATCCCATACGCATATCCGCGGTGTTTAGGCTTATGACAAGTTGCAACCTAGTAATGCTATGTAGAATCATGAAGTGTCATGAACATAGATTAGTGATGGTAATGGGTCATGTTGTCCTTGTAGCAGACACCAACCAAGGAGAAGAATAAGTTGTTGATCTGGATGTCAGATTATGATTTAATGGAACAGCTCTTATGGGTTATTTATCAGAAATATTTTGTTCCGATTAGTGGGGTGTTAGGATGCTGAGTGCGAGGTTCTAACTTGTGAACAGTGTGCTCTCTTCTCACGAATCTGTACCCTATGTGAAGGGAGTAATAACATTATAAACTTGAGGATGTGATTACAAGCTGCCTTGAATGGACCTGATGTATTTGTGGTGGGGTTGAGCTTAGATTCTTGTTATCCGATAAATGATGATTAAGATAAAATTAACCCCCCCTTTTTTTTTAATTTCTTTTTCTTAGAAACGAAACACATTTTCCTCCATAACCCTTCTCTACCCTCCAACCAAACATATCTTGGGAGTAGGTTATCTACGTGGCCAGAAATTTTATGCATATAGATACATGTGTTATTCCTTTGTATGTACCCTATCAGCTTCTGCACAACCAATATCATAGTTGGTATTTTAATCATATCTGCTGAAGGGAGGGAGTATCATGATATCGGTTTTTGGTGCAGGATGCGATGGGTTCGAAAATGGTTCAATTGCAGATGTTTTAAAAACAATAGTGAAAAAGGATGGATACAGAAGGCTCATGCGAGGATGGATTCCAAGGATGCTGTTCCATGCTCCTGCAGCCGCAATCTGCTGGTCAACGTACGAGGCTGGGAAGTCCTTTTTCCAAGAATTAAATCAGAGTAAGGACAGCAGCATCATATGAACAAATGGAGTTAGAATACCCCTTGTTCTGTATTTACATTGTGGTTAGTTTATTTGTCAACATCATTAGTAAAGAGCTTCTTCAATCAGGGGCATGGCCTAGCTTTTCATGTCCTGTGGAACCCTGAAGGATTACATAATTATGAGGCAGGCGTTAGCTTAAGTTAGGGGGTACATTCTTTAGTATTGTACACCCTGCCAATTTTGATAAACTATTCTTATAATTATATTTTTTATTATTTTTGTTTAGTTCATTGTAATATTTATACCTTTTACCACAAGGTTATTCCTTGAATACATCCCCTATCCCACGCTTATAGCAAATCCATAGTTTAAGGATTCATGATAATGCATTTGTTTCTTTACCTTTGTATTATTAACATTTGACTAGAAGGATTGTCATATATTCTGGAACTTTAAGAGATTCACTTTTATGGCAACTACTGTGTTAGTATATTTATCGGGCACTTTAATTTGTTGCTTTGTTATTGAAATCAGGTAGGGTAGGGTTTGTCATGTGTGATTCTTTCGTGTTTGTGGGATTCTCATGACAGAGTTAAGTTTTGAATTTTCCATATAGTTATATTTGGTTTTGGCTAGTCATCCTTTTCCTGAAATTCTCCCTACCCTTTCATTTGTCACTTCACTTTTTAGTATTTTTTTAGATCTTAAAGTACTGATTAAGAATATATCAAAGTCTAAAATATCTGACAAAGGAATTGAAGAGAGTATTTTTTACCAGAATTCTAATTCAAATTGACAGTAATTATAACGTTATTTTTCTGTAGAATTACTTACATAACTACCCTTCATCAGAAACAGACGTAACATTTCAAAAACAGAAATTTAATTTATAAAGAATATCACATTATACAACACTCTCTAAATGCATGATGCACAACATAACACTTCATAGCAAAGCATAAATATTTCCATGAAAAATCCTTATGTCCATTTTTCGAGTGCATCACCAACATTTAGTGATCACAGTATACTGAAGAGAATTGTTGCTATGGTGATCTCCACAATCAGGATCTTTGCTTTCTTCAAGTATAATCAACTAATCAAGATGGATTAGCAGTTCTCAGGAACTTACAACCTGACCAACAATTACGGTAATATCATCAAGCTTCCCACCTGATACAGTGATATAATAGTGTGGTTAGCCACAAATAATAGTGTGGTTAGCCACAAATTCGGAGAAAAATAGTCATTATAAAATTGCTAAGATTAGTCTCTAGGTAAAGATATGAATAGTAGCTTTCATGATGTCATAAATTCAAACCTCCATGCGCCTTGCAATACACAACTGTAAGAAGGAACGGATTTTCAGACGTGGAAATTTCACAACATTATCGTGTTGATTCTCATCATTGATCAAGAAGGCGGAGCCAAGTATAGACCCATAGAAAGTCAAAAACATCTAATCAATGGTGAAAATCAACACGATAAGGTCATGGGAAATCTTCACATGAGCATACCCTCATTTTATGGTGTGTTTTGCCTTACCTGTAAGCTTCATTCCAAGAATCTTCTTCCATAGCGGCGCATCATAACCCTGGCATATCGGTAGAGAAACATTAAAAAAAAATATGAAAAGGGAGAGCCAAAGTTTGTGAAACTCTTAACTAAACTTTCTCTGATTCAAAAAGTTGTCAATTTTGACAAAGTAGCACATCAAAAAATTAATATACTTGGACAATCCGAGTATATTAATTTTTCAATACACTACTTTGTCGAAATTGACCATCATTTCAAAACGGAAGCGTAACTTTTTCTTTACCTTAGACCTGGCCTCCAATGAATAGGGAGAATCAAAATTTGAATCCGTGGCATGAATTCTTGCCAAGTTAGCTAATGCCTTTGCTAGCAACAAAATGAAGAAGAGACTCGTGTGTAATATTCCTTAACCTCAAGGGAGGACAATGTCGTTCACTCAAGAACAAATGCATGTACCTTGAGAACAGAATAATTATAACTTAAAAACAATATTCATTGTCATAATTACCTCCATATCTTCAACAAAATTAGAAGCATTAGCCAGCAATTCACGTGGGAACAACGAAGGATCCACATCCTCTTCTGCCCAACTGTGGCACAGAACGAGAAGAAGATAATGTTAACACAGCTCAATTTTAACATATGATGCAATCTTACTCCAGTTAAGTTAATTAATCAAAACCAGTTTCAAAGTTTTATATTGTGTTTTTGTTCAATGATTGAAGTTTTACACTAGGAAAGAGCTAGATACAGAGAGAGAGAGAGAGAGAGAGAGAGAGAGAGAGTAGCATACCCAGAAACACCATCAGCAATAGCAAGAACTCCCCCATTATAGTTGCTGACAAGCAAAGCATCTTCCCCACCTCTATCAACCTTAAGAAAAAGAACAGGACTTCAGAAAGTGGGAGGGACATGAGAAATGATAGAATAAATTCCATCTAATGCCACCATCTTATGTTGGTTTTCTTCCCTCTAATTTGGGAGGAATAGGATTCAATGCAAAATGCTAATTTCTTTCCCCCCAACAAAATTAGTATATTCCATTGCTATATCAAAAAAATAGAATGAAAAATTACTCCATTTTAATAACAAAAATATCAAAACAATGGAACAGAACAATTATATGATTATATCACTCTACTCCATTCCATTCCCTTGCTTTCCTCTCCATCTTATTCCATTCCGGGATTTCAACTGAAAACTCTTCTTCCAGGTATCTTTAACCCTACAGGTCAAGAATTAATCTGTTATGGGACTCAGTTCTATTTAAGGATTTGTCGCTGGCCAATGGGTTGCTGTATACACAAGACGAGATTCAAACTCCTGACATTTGTTTAAGCGAACTAGTGAGCTAACCACTAGACTAACCCAACTTAGTTGAAAAACAATTTAATTTATTAATGATGACAAATATGAGTTTGGTTGGGTTAAAAGCCCAATTTGTGTTTGATTGTTGTATAGTTGTGCAGGCCCAAAAGTCATTGGTGCAGCCCAAACAATGGAACCACAAGGCTAAAAAATCAGCAAGCCGAATAAGAAGAACATATGTACAAAGAGTTCTTAACAAAGACCAAACCCACAAGCCTCAAACACAAACTCCATCAGCTGCAATGTTAAACGCTTCGGGTAAAGCTTAGGAAGGAAAATGGAGTTCACTTCTCAATCCATCATCGAAGAAAAAAGAGGAAAAAGTCAAATCACATTGGAGCCATGAATCAAATCTAGGGCAGATCAAGCATAATTAGAAAAAAAAGTTAAAAGTTTTCCATAAACATACAAATCAATTACTTGCTTAATCTTCCTTCCCTCTGTGCATACATTTCGAATAACAAGAAGAAAAAGGATTAATTATTCAGGACATGAGAAATGATAGAATAAATTCCATCTAATGCCACCATCTTATGTTGGTTTTCTTCCCTCTAATTTGGGAGGAATAGGATTCAATGCAAAATGCTAATTTCTTTCCCCCAACAAAATTAGTATATTCCATTGCTATATCAAAAAAATAGAATGAAAAATTACTCCATTTTAATAACAAAAACATCAAAACAATGGAACAGAACAATTATATGATTATATCACTCTACTCCATTCCATTCCCTTGCTTTCCTCTCCATCTTATTCCATTCTATTAGCTTCCACTAATTACCAATCCAAACATAAATATGACATGGGTTTATCAGAATTTAGCACTCTTAGTACCTTGTCTGGATGAGGAAGGAGGCAAGACCCAACAGAAAATGAAACCTCTGACCTATCAACATAAGCAAACATGAAACAAACAAAGAAACCCAAGTTTAAGAAAGGCCCAACAAGTCTAAAACCATGAAAGAGAATCAGATAAGATATAGTTTGGTGAGTAGCTGACCGAATTGCAGGGTTTAGCTCAGAAGAAGAAGAAGAACAAGGAAGCAACAGTCTTTTCTTCTTTTTGGCAGTTTCATCAATACCACCAGATATAGAAGAATGAAGGAGTGGTTGAGAGTGAGGAATGATTGCAGCCCTCAATATGGGAATTGCCATTGCTTCCTTCTTCCTCTCCTTCACACACTGCCACTGCCATGAATTGTGAAAATGAACGTTTATCGCTTACAATAAAAGAAACAAAATTACAAAGTATGATATAAATATTAAAGGTTGTATAATTCTCACAACAAGCACCAGTGGTCTAGTGGTAGAATAGTACCCTGCCACGGTACAGACCCGGGTTCGATTCCCGGCTGGTGCAGAGCTGTGAAGAGGCTTGCGCTCACTGTGATGGATTGGGTCTATCACCAGCATCTGTTTACTCGGATGAAAAGGAACGCATCTGAGCTCTAATATATCATTTTTTTTTTTTGTTAACCAACATTGTCTACGCCAATAGAATTTGTTGGTTTAATAATAGATTCATGTATTAGAGTGTTGGTATGAGAATCATTTTCCATGATTCATCACTGATCATGAAGAGTAACAAAGCTAAGAATATCATCATCAATACTCAATTTCACAACAATTATGTTAAGGAATATTACTTTATATTTTTATATTTGTTTAATAAATTTAACTATAAGGTTGTTTAGAAAAATAAATTATAGATAGATTTAATGTGTACAATTATTTTTTGGGATCCTTGGTTAAACATAGATAAATCATAATTTAAAAAAAAAAAAGTTAAAACGTAAAATTTAAAAGGGTCTAAAGTAGAAATAAATAAAATTTTATCACAAAATTTCTCAAGATGGCTACGTACTGTACTTTGGCACTATGTACTATGTAGCTCCGCCCACGGACCAATTATTTTTCTTTAAAATTAATTTATTTTGCTCGATACAAAAATTAGGGCAATTTTATAGTGCCTATAATTATATGTTTAAATTTTCTAAACCCGAGTGTTAACTGTTAAGAGATGAGAGTATGAGACCCACTCTTTTATAAAAATTGAAACATGCTAATTTTGTAGGCACTATAGAACATACCCAAAAATTATTACTAACTAATTTGAATGTCGCTCATCTAATAGAATAGTAACTTTTAAAAGGTTCATTAATTAGGTAAGGGTGGTATTTTCTTTTCGTTTTCTGCCAGGAGAAGTAGTGGTGGTTGACAACGAACTAGTTCGGTTAAATCAAGGAAAAGCAGATTATAATTCTTGAATAACCCAAAATCAAAAGTGCTTCCATGATCCGATTGACATTTGAAAATTTAACAGCTTTGATTATATTAGGAGAGATCAGAGTGCTAGAAGGAATATCCCTGTTGCTCATATTGATATCTTACCTTCAAAGTTCATGCAGATACACCATTCAGGTTAAGGTCATAAAATAATTTAGAAGCATTTCACTTAAGGTGGACCATAATCATATAAAAGTTCATGATATTAACATTTGATATATAATGCACATTTGAAAAGAAGTAAAGGGGCTAGTATCAAATAACTTAATTAAATAGTTTGGTTGCTTATTGCTGGTGTTGTGTTCTTTCAGCCCCAATCACCACAAATTAGGAGTAGCTAGCTCTAAGGCCAATTTGTTACTTCACTATTAGTTTGTAAATAATATACTTACATTAGAACTTGATGGATATTAGAGATGTGAAAGATTAACTTGATGATGAATAATGGTGAATCACGAAAGGGATTCAATACAGCTATATATTGTGCTTTTTATATTACAGTTACATCCACCAATTAATCTACAATAATCTAATTACAGTTGGTGTCAACTGCCAACTATGGTTAACTTAAAAGTGCCACCATGGTTAGTGTCATAGAACTGGACTCTGAGAAGGTCCAATAATTGTGTGATGCAGTGAATCAAGAAGTCCCTGAAGCCGAGAAGGTTCAGATTGCCAATTGCCAATTACCTATGTCCTCTATGTAAGGTTCTCATGGATCTGATCTTTGACAAGTTTAGCAGACAAAATTTAGTGTCTAAGTTTTTGATGGATAACTTCATTATAATGTTTTTTGTGTTCTTAGGAAAACTATGCTGTGTCTCTGAGGGCTTAAAAGTAGTAGAAGTGTTAGTAATCAAGGCAAAGTCTTAGGGTTAATTATGCTTTACCTCAATTACCACACGATGTGCACTTAAGCCATAGAATTGTGTAAATCAACCTTCTGAATTTGCCTAAATGTGTAAATTAATCATGTTCGAATTCTACCATAAATTAACAAAACTAACACATTTTTGTGTCACGGGCATTATCTATGCTTTCGTTTATCCTGACAGATCAATGGAAATTCAGGGGACCTCGAATACTTCTAAGCTCTTTTTTAACCTATTATATTAGGTGTATATAAAAATCAATCATTAAATTAATCACTATTCACTAATATAAAATATATGTTAAAATATAAATATTAAACAACATATATTTTATATATAAATACATCTAGATTGATTTTAATAACTATTTTTAGTGTGTATATCACAATTTTTTTTAACCAATGACAACTATTTTTAGGATTGATATGTACTATCTAGAATTAAACTGATTTTAGAGTTTACCAAAAATCGAACTCTTAACATTTTAAATTTAGAGCTCTAATATCATGTCATGATATCACTCATCCCAAAAACTTCAACTGATTGGAAAAAGATAACATTAATGGCTATATCTCTAATACTTCCCTAAACTTTCATTGTACAACTTTCTCATAATATTTTGGCGTTCATAAACACATACGCAAATATCCGAGACTATCAATCACTTCATTAACATGAAAGTCTTTCTAGATAGATATGCATAAGAATAAGATTAATCTTAAAAAAATTAATTAAGAAAAAATAAGGATTAACGTTGATCAAGTGTTGGGTGACAGTCTCAACCTGCGAAGCTGATCGATCCAGCGGTCCTCGGGAACCCGATCGGCCCAATCGGGAGCCACGCCGCCGAAAGAAACGCCGCGCATGGCCTCCATAACCCGCGTCGCGTTCTCCTCACTCAGCGGCGCGTTTCTTCTATTCTCGTCCTCACTGAACGCCCTCCGTATCTCTTCTCTTCTATTCCTCTCTTCTTCCTCCTCCTCTTCTTCTTCGTATACGACGTCGTTTTGATCCAAAGACGAGATCCCGTTCTCAGCCACACCGTTAATGCCGTTCTCGCCGTCCGATTCGCCACTGCCATCGTCGACGCCGGAGATCGGCTGGTAGTATTCCGCTGCAGCTGCCTCGTCTCCGGAATTCGTATCCGAATCGCTTCCGTGTCCGTTTTCTACGCACCACAGGAAAAAAAAAGGGAAAAAATAATGAAATAAAAAAGAAAATTAAAATGAAATTATGGACATTGTGAAGAGATTTAGTTTTCACCTTGGTTGAAATTATTGATGGTGGCGTTCATTGTTGGGAGCTGAAGAAGAAAGTGGAGGCAAAGATCGAAGAGGGAAGAAACTGTAAAATAAGCGCCCTGAAACTGAAATGATATTTTAATAACAATAAATCAATAATAATCGTAAAAGATGAAAAATGAAATGCACCAGCCGGGAATCGAACCCGGGTCTGTACCGTGGCAGGGTACTATTCTACCACTAGACCACTGGTGCTTCTTGAAAATCCAGATACATGCAACATTTTATTGTTGACATTCATAAATTTTTACATTCTATACCAATTACATGGATTCAATAAAAAGAATATATATAAAGAAGTAAATTACTACCCTGTTTTATTTAACATAATTTTATATCTACTCAAGAATAATTGCTAGGCAACATGTTATAAATTAGTTAGTAATAATTTTTGATATACATACCAAGCAACTAATAGAATGGTTAGGGCCCGTTTAGGAAACTTTAAAAGTAACTTTTTTTAACTTTTGACTTATAAAAAGTAGTAGTATTAATGTCTGGTGCAATTTTCAAAATCAAATTGTAACTTTCTAAGAAACTATTTTGGAGCTTATAGAGAAGTTAAAAAAATGACTTCTCTCATAATACTTCTACTTTTCATCACATTTCTATAAAATAAGTACTTCTAGAATTAAAAATCCAAACACAAAATAACTTATTTATAAGTTACTTTTAACAGAGTCATTTATTGTTTAAATTATTTTATCAAAAGGAGCTTAATTAAGTTGGTTACCCAAACTGGGCCTAGGTGCCAAAAGGATCACCTAAGACCTCTTCGCAAAATACAAGTGATGAGTGCTGACCACACCAATCTTGAGAATCTCTTGGTAGAAATGGTTCAAGAAAGGTTCAAATGTTTTAAATTAAATCCGAAGCTTCCACACGGCAAGTTTTTCTCATAAAGTGATGGATTGATGGATATAAATTCAAACCATTTTAGTTCCGGAGACGATAAGAACGAGAAAGCATGAGACATGTGTCAGCTTTTGTCACAAATATTATATTAAGTAAATTAAATATCATGATGAACATGTATTATTGGTTCCTTCAACAAATTTGAAATCAATTAACTTTTTTTTTTCATTCATTTTATTTATTTATTTATTTTTTGTATAAACAAAACACTCACTCTAAACATTCTCATCATTCAGTTTCATTCATGGATTTAAAATAACGTACTGTTTGGAGAAGATGCAAAAGATTGAGAGGCCTATTTGAGTGGTAACTAGATGTGATGATTGTAACAGCGTGTGTGTGGGTTCTAAATTATATTTATGATGTAAGGTTTAATTTAGGGTTTATAATAAATAACTTCCAGTATTATAATCTATAGAATAAAAAATACCCTTAATTTTAATTGTGTTAAATACATCTGACTATAAATTATGCATGCTTTCTTTTCATTATAGGTAGAAGATAAATTATAGGTGATGATTCTATGTATGCATCTTTTCTTGGTACGATTTTCACAAACAAAATCCAATAACATATGAATGAAATTTAAAGAGAGATGTTTATGAAAGAAAACAATTAATAAATATAGCTACTTGCATGAGAATTATTAGTAATAATAATGCTACTACTACCTACTGGGTACCTTATATTTTTCAAATCAAATAACGCATGGATAAGAATTGAGAAACTTGCTTATTAATAAATCAAGC
>NC_029785.2:3586944-3587842 GCF_000816755.2 Arachis ipaensis
AATATTAAATTCATATATATACTATGAAAATTGATTTTATTCTCCAAAAAATTTATGCTTCCAAACGCCCTCTAACTGCTTATAATTTGACATGTAATTTATCTTTAGTACATGACATAATTTGTATTAATCAAGAAAACGGATAAAAGCCTCATAAAGTAAGTGAATATAATGGATAGCATAACTTCAACTGTGAAAGATCTTGAGATAAATTTAGTTTACCCGAAAAATCCAATAAATGAAAAAATTGGCTTATCTTAAGAAAATTGGAGAATGGATTTATAAATCAAAAATGTTATTTGTACACTAAAATTAGTCACCAATGTATTTGTATATAAATAAATGTGTACTTTAATTTATTTTTAATATATATTTATATTTTAATATATATTTTATACTGATGATTGACTTTGGTAACTGATTTTAGTGTACACGTAGCACAACTCTTTATAAATATACTTTTCTTTCAAATGACTTGTTCGGATATATTATTTCTTTCCCTCTTTCTCTTTACGTAAGAAAGGAATTCTAGAACCTATTAATGTGTTCATTTATATACCGTATACTCATTCATTATTTTGACAATTATTTAATGCTTTATTACTTAGCCCTCCAAAGGAAGCCAAAATTATATGTTTGTTTAATTTTGACCCTTTATTGCAACTCTCTTTGCCAATTGTGGTCAAAGCAACCCTTGGTTATTAATTAGATTGGATTTAGTTTGTGTTTTTATATTTTATTTTTAATAAAAAAATAAATATATGCTTAATTTTTTAATTCAAAGACATATAAATTTTTTATTAATTAAAAATAAAAAAGTCATATTTTTTAAAATACGAGATATTTAAATTTTTTTATCCAAAATATATAACGACAAATCGATCATTCGAAATGACTC
>NC_029785.2:3588647-3592216 GCF_000816755.2 Arachis ipaensis
TTTATTTATCTTTGAGATAAAAAAATTAGAGTTTTATTTATCATTTACTCTTATTTTTAATTTTAATATATTTCTTTTTTAAAAGTTTGTAAAGAAAATTAAAATAATAAAAATAGAAGCTTCTTAATCCAAAAGCATCCATAGGTTTTTATAAATTTTTGTTTCTTCAAATACACATAAAAAGGAGAAAATTTCTCGAACATTGACAAATTTAATTTATTGTGGAAAATGGTACGAGGGGTAGTATTGGAAATCCGGTAACGTTTCCTTTTATATATTATATATATAATTTAAGTTGAGATTCGAGAGAGAAAGAGAAACAGAAGAGTAGTACTATAGAGAGAAGAATTTGAAAACCCAAAAAGGCTCATCAAGTTCTTTTACTTTTCTGTTTTTTGAAGAAGCGTGGAGCTTGTAAGTATGAATAACAATAATAAAATTGAAGAAGTTGTGTTAGTTGTGGATGATTTGAGATCAATATGTACGAATTCTCGGTGTAGAATATGCCATGAAGAAGAATTCGAGAGCTCCAAAAGCTTGGAAGCTCCTTGTGCTTGTTCTGGAACCGTTAAGGTAGTTATTTATTTTCAAATTTTCTGTTATGGCTTTGTTTTATTTTTTTCTTTCTTTTTTATTTATTTATTGATTGATTGCGTTTTTATGTTGTGCAGTTTGCTCACAGAGATTGCATTCAGAAATGGTGCAATGAAAAAGGCAATACAACTTGTGAGATTTGTCTCCAGGTATCAAAACTTGAATCAACTATGATTTTCTAAACTAATTAATTTCTTGTGGATGGTTTCTTGGCTTATGTATATTCGAATTCAATGATATTATTGACTTAGTCCGTTAAAAAAATATTGGGATTTGAATTTCGTTCTGAATATGTAAGAACGAAAGGATATTATTTAAATTTTTAAAAAAAAATTATTTATGCATCTTGTCTATTAAAATATTAAAAAAATTTCAATTTTTTTAGTAATTAATGATCAAATGTATTAGGATGCGACATTGTTTTACGTTGGCAATCTCACAAGCAGAATAACCCTCTTCATTTTTCCGGACTTTGGGACCGACTATGTTGGGTTGTGTTAAGTTTGTGACAACCAACGTAAAACAAAGTCCGTCTCAAAGCATCGATATGACGCAATGACGTTTTAATTCATGTAGTCGATCCTATTTAGTGGTAAAAGATTTAAGCAGAAAAAGAAGTAATTAATGATCAAATAAGATATATGAACATTTAAAGTTCCTTTCAGGTTTTATTGTTTTTTATTGTCTTTGATTGACTTTGCTCAAAGTTTAAGTCTCTGTTCTATTTTTTTTCCGATAGTTTATTTGTTTTTGTTCTAATTAGCATCAATGTTATATTCTTATTATGATAATTTTGAGTGTATGGAATTTGTTTTATCTAAAATTGTTGAACATTAAGTGATCTAAAATTATTACTATGCCCCTGTTTGACAGCAATATGAACCTGGATATACAGCACCTCCAAAGAAATCTCAGATAGCTGATGCAGCAATGACCATTAGGTAATTTCACATTATAATTAATTTTTATTTTAATAATTTTTTATGTATATTATTAGATTAGGATAAATATGAAAACCACATGCTTAGGCTGCTGATGGAGTGCAACACAGAATTTCACATGTCTCAAAGTGACTCAACTTTCCCGCGTGCAATATAATCAAAGTTAAATTATGTGCGTTGCATCTAATTATTTGACTTAATCGAATCTTAAAATGTGATCTCTTTTATTGTTTGGCACATTAAGTGTGATCCCTTTACGAAACTAAGTTGCACTTTGTTTCTTTCTATTTAGTCAAATTTGTTTTTAAAATGTAAAAATCCAATATTTAAATTAACAACAAAAAAAAATTTTAAATTGGATATATATATATTGGTGAGCAATGAATTTTATTTTTTCACAAAAAAATTTATATAATTCTTTTCATTTTATTATTAGTAAAACCTTATTTTAAATTTGAAAATATAAAAACTATATGTTGGTTTTTTCCAAAGTTCAATTAATATGGATTTTAAATATTATTCTTAATCTATCAAGTAGAGACACTCATAAAACACATGTTAGATACATTTTTATTTATTTAATTATTTTTTTCTCTTCTAAATTTAGTTGTTAAGTTGTAAGTGTGAGGAGAATAACAAATTAGTCTCACATCGAAAAAAAATAAAAAAATAAAAAAATTTATACGACGAAAAATCCATTAATTTAACACTTTAAGATTTTTTTCTGCATCTCGATATTACTTCTTTGTAGCGGTTTAACAAGTCTTTTGAATTACACATTAGTGATTATTATTTTACATCCAAATGGTAATTGGTATACAGGGATAGCCTGCAAATAACAAGAAGGGAGGTAGAACCCTTAATAAACGCAACAACAATTGAAAACGATTACTCTGAATGCACTTCTCCTGCAGATAGAAGCGCTTCTTGCTTTCGATCACTTGCTTTCTCTGTAAGCACTATCATCTTTTATTTCATTCTTTTTATACATTCAAAACTTAATGTATTCCCTCTTAATCACACTTAACACATAGGTACATTTATTCCTTAATTAGAGGTATCAAGTTTGGTTCTGATTTTTTTTCTGAAAACAAAAAAATTGGTAGAACACTTTTTTTTATCGATGATTGCACTTAAAGGAAAGATATAGTGATATACACTTTTTCTAATGGGAAAATAACGAGTCAAGAACTCCAAGGTTGACTACAATTATGGTCAACTAAAACTACAATTGTACATTGCCGTTTTCTTTTTCTTCAAGGAAATGAAGCATTTGTCGCCAAATGACCTTCTAAGCATTTTCTTAAAGAATTTTGTGTTAGAGAATAAATAAGATGAATACTTCAATTTTTTTTCTTTGACTATGTCATGTGTAACAAGAAACATAATCCATACCTATAGATAATAGGATGTTTATTAGAAATATGAACATGGTAATATATGTCTATTGTTTGTTTAATAAGACATATTTTAGAAAGACACATCAATATACAACAACAGTAGGGACGGACTTAGAGGGGGCGAGTAGTGGCCTCACTCCCCCCAAAATTTTTAGAAACTATATTTATATATGAGATATGTATTTTAAAAAATAAAAATATTATATAATTTAGTATTTTTATATGTATTATTTTTTATTATGTGATAGATTTATGTCTTAATTGTTTAATTCACTAATATTTTTCACTTAACTAATTTAATATCATATCCTCAAGTCTTTGTAACTTTCAAATTAGTTTTTATATAATAATCTTTATATTTATCTAAAAAAATTATTTGTTTATTTTATATTAACATATTTAAAATTTATATTATTAATTTGGCCCCTCTATATTAAACTTTTTGGATCCGTGCTTGAACAACAGTACATATTTAGTGTTTTGTTAGATAAAAAGCTAAGAAATAAATATTAAATAAGATATAGATTTTTCTTACAATTTTATCCTTTCAAAATTTTTAAAATTTTACTTTTATTCTCATCACATCCTCAACAAATTTTTTTATGAAAATTAAAATTGGTTTTTAATAACAAAT
>NC_029785.2:3592241-3616820 GCF_000816755.2 Arachis ipaensis
TTACATATTATAAAAGTCTATTATATATAATCATTTAAGATGAGATGGGAAGGATATTATTAGTTCCAAGTCTTTTGGCCTGGCCAGTAGTTTGGCGAGATCAGTGACCAAATGACCAAGTGACCAGATTGACCAGGTTGGTCACCAAGTTGGCCTTTTTGGCAAAATCTCATCTTATTATTTATTTAATATTTATGTGTAAGATTTTATATTAATATCAGACTATATTTAGAATTTTATAGAAGCTTTAAATTTTGTGATGTATTTTATAGTAGTTGGTTTATGTATACTAGAATAATTTTAGGTTTGAGTTTTTTCTCTACATCGTATTTCTGGTGATGATGGTGGCGGTGAAACTATATTTAGTCGTAGTTAAAGTGGATTATTTTATCTTTACAATAGTAATATAATATTTGATTGTTGTAAGATTATTTGATATGAAATAACGAAAGGGTCATGGGAAAGGGGGGTAAGACGATGACGTATTAAGGGAAACTTGTTTTAATTTGTGAAGGTAAGTTGATGTCTGACGAGGTTAAAAGAGTAAGAAAGAAAATTCACAACGGCTTAAAGTACTAAAAAGATAGTAATATTTAAATGAGTCTCATTCAATCGGTTAAAACACAAAGGAAAAAAGGAAGTCAAAAATACATGATACAACCAAGATAAATGTAATATAGTCTAGGTTTTTGGTTCGATTTACGTTAACAGTACATATTAGTTAGTACAAGTTATTTCACCAATTTTAAACTTCTTCCTTCCGAAGTGTAAAGAAACGTAACAACGTCGTTGACTCTGTTCTATGGACTTACGATCGTTAACTCTTGATACGGGAGGCTTACTTGTATATACTTTAGTTTTTGTCGGTGTCGTTATTTGTAATTGTTAAGATAGATGTGTTACTTGTAATTGTTAATACGTCTTGTTTAAACTCTTTAAGTCGGTCAGTTGTTTATACGTTTTGGTTCAGTCAAAGGTCGTAATTGTTTCATGTTTTGTCATTGTTTAAACTCGATGTTTTGTCTTTAAACTCGTTGTGTGTCTTTAACTTGATGTTTGTGTTTAACTTGATGTTTGTCTTTAACTCGTTGTGTGTCTTTAACTCGACGTTTGGTTCAATGGTTGTTTGTCTTTAACTCGACGTTTGGTTCAATGGTTCTTTATCTTTAACTCGACGTTTGGTTCAATGATTGTTTGTCTTTAACTCGACGTTTGGTTCAATGATTGTTCAATGATTGTTTCTTCAAGTGTCTCCGTTTCTTGTTTCTACTCGTCTCTGCTCAATGAGTGGCGCGCTGCTACTTCTGCTACCCTGCCCGATGACGGACGACCACAACTCTTCTACTTCTGCTGCGTCTACCTACCGATGACCCGTCCCTTGGTCCGCTTCTTCCTCCCAATGAACCCGACTGCTGGTCCGCTTCTTCTCCTTGCTTCTTCCTTCTTCTACTCGTGACTTTAGTCTTTTACGTGTCTCGTTCAAGTGTCTTTTAATTCGGCTCCAGATTCAAGTCAAGTGTAACTCCTGTTTCTCTTTCTCTTGTACTCGTCTCCAGATTCAAGTCAAGTCAAGTGTCTTTTAATTCGGCTCCAGATTCAAGTGTCTTTAACTTGTCAAGTGTAGCTACCTTCTTGTACTCGTCTCCGCTTCCTGTTTCTCTTTGCTCGTCTCCTGCTCAGTGAGTGGACCCCAGCTACCTCCCGATGGCCACAACTAACAACTCCTGGTGGCTACTCTCCGATGACGTACGACCACAACTCTGAACTCTTCTGCTTCTGCTACCTCTAACTCTCGATGACCCGTCCTTGGTCCGCTGCTACCTCTAACCTCCCAACGACCTCGACTCCTACCACTGTGGTGCCCCCGCTTCCTACCGCTGTCCCCCGATACCAAGTCCGTCGCGCCGATCCCAAGAGGAAGAGGTAACCTCTACTAAGTCTACTACTAACTACTTACTTACCCCAGCCCCGAGCCCCAGAAAGTTAATAATAATAATAATAATTGCACATTAGAAATTTATAGCCAAATTAGGATTCCAATAGATATTTCTATGCGTTTTTGTTTTTCTTTAAAAAAACGTTTACGGATTTCATCCTTTTCAAACAAGATGTCCAAGAGATTACAAATTTGGGTTGGATCACCTTCCATCCACACTCCTTCACAATAATTAGCTTGTAGTTTTGATGTTATATAGTGCACCTTATTATGTTGTTGGAAAGAAACCACTTTAATAAGCTAAATGGGCTTATTTATTTCAAAAATCATAAGAATACTAGTCATTTTGGATCTAATTAATTTGGGTTATCACCACCTAATCAAAGCGAAATTCCCAATATTTTTCTAGCCGTATTTATGCCAATGATTTATTGAACTTAGCCAAGTCAACTAATAAACTTAGAAACCTTTGTGTGATAACTCATTATTGTTTCATTTTTGTTATGCAGTTTACACTCATCTTGCTTGTAAGACATCTTTTTGCAGCACTTACAAGTGGCATGGAAGATTATCCATTTACAATTCTTACTGTAAGTACTTGGTTTCCACCATTATTTATTTATTTATTTTAAAAAGAAACTTAAATAAATATCTGCTTTTTGAATAATGTGTTTAACTTCTTTTTTATTTTTATCTTTTTAGGTGTTTATATTAAGGGCAAGTGGAATTATTGTGCCCATGTACATAATAATTAGGACAATTGGAGGCATACATAGTAGTATTCACCGCCACTATCATCAGGTTTGATTTGAACAAACCACCTTCATTTTTATTTGGAAAAAATAATACAAATAAAATAACCCCCTACGTCCCTAACTTTGCTTTAGTTTTTGAAATGTGCAATTCAACACATTAAAGTAATCAAATGATGCAACACATTTTTAAAACTTTGGATTCAACTTTGCACATGAACCAAAGTTCAAGAATTATCTAAAACATTCCACTTATAACTTAAAACGATACTTTAAGATATTTATTTGGTTAGATTTTATTTACACACACTTTGATTTAGGCATGCAACAAAACACTTAGAAAATGATTTGTTCTATGTATTTTAGGATTCTGACGATGATGACACATCGACAATATCTGATGGAGATGATGAAGAAAACGAGACAAGTCAGGATGAAGATTTAGGATATTCATAGTTATGGTTGTCAACTTGTCATGATATGCTTTAATTGTGTCGAAGCATTGCGCTAATGCTCTTGTCAAATTGCGACGTTTTGGTGTGGCACAAATTCTTTATTATCATCAAAAGAATGAAATTTAGATAGAAATGCAATTTATCTGCTGCCATAGTTTTCACTATCTCAAGTTTTATCCTAGTGTCTATTAATCCAACAACAAGAAGTTAAAAGAAAAATATTTAAGTATCAATATTTTTAGTGTAAAAAAATTTATTTAGTATTAGTTCAAAATATATGACAAAAAAATGTTAATCACTTAATATTTCTCTATTTAAACTTAGGATTTAGCATAAAGACACATATTAACGTTATCAATTTTAAAAAAATATACGTATAACAATACAATATTTAAATTTTCAATACATTCATTATTTTTTTATTAAAACAAAAATTTAAGAACTTCTATTAGCAATAATCTTTTTTTTAACTTGTCAATCGAATGAATTTCCTAAGAAAAAAAAAAGTATTGTCACCAAAGC
Source organism: Arachis ipaensis (assembly GCF_000816755.2). Classification (NCBI taxonomy): domain Eukaryota; kingdom Viridiplantae; phylum Streptophyta; class Magnoliopsida; order Fabales; family Fabaceae; genus Arachis; species Arachis ipaensis. The sequence goes on from NC_029785.2 coordinate 3,595,907, forward strand.
ATTTTCTTTACTCTCCACCAAACCATTCAATCCTCAACTATGATCTTACTAACCAATGGTTGATCCAATCGAACTGGAAAGCTTAAAAAAGGGAACACCAACTATGACACAATGTTTATTAGGTAAATAAACCCATTATTCAGTCCAATACGTTCATCATCATGATAGTGTCAATTCTTAAAAAGTTAAAACTAAAATTGAACTTTAAAATTGGCATTCAAATCCAACTGTACCTAATCTATGTTTACAAAATTCCCAAGCTCCACGTTCTCTTGATTTGGGGATGCAACCTTTTCTCCCAGATTGTACGAGACAAAATGTTGGTTTACTATTGGGTTGATTGGAATTTGGAAGTCACAGAAGGAGCAAGGTTTCACTGCCTTCTCACTTCTCAGGCACCTATATTCTCAATATCAGCACCTTTGTCCACTCTCTTGATAATACCAGCAATTACCTGAGAAGAGAACAACAAAACAAATTTTAGCAGAGTTATAAAAATCAGGTTTAGTTTGTACTTTACTTCCAGTCCTTCACATCATGTGAACTTTCCATCAACTTTCCTAAATATGGAATTTTGATGCTCTAAATTTTGTTAAATGTGTTATTTTTGTTAATTTCTGGGAAAAGAACCAACATGGTTAATCCACACATTTTGAAAAATTCAAAACTCAAAAGGATGATTTTCACATTTTTAAACTCCAGTGGCTTAAGTGGACATCGTGTGGTCATGGAGATAAAGTGTACTTAACCCTAAGAACTACAAGACTCCACCTTTGAAATGCTAATACGCTTCCCCCATTGACAGTATTTGTTTACCATAACAGTATTTGTTATCTATATATCCTACCTTTCCAGGTCCTAGTTCATAACTTTTCTTCAGCCCCTTGTTTAGAAGAGTCTTCACTGTTGTTTCCCATTGAACAGGTGAAGTAACCTGCAAATTGTAGTATAGAATGCAATTATTTCCCATTCATGTATTTCTGCATGATGGAGTTTCAGCAGCATACCTGACGTGCCAATATCTTCTTGATTGTGTCGGGATCTGCATGTGGCTGTGCATCCACATTGGAGATGACTGGTATTCTTGGTGTTCTGATTTCTGTTGCTGCCAATGCTGCTTCCAACCTTGACACAGCTGGTTCCATAAAACTAGTGTGGAATGCACCGGCAACAGCTAAGCGAACCTGCAGAATAGAGTGAAAGGCATTAAAACCTTTTAGGAAAGTTAGCATTGGAAAGATAAGATTTGGGGATATGTTCATACAGTCATTCGAGCCTTGAAAGACTTTGCCTTAGATTCCAGCACTTCTACTCCTTTTAAGCCCCCAGAGACAGCATAGTTACCCTAAGAAAACAAAAAAACATCAAAAAGAAGCTAGTGATGAGAAATTTAAACACTAAATTTTGTCTGCTAAGCTTGTTAAAAATCAGATCCATAAGAACCTTACAGGACATAGGTAATTGGCAATTTGAACCTTCTCAGCTTCGGGTACTTCCTGATTCGCCGCATCACACAATTGTTGGACCTTCTCTGAGTCCAGTCCTATGACACTAACCATGGCACTTTTAGCAGCATCAGCAGCATCCTAGATAAAGAGCGGAAGTTATTTCTGTGAATAAAAATTACGAGCTTCTATCCAAACAAGTTGATATAAGTCAGACAAGAAATTGGAACACATTGTTTACCTGCATGGCTTCTCCCCTCAATTTGACCAACTTAAGTCCATCTTCAAAGCTTACAATTCAAATAAATACATGGGTTGATAGCAAGTCAATTAAAGAACAAAGTTGAACTCCAAACAAAATCGTACTTTATCGATGGTTCATAAACAATGGTTCTAACAGATGGTACTTTTATGACAGAATAGGTCACTATGACCAAAAAGAAGGGGCATATATGTCGTACTTGCTATTCCTTTGGTTTTAAAGTGATTTCTTGATACATGAGGAATAATATGAAGAACAGGGGGCCATAAGGGGAAAGCATTACAAAATCCAGTTATATATTAATCACTAATACTTGGCAAATCACCTGAAAGCCCCAGCAAAAGCAAGAGCAGTGTATTCTCCCAAACTTAGACCACACGTAACATCAACAGAATCAATAATCTGTTGTCCTCCATCTCGTGCACGAAGTAGCTCCACAGCAGCGAGACTTGTGACATAAATAGCAGGCTGAAGAAGTAGAAAAAAATTGGTAAACATTATGCCCATGTAAATCTTTATATGTGACAAAAATAAACATGAAGAACAGACTGGTGGATAACTATGTATGGACTCACTAATATAATATCATAATCATAAAAGATCTCTATTAAAGACGAATTTGTTTATTACTTCACTAATTCTTTTATTTTATTCTTGAATATAAATAAAGACACGATGAGGAGGAGAAAAATTCTTGGTTGGGATTTGACCCAACCAAAACTAATTACCCTCCGCATGACAAGCAATCATTTAACTAAAGTTGCCTAGCTCAATTATTTGCACATAAACCAACTCCATAATACTCCACTAATTATTTTAACGATAAAACTAAGATGAATGTACCCTATATTCTAAATTCATGTTCAATAGATTATTAAAAAAACAACCACCACTACCCAAAAAGAAGTAAAAAAGATTTACCACTTTACCTGACTAAGAACAGTTGAATCTAACTTATCCTTTGGGCCATTGATGCATATATCAAGAAGATCATACCTGAAGGCAGAGAATACACAATATCAGTTACTACAAGGAACCCAGAATCATAGAATTTAAATAAATAAATAAATAAAAAGACAAACATGAGAAAATAGTTATTATAAAACGAAATCAGCAACTACCCCAATATCTCATTTGCCTTCTTATACAGAACCGCAGCAGCAGGCACATTATGAGCTTCTTTTCCCATTCCAACGGCTTGTGCACCCTGCAATCACATTAATACAGAAATTCATACATCGAATAAACAAAATATATCATATTCATAAAAATTAAATAAAAAAATGCTGATCACAATTGTCCGTTTACCTGACCGGGGAAAAGAAAAGCGTTGGAGGGTTTGTAATCGGAGAAGAGAGAATCGTTGAGAACGGAGACCTGGGATCCGGAAGCGACGCTCATGAAAACCCTAGATCGAAGGAGGGGAAGGTTGAAGGTTCTAGAATGTGCATTTGATGGGGAAGAAGGGAAGTTGTTGAGAGAGAGAGAAGGGAGAGTGAGGGAAGAAGAAGCCATAGCTGGGAAGGAAGAATGTGAGGTTCGGATAAGAGGGGAATGGTGAAGCAAAGCTTGCATTCGGTTGCAGAAATAAGAAAAAAAGTGTTGCTTGAAGACGGAGATTACAAAGACGTTGGATTCTTCTTCATATTCAAAACCACTTCACTCCCAACTAACTAAACTATTGCAGTGTTCTAAAACCGAACTGGACCGGTCGGTTGGATCGGTTCAACCGTGAATCAATGGCATTTGCGGTTCAGGAGTTTGAACTTTCTGGTTTCTCCTCTCACTCTCTTTTTTTTTTTGGACGGTGCCAGGCCCATAAAGGGCCCAAAGCACAACAAGCGGATGAACCACCCATGACCCACCTGACCCGGAGTTCATTCCCCAACAGTTCCCTTGCGCGCCGTTGTTCCTAAGCTTTCCAATGAAGCCCGAACCCTCGCTACTGTCGCCTACTGCTACAGACGCCTGAATCTCGTTCCAGTTCGGCGCAACTCCGCCGTAGGGTCTGAGAATCTTGTGCGCCATTAGCTTCAACTCAGATTCCAGAGATTCCAACTCCAAATCATCAGTTTGAGAGCTCCAAGTGGCTTCATGCATATCCACCATTTCAGAGGTCTTGTTCGGAGCCATCATTAGTTGAATACAAACCACTGGACCAGAGCTAGGGAAGGAGTGATGCGTCGGAGAGGATGACGGGGCTGGGTCACTGGGACTTCGAATGCAGATTGGACTCCGCCGTAGGTTGATCGGTGTTCGAGAATCTTGTGCGCCATTTGCTTCAACTAAGATTGCAGTGATACCAACTCCAGATCATCAATTTGAGAATATTGTTCCTCTCACTCTCTCAAACTGAGGAAGGAGAGGACAAGCTGAGGCCGAGAGTCTCGCGAGAAAAAGACAAACGAGAAGGAAGGATTGGTGGTTTTTTTTTGGACTTGGGCTATGCCCAACAACCCAAACCCGATTCCGAGAACCACCCGACCCACTCCATAAACTAATGTTGCGTTAGTCATGACTTCCCTGGCCGCCGTTACTGTGAATGGACTCCGTAGCCATGAATTATGCTTCCTAGTTGCTGCGGATGGCTTCCTCTGCGCGGCAACCTCCTCTACACAGCCATAATTGAAGTCTCTCGGCCTCAGGTTCAATTTTTGTTCTGATTTCTTGTTTAATCTGATTTTTCTGAACTTTTTTTCTGTTCTGATTTCTAATTTTTTTATGTTGTGACTTGATGACTTTTCTATTCGTTATGATTATTCGTTCTTTGTTCTTGGTTTTGATTTTCTGATTGTGGTTATGATGATTTTCAATTTGTTATGATTATTAGTTCTATTTTCTATTTTTGTTCGGGAACTTGACCCTTCCAGAATTTTCACATAATAATTGCATTTGTAATACTTTTTGGCTAGATAGTTAGACTTCAGCAAGATGTTATCCCTAGATATTTCTTAAGTTGCAAAATTTAAAAAAATATCAATGATTCATTTTCTTCACACTGCAGGTCAAATAAGGAGAGCAATTTGCTATTTTAAAGGATAAATGTTCTTATATGCAACTTTGTAGAAAATAGGACATACTGGGCATCTTTATGGTCTCAGCTTTTGTATTGAAAAGACAATATATTTTATGCAGAGGAATAGACATTTTAAATTGGTATGTTCTCCTGTTGTTCGGTGTTTGTTTTCTTTGATTATTGGTTCTCTATTGTTTTTTATTCTGAATTTTTTTTCTTGTTATGATTCCTTGCTGTATTGTTAGTGCTAGTGCTTCTTAGCTAATGCTTCCGCGTTTGCGTTTGTGTTTGCGTGGTTCAACCTTCTCAGCTGCTGCTTCATTCCAACGCACACAACACTCACTCTTCTCTTCAACTTCTTCTGCAATGGTTGCCACTGAAGAATCGCTCCGCAAGGCCCTCACCGAAAAGCAATCTGCCGTGGAGGCTCAGGGAAATGCTGTCCGTGCACTCAAGGCCGCCACAGCACCCAAGTCTGACATTGATGCCGCCGTCCAGTCACCCAACGCACTCAAGCTTGAGAAGAACGACGTCGAGCGCCAGCTCCAGTCAATCCTCTCCACCGACGGTGGACTAAGCAGGGAGGCGTTCCGTCAGACAGCTGTCAACACGCTCGAGCGCCGCCTTTTCTACATCCCATCGTTCAAGATCTACCGCGGTGTGGCCGGCCTCTATGACTACGGCCCTCCCGGATGCGCTGTCAAGTCCAATGTTCTCGCCTTCTGGCGCCAGGTATCCACAATTTGTTCAATAAATGATTTGATTTAATTGAAAACGTAGGGCTTTCGAATTTCAGTTGTGGTTATGGAATTTTGCATGTTGTGTATTGTAGAAGGAATTGAGTGAGACTTGAGTTATTTCACTTATTTGTGGTTGCTGATTGGCACATGCATGTGGTTACAAAGTTAATCGTTATGGTTGCGATATTAGCTTAGTTACTTGAGCTTTCAGATGATTAAGTTCTTGCACGCTTAAAATAGAAACAGAAATGGATGTGCTTATGGTTTCATTGTTAAGTTGAGAGCTTTATGTTTTGTGTTGTGTCGTTTTACTTTGTATTTGGCAGCATTTTGTTCTTGAAGAGAACATGTTGGAAGTTGACTGCCCCTGCATGACACCTGAGATTGTCCTCAAGGCTTCAGGTCATGTGGATAAGTTTACTGACCTCATGGTTAAGGATGAGAAGACGGGGACATGTTACCGTGCCGACCACTTGCTCAAGGACTAGCAATGAGAAGCTGCAGAAGGACCTCACAATGTCATCCGAGGAGGCTGCGGAGCTTAAACATGTCTTGGCAACCTTGGATGATCTCTCTGCTGAAGCACTTGGTGCCAAGATTAAGGAGTATGGAATTACAGCTCCTGAAACCAAGAATCCACTATCTGACCCTTATCCGTTCAATTTGATGTTCCAGACATCTATTGGTCAATCTGGCTTGAGTCCTGGGTAAGTAACTTTCCCGTCAAAGCATGTGCTATTTTCTATTTACTGCGGTGAAGACGTTTTTCTCTTGATCAAATGTGGCAGCTATATGCGTCCTGAAACTGCACAGGGCATATTTGTGAATTTCAAAGACTTGTACTATTACAATGGAAACAAACTCCCATTTGCTGCAGCCCAAATCGGGCAGGCATTCAGAAATGAGGTCGGTAATTGTTGCCTTGTTTTTGCTCTACAAACACCTAGATGTTTCTCTTTGAACTTGCTACATTATCTTTAATGTGATGACAGGTTTATAACCTTTTCTTTTTCTTGATTGTTGTCTATGTGTAGATATCTCCCCGACAAGGCCTTCCTAGAGTCCGTGAATTTACATTGGCAGAAATTGAGCACTTTGTTGATCCAGAAGATAAATCTCATCCAAAGTACAAAGAGGTTGCTGAATTGGAATTTTTAATGTTCCCAAGGGAAGAACAAATGCCTGGTCAATCCGCAAAGTGAATTCGCCTCGGTGAAGCTGTGTCACGGGTCAGTTTGAGCTATGATGAGTTCAAGCTTTCTTGTTTTCTTCTCCCCCTGATTTTCAGTCATCTTCTATTATGTTTTATGATTCTTTTTTCCAATTCTTTTTTTTTATTATTTTATTATCAGGGAATTGTCAACAATGAGACTCTTGGTTATTTCATCGGTAGAGTATATCTTTTCTTGACACGTCTCGGTATAGACAAAGACCGGTTACGATTTAGGCAACACCTTACTAATGAGATGGCCCATTATGCTGCTGACTGCTGGGATGCTGAGATTGAGTGTTCCTACGGTTGGATTGAGTATGTTGGCATTGCAGATAGGTCTGCATATGATTTGCGTGCTCACTCGGTAATGACCATTAAGTAACATTCTCTGATAGATGAATAGGATGGTAACTTTGGTGGTTGGTATAATTCAAATTGTGTATGTTAACTACAAGATTAAGGAAATTTGATGTGTATATTATAAATATAATTCATGTGCTTTGTTGACGTTGGCATATTGTTGAGTAAAATACACTTTTGTCATTGGAAAAGTCATTTCCCCCTTCGTTTTAACATTACACGATAAATCATTTGATCTATCACTTATTCTACTCTTGAAGTTTCATTTTTGACTGTCTAGTGCTTACTGTGCATTTTTAATTAATAAAGCAGAACTTTCAACTTTGAAACAACTTAGATGGGGCTTTAATGATCGCAAAAAGCTGGAAGGGCAGTAAGTTTAGAAGTGTCTATACTTAACGGGTCATACTGTATACTATATTTTACCCTCTGTTGTAATATCATGATCACTAAATAAATCTTTTAGTATATTATTATACGCCTGTGGTTTGTTTTTGTTTCATTCTCATTGCAACTTTTTATTTGATATTTCAGGATAAAAGTGGGGTTCCATTGGTGGCTCATGAAAAAATTTCAGAGCCTAAGGGAGTGGAGGTACGTTGTAACATTAATAGTGTTTATATATACACTGGTCCTGAAACTTGATATGCAACACTAAAATCTGCGGTACCCATTAGTTGATATGGTTTATGAATGATGCCAGAAATTGGTTATAACGCCAGTCAAGAAAGAGTTGGGTCTGGCATTCAAGGGGAGTCAGAAGAATGTGGTTGAAGCACTTGAGGTAATGTATAGTGTAATGCCTTTAATATGGTGACACTTGGTAACAGCTACCGGGGTTACTTATGACACATCAAATTTTTCTGCAGGCAATGAAGGAGAAAGAAGCTTTGGATATGAAGGCTGCTCTTGAATCAAAAGGGGAGGTGGACTTTGATGTTTGTACACTAGGTAAAACTGTGACTGTTACAAACAAAATGGTAACTATTCAGAAGGAGAAAAAGAAGGAGCACCAACGAGTTGTTACACTATCCGTGATTGAACCATCCTCTGGAATTGGACGGATTATTTATTGTCTATTTGAGCACTGTTTCTACATGAGGCCAGGTAAAGCTGGGGATGAACAGTTAAATGTATTTCGGTTCCCTGCAGTTGTGGCTCCTATTAAGTGCACAGTTTTCCCTCTGGTTCAGAATAAACAGTATGAAGATGTTGCTAAATACATTTCTAAGTCATCGACTATTGCGGGTATATCAAATAAGATTGACATTACAGGTTAGTCAATAAATAGTTGTTCTCATTAACACCATTTGTTGAGGAGCACAAATACTAGATGCTTGCATGAGGACAAGTTATATCGTTGTTCACATGCTTTGCATGGTCGATTAAGTTTTATTGATGGATTAATTGGTCTGATGTCATGCATTTGTTTACCTTTTGAAAAATGTTAACAGGTACATCAATAGGAAAACGGTATGCAAGAACGGATGAACTTGGTGTGCCCTTGGCAATCACTGTAGATTCAACATCTTCAGTAACTATTCGGGAGAGGGACAGCAAGGATCAAGTGCGGGTTGATGCCGAAAAGGCTGCATCTGTTGTTCGTGAGGTAACTGAAGGCCACAAGACATGGCAAGATGTGTGGTCAACTTTCCCCCATCACTCCTCCGCTTCCACCGAAGAATGAGTTTCACTCCTTTCATTCTGCCATTGTCTTTGTCTAATATCTCATGTAAACGCAACTATGCAAGGAATTATTCATTTAAAATTTTTTTTCATAATTATTATGTAAGCCGATTTTAGGGTAGTAGGGTTTTCTTTTTAAACTTTTTTTTTTACCATGAGAAAGGGCCAAAGCCCATAAATCTCTAACATATCAGAATTTGATTTTGGGACCATGAGGAAGGGCCAAAAACATGATAATTTTTATTGAGCTTTTTTCCCTATTGAATTTCCCAATACATTTCTTTCCTTTTCTCCCGCATCTTTTTGTTCCAAATCCTAAACCACAAAGCCCACCAAATTTAACCCCTGCAATTTATAAGAATTATTCCACCTATAAAAAAAAGTCCAATGAAACGAGATCCAACTAGAACAAATACTAGTTAACACAAGATAATAACATTTCCACATCACGTGAAGTTAGTAGCCAATAGCCATGAGACTATTGCTGCAACTTGTTACATCTGCTCTCTAGACTTCATATTATATTTAGAAATATGATATCAGTACAAATGATACTGCTTATTAATACTATTAATTATAGTAAATTTTTTAAACTATGAAAATTGTACATAAAATTTGATATCCTATTATAAGAATATACAAGTATTGATTGATCTTACTTTAATTTCCAACAACTCACATGTCCATACAGGACAAATATGATTGTCGTATTATCACGTGTTTTTTTCATTAGATTTCAAGAAAATGGTAAAACATATTTACTAAAAGGTTGTTTCGTGCAATTGGTTTACCTGTTTCTTACATTATTTTATTGCTAGTTTGCTACCATCCCCAATCAGTAAGGAGTAGCAACTAGCAATTCGCAATTTCTCTCTCCTTAAATTACGAGGCGCTCTATCGTACTCGTGTTCCTTATCCTGCGCACTCTCCTCGTTCTACTGCTTCCTCTGACACCTTCTTCACTCAAATATACATGCTTACAACTCACCACATCAATCAACTGAACTCCTACATTCTTCTCCACTCGCTCACTCACCCAATATTCCGACTCACACACACCAATATTCTTTCTCAACTCAACAATGACGAGAAAGGTCTCCAACTTCTCCGATCTGATCCAACGAGTCACCGCGAACTGCCTCCTCTACCCCCTCGCCGCCAGGAGGTACGACGCCTTCGCCGAAGACAAGGAAGGCAACTCGTTACCGAAACAGGCACGAAGAATCGCAATTTCTCGTTCCAAAATTCTACTCTGTATTGTAACATTCTTTCTTTTTCATTATGTGTGTGCGTGTGTTTTGTTCAATAATCTCTGTCTTGTTCAATAACGAGATTAGTGATGAAAAAGTTGTTTACCTTTTGAAGCTGAAGGAGTCCTGCATAATTTTTTTTCTAACTGATTCGACAATAATACTATTACGTCCCAATAAAATAAATTGCCGCGGTTTGCAACAACATTCCAGAAGCTAATTTCCGTTACACAAGAAAGATCGAACTCAGGTCAAGGGCTCAGGAACACTTCTTTTAGTTCTCAACAAATCCACTTCTATAATGATGAACATTATGACTTGTTTAACTTTCATTTATGTTTTCTGCCTTTATTTTGCTTGTGCAGGTTTGGGGCTGATGTGATGGAAGTAGTTGTATCTTGGACAAAAGCCTTGTGCGTTGACATCTCTCAAGGCCGCATACCAAATCATGTTGATGATGTCAAAGCTGAAGGTAGTGAATTAGGAAATAAAGTTTTGTCTGGTTGGAGTGTACTTGACATTGGGACAGGCAATGGTTTGCTTCTCCAAGAATTAGCTAAACAAGGGTATGGTATTTCTTGCGATGTTCTGCACTTTTAGTAATATATGCTGTATAATTCTTTTATATAAAAAAAGAGAAAAGAAAGACTTTGTAAAAGTTAGCGAATTTCTGAATTACTATTTATTATAACAAAATGTGTATTGTTGGAAATCGGAAGGCATGTGAATCTTGTGCCATATAAATTTGTTCATACACAAATATATTTAATTGCTAATTAAATGAGAATTCCATAGCATCAAAAGCAAGGTGTGAATGTGAAAATCATGAAAAACAAAGATATATTCAAGTAAACAAAGAAAGTTGCTACATAAAGGTGGCATGGAAATGTATATACTATTATATGCTTTTTTGGAGGGAAGGTACACTTATAAGTACTTGGAAGTTCTGCCTATTGGTTTATGAGAGATATCTGGGTTTTTTTTATGTTGCATTGCATGTGTTATTAATCTTACTCTTGCTACCTTTCCAGGTTCTCTGATTTGACTGGTATGGATTATAGTGAAGGGGCCATCAGCCTTGCTCAAAGCGTTGCTAATCGTGATGTATTTTTTTTTAATTGATTGAAAAAACCGAACAAACCGAACCAAACTAAACCGATTTTAATTGGTTTGGTTTGGTTTGTTTTGGATGGTTTCGATAAAAAAATCAAATCAAACCGAACCGCAATTTAATTAAACGATCGAATCGGATGATTTTATCCTCAAAAACCGAACCAAACCGCACCATGAACGCCCCCTAGAGTCAGGTAATTAACGATGGTAAATTGCTTTTTCTTTCTCTCAATCTCCCTCCCTTTCTTGATCTTCTTTTTCTTTGGCTTTTTTTTTTTTTTTTTTTAAAATTTTTCACCCCTTTTTTTTATACTATCTCTAGAAGAGTATAAATGGCACATGCACGTAGAGTGGAAACTACCCAGCGCCTTCCCAACATGAAATCGGAGTATAATCCAAATAAACATGTCTGGATAATTATAACTACAACTACTGTAGTCCAGACGATTTACTTAGATGGAGGTTCTGTCTAAAAAAATTTCCAACCCCTGTTGTTGTAACATTTCTCAACGCAAATTCTCCAAATCGAGCACAGAAAAAACGCCGCTTATCCGAGGTGGTGTAGCTCAACTCAGAATCAGAAGAAGCAGAGGAATCCAATAGTTCTAGCGACGATGAAGTGGATCCAATGGAAGAGGACCGGAAGAAGACGCGGAAGAGATTCTAAAGAAGAAACCCGGTACAAAGGTGATAGAAGAAGATGACTAATATCCCATATGTTTTACTAAAAAGCATAACAAAGTTATAAAAGCATAACAAAGTAAATCTCTTCCAACACCTTTGTACCGGGTTTCTTCTTCAGAATCTCTTACGCGTCTTCTTCCAGGTCCTCCTCCATTGGATCCACTTCATGGTCGCTAGAACTATTGGATTCTTCTGCTTCTTCTGATTCTGAGTCGAGGTACACCACCTCGGATAAGCGGCGTTTTTTTCGTGCTCGATTTGGAGTATTTGCGTTGAGAAATGTTACAACAACAGGGGGTTGTGAATTTTTTTGGACAGAACCTCCATCTAAGTAAATCGTTTGGACTACAGTAGTTGTAGTTGTAATTATACAGGCATGTTTATTTGGATTATACTCCGACTTCACGTTGGAAGGCGCTGGGTAGTTTCCACTCTATGTGTATGTGCCATTTATACTTGAAAAAGAGATAGTATAAAAAAGAAAAAAAAAAGGGTGAAAACTTGAAATATCATTTCAAGAAAAATAAAAAAAAGAAGGCCAAAGAAAAAGAAAAAGTTCAAGAAGGGGAGGGAGATTGAGAAAAAGAAAAAGCAATATACCATCGTATTCTGAGGTGTAAGTTTAATGTACTTGTGTGAATCGAGTTGAAAATAGTCCAAAATATATTTAGTCAAGAAGTTCACAGCGAACGGACAAGGAATGAGTTGAGAGAAAGAGAGTTACTAATCAGGTATTTAATCTCAAACTGTAAAAATTGCTAGTCTACCATTGATTATGTTAGTAATAGTTAGTCTTTGATTATGACCCATCTGATTCTCATTTCAAGGCTAAGATGCATGCAAGAAATTTTATGCATATAGATACATGTGTTATTCCTTTGTATGTACCCTATCAGCTTCTGCACAACCAATATCATAGTTGGTATTTTAATCATATCTGCTGAAGGGAGGGAGTATCATGATATCGGTTTATGGTGCAGGGTGTCTGTGGATGCGATAGGTTCGAAAATGGTTCAATTGCAGATGTTTTAAAAACAATAGTGAAAAAGGAGGGATACAGAGGGCTCATGCGAGGATGGATTCCAAGGATGCTGTTCCATGCTCCTGCAGCCGCAATCTGCTGGTCAACGTACGAGGCAGGGAAGTCCTTTTTCCAAGAATTAAATCAGAGTAAAGACAGCAGCACTATCATATGAACAAATGGGGTTAGAATACCCCTTGTTCTGTCCTTTATTTATTTGTCAACATCATTGGTATAGAGCTTCTTCAATCAGGGCCTAAACCCTAAACCCTGCCAATTTTGATAAATAATTCTTAAAATTGTATTTTTATTATTTTTGTTTAGTTCATTGTAATATTTATACCTTTTACCACAAGGTAAATCCTTGAATACATCCTCTATCCCACGCTTATAGCAAAACCATAGTTTAAGGATTTATGATAATGCATTTGTTTCTTTACCTTTGTATTATTAACATTTCACCAGAAGGATTGCCATATATTCTGGAACTTTAAGGGATTCACTTTTATGGCAACTACTGTGTTAGTATACTCATCTGGCTCTTTAATTTGTTGCTCTGCCATTTTTCCATATAGTTATATTTGGTTTTGGCTGGTCATCCTTTTCCTGAAATTCTCCTACCCTTTCATTTGTCACTTCACTTTTTAGTATTTTTTTTTTTTTTTGGATCTTATAGCACTGATTAAGAATATAACAAAGTCTCAAATATCAGACAAAGGAATTGAAGAGAGTATTGTTTACCAGAATTCTAATTCAAATTGACAGTAATTATAACGTTATTTTTCTGTAGAATTACTTGCATAACTACCCTTCATCAGAAACAGACCTAACACTTTAGAAACAGAAAATTAATTTATAAAGAATATCACATTATACAACACACTCTAAATGCATGATGCACAACATAACACTTCATAGCAAAGCATAAATATTTCCATGATAAATCCTTACGTCCATTTTCCGAGTGCATCACCAACATTTAGTGATCACAGTATACTGAAGAGAATTGCTGCTATGGTGATCTCCACAATCAGGATCCTTGCTTTCTTCAAATATAATCAACCAATCAAGATGGATTAGCAGCTCTCAGGAACTTACAACCTGACTAAGAATTACAGTAATATCATCAAGCTTTCCACCTGATACAATGATATAATAGTGTGGTTAGCCATAAATTCAGAGAAAAATAGTCATTATAAAATTGCTAAGATTAGTCTCTAGGTAAAGATACGAATAGTAGCTTGCATGATGTCATAAATTCAAACCTCCACGAGCCTTGCAATACACAACTGTAAGAAGGAACGGAACATTATCGTGTTGATTCTCATCATTGATCAAGAAGGCAGAGCCAAGTATAGACCCATAGAAGATCAAGAACATCTAATCAATGGTAAAATCAACACGATAAGGTCATGGGAAATCTTCACATGAGCATACCCTCATTTTATGGTGTGTTTTGCCTTGCTTGTAAGCTTCATTCCAAGAATCTTCTTTCATAGCGGCACATCATAACCCTGGCATATTGGTAGAGAAACATTAAGAAAATAATATGAAAAGGGAGAACCAAAGTTTGTGAAACTCTTAACTAAACTTCCTCTGATTTAAAAAGTTGTACTACTTTGTCGAAATTGACCATCATTTCAAGACGGAAGCAATAACTTTTCCTTTACCTTAGACCTGGCCTCCAATGAATAGGGAGAATCAAAATTTGAATCCAGGCATGAATTCTTGCCAAGTTAGCTAATGCCTTTGCTAGCAATGATTGAAACAATTTCATAGTGAAAAACATTGTCAAAAAGACCATCAGACCCCATGACAATTGTATCGCCCTCTATCAACTCCACATTGCTTACCTGTTTTCCCAGCTGAAGAGGTTGGTATGAAAAGATATAACAGAAAGAATCAAAAATATCTCGAAGCAAAAATTTGAATATATATCAAAATTCCAAAGTTGTGTGGAAAGACCAGCACAGTGGCGGAACTTGAAACAAAATTTTTGGGGGTGAAATAGAAAATAATTGTTAAAATATTTTTTTATATGGATCTCATTTAAGATAAACTCGTCTAATCTCATCTCTCTGGTTTGGGTGATACTGCTAAATTTAAAGTCTTTTTTCAAGATCTCGTTCCAAAAAGTTAAAGTTAAAGTCATCAGATATAACTTTTTGAACTTTTGAAGGTTATATCTCACTTTCTTTGTGATTCATTAAAGTAGAAGAACTATCTACATGTGTTGATATTGTAAAAGTTATATGTTCTCCTTCTTAAATATTAGCCTTCTTCTTAAAAAATGTATCAATTCTTTGATTTTTTATTATTATTTTATATAAAAATTTGAATATATATCCTGTAAAATATATAAAAAAAAAGTTAGAAGGACAAATATTAAAATTTATAATATTTATTGAATTTTTTTTATCAATTTATACAAATACAATAATATTAATACTTATTGAATATTCTATTATTTTTTATCATATAAAAAATTAAATTAAATAAATAGTAAAATATAAAATAATATTAAATTAAATAAATAAAAGATATCTAATTTTTTATATTTGAACCTAATGATAGAGAGAGTGTTGTTTATTGAACTTATTAGATATTTTAAGTCATAGTAAAATATTTAAGTCAATTGAACTATTTTTTATCTTTTGAAAAAATACTACTAAATTTTTTATAAAAAGTTTGGGGTCATGGCCACTCCTTGTCTGAACTAAGTTTCACCACTGACCAGCACACAATTCTGAGTAAACATTACATTTCTTGGCCTTAACCTAAGGCAAACACATGGTTCTTCATAGTTTGAGTGAGAGGACGAACTTAAAGCAAGTTAAGATGAATGTGAAGTGGTACCGCTGCATCTCTCGGAGCTCAGTTGGAATGGACAGTCAAAGTAATGTGCTTGTGGTGAAGTAGAAAAAATTACACTGCCTGGAAAAAGAAAAATAACAAGTAAAAGAAGATTTAGCTCTCAACAGTGGAGGAGGGTGTTGCGAAAGAAAGAAAACATTAGCAAGAACATTAGATGATCTCACTTTAATTTTCATTAAATAATATTATTTTTTTTTAAATATTAGTTTTCCTTTAAATTTTAAAGTTTATTCTTTTCTCTTCTGCAAGTAAGAAAACACTTACTTGATTTATATCTAATATTTATTATTATTTGCTTCATTATTTATGTGACTACCAATTTTGTATTTTTTTTATCCTAATATGTTAAAGAAAACAAGAATCAACATCTTTAATTATGCTTAAAAAAATATAATAATTTATTTATTTAATAATAACTAAACTAATCTTATTTTGGATCTTTTAAATTTTAGATTTTCACTTTATAGGATAAAATGAGATTATTGAATGTTTTTCTCTCATGTTTTCTCTTGATCTTACCTTTGAAATAAATGGTGATAGATCATACTTTACTTTTCAAAATGAAATTCAAAATTTAGAAAATCCGAATCCTTTTCTTTTACTCGAGTGTCTTTTTTAACATTTTTTTTAGATGTATTTATAATTTAGATTTTTCCCAATTATATTATTTTAGATGTGTTGTAAAAATTTAATGTAGTATTTTAAATATGCTTACAACACATCTAAAATAACAAATAACAAAATTAACTTATTAACTAAATAATATCACCTCTTCTATCCTCTATATCCAATTATATTTTAGTTTCATATGTTTGTGTTTAAACATTATTTTTTCTTTCTTTCTCGCGTGATTATTTTTGTGGTAATTTTTTTGTTATTTTACATATGTCCATAACACATCTAAAATAATAAGATAACACAAAATACTTTTAGTACACATCCAAAATAATAAGATAACATATAAAATATTTTTGATATACATCCAAACTTTATTTAATTTGTGCTTATATTTTTTTAATAAAATAATTTTTTAACACATCCAAAATTCGTTTAAATATATAATTTTAAAATTTAAATATATAAAAAAAATTAAAATATAATATCTAAAAATAATTATTATAATAAATAATAAGTGATTAAAAGATGAATTATAAATTTATAATGGATATCTAGTTGACTAGTTGGACCGATACTTTGTTAGGTCTTTTGAAATGGTGTCCACTAGGGGCAGCTTCATTATACACTAGCGTTAGTAAGTTTTTCTGGACGGAAAAGGCTCAGTAGTTAGTATTTGGGATGCATTCTTAGGCCCAATAATAAAGCTTTTTTTTTTTTGTGACAAAAAGCTTTTTATTTGTGGCTGAGGTATGTGATGTAGTGGCAAAGATATTTGCCTCAAATAAAGTCACACCAGGATCGAATCTTAGTGGAGGTGCTAGGTTAGTGTGTGTGTGTGAAATGTGTGTGTGAGTAGAGGTACCAATATATACTTTACTCGCGGGTATTCAACCCGATTCCGTCCGGTTGGGTAGGGTTGCCAACCCGATCCGCAGCGAGTAGGGTTCTCGTGCGGGTCGGGTAGGGTGCAGGTTGTGTCTCAGCTCTATCCGATTAACTCGCACCCTATATATGTATATGTTATATACTTATATAAAAATATGTTTTAAGTGGATGTTGAACCAAAGACCTTTCACTAAATGAAAAGATTTATAGTCATTAAAAAAAGATCATTAATTGAAAATTTAATATTTTTTTTACATAAAAGTCAGTTCTATTTTAAATTATCATCAAGTTATATAATAATGTTGCATCTTTTTTGTAACCCGCGACTAGGGTCGGGTACCCGCGGGTTAAGAGCGAATAGGATTAGGGTTGAAATATTCTCAACCCGCGGGTAGGGTAGGGTTGAGTTTATATAAAAATCTCAACTTGCGAGTAGGGTTAGGGTTGACTCCAAACCCTATCCTACTCTATCCATTGCCACCCCTATGTGTGAGTGTGTTGTATGACAAAAAAAAAAGTTTTTTATTTTATTCATAATACTTTTTTAATATTTATTTATTTATTTATTTTAATCATAAAAAATTAATTAAATTTAATTATTAGCATTAAATTAAGATGTAATGTATTTTTATTTAATTAGTAATTGTTTATATTGTTCATGTTAGATAACTTCGGCCACATCAAAATCACCACCAACCCTTCTTCTTCTCTAATAGTGGGACCTAGTTAGCCCCTACTGGAAGAGGACACCGGCTTTTGCAGCGTATCCCAGCGCCAGTGGAGTAACGGACATGGCCGATGGCGAGAAGCCGGAGAGCTGGTCGAACCGGCGCCTTCTTGACCGCGATGTTGGAGAGCGTGGGGTGCGAGGTAGCAGAGGCGGGAGGCTTCGGGGTCGTCGTAGATTCCAACGACGCCGCACTCTTCACGTGGCTTTTCGTCGTCATCGGAAAAGGAGAAGAGAGACGAGTGCTGGTGCTGTTGTGGCTTGGGGATTGGAGAGTTGTGGTTGTGGGAGCTGGCGGCACATGTTGTGGTGGTAGCGGTGGGTTTAGGGAGAGTTTGGTTGTGGAAGAGAGGGAAAGAAGAGGGTTTGGAGATGGAGGTGGTGGTGGTAGAGGTGGCGGCGGTTGATGCGAGAGAAGAACAGGGGTTCAAAAGTGAAGCAGCGGCCATGAGTAAACGCGTTGCCCTCCTCCATTACGCCGTAATGGATCGTACTCTCTTGCGTTGCCATCGCGTGTGTCCTCCTTCACCGGCGCTGAAGAGGGAAGAAGAAGAAGGGGTTGGTGGTGGTCTTGATATCCTTGGACGATTATATTAGGATTTTTCGTTTACTGTAACGTGTTTCTTTTATATTATTAAGGGTAATTTTGTCAAATTTTAAAATTTTTTAAGAGCTATTTTATGAATAAAAACAATCAAATACCATTTTATGAGTGTTATAATCTTTGAAGTAAAGATTTGTTATTTATCTCAAAAATATAAAACTCGTAAAACATGACATACCCAACATAAAGCAATAATTGAGATTCTCAAATAATAAATCTTCCTGCTTATTATGCACTACCATTTGATCCATTAGGCTTGAACACCACAGTTGATGTTATATTCTTTAGAAATGCCTTGATATTAATTTGAGAAGACCCACCTTTTGCAATTGCAACATGACACAATCTCTGAAGCTCTTTAGCCCTTTTTCTGATATCACTTCCAACAACACTATCCAATTGCATGAATTTCCTGAGTAACGTAACAATTTCATCACTTGTCACCAAAGCATCACTTCTATCATCTTTCTTCACTCTCCACCCAACCATCCAATCCTCAACTATCATCTTACTAATCAGTGGTTGATCCAATCCTATTGGGAAGGTTAAAAATGGAACACCACCATAAACACCTTCCATTATGGAATTCCAACCACAATGTGTCCAATAACCCCCTATTGAAGGATGTAACAACACTTTCAATTGGTCACACCAAGGTACCACCAAACCCACCATGTTGTTGTTACCAAAAATCTCTTTTATTCTAGAACCTTCTTCACGTATAACCCACAAGAATCTAACACCACTTCTTTTCAAAGCATTAGCAATTTCATCCATTTGTGCACTTGAAACCGAAAGAAAGCTTCCGTATGAGATATACAAAACAGAATTAGAGGGTTGGGTATCTAGCCACGCTAAATAATAACCGTGCCCATTAACATTTTTATCATCAACATCACTTCTTGTTCTTGAATTTTCTTCTTCAAGGCTAAAATAAGGTATGTTTGGGCCAATCGTGTAAATGGGTATCGAAGTTTTTACTCTCATAGCATCAATGACTTTGGATTCTAAGTCATAGAAGGTAGGCAATAATAAGCAATGTGATTTAAGCATCGATTCACAACTTTTCATAGCCCAATGCAAAACTTTCTGGTTGTTCTTGTCAAGAAGAGGAATATCCGCCAAACGAATCCAAGATTTTCCAGGAATATAATCTACAAGTTTGTCACTATTTCCTCCTGCACATTGAAAATTTTATGTTGCCTTGTATAAATATTATAATTAGAAATATGATATCAGTACAAATGATACTACTTATTAGTGCTATTAATTATAGTAAATTTTTTAAACTATGAAAATTGTACATAAAATTTGATATCCTATTATAAGAATATAAGTATTGATTGATCTTACTTTAATTTCCAACAACTCACAGGTCCATACAGGTTAAATATGATTGTCGTATTATCACATGTCTTTTCCGTTGCTTAAGCTCGACAAGTACAAGTCTATGTTGAATTCTTAATAGAAATACAAAAACAATACTCATGTGTTCTGTTCTGACACGTACTATGCCTTTTTTTCAAGTGAACCTTCTTAAAAAATATAAAAAAATTCTAAATTAAATAAAAAATATAAATAATATAAATATATGTTGAGAAATTTAAACCCTAATATATAAAGAATAGTAACTCTTTTTACTATCACTATACTATTAAATTTTACTCTATACAATATAACTATTATAATAGTATATGAGTTTTTAAAATTTGTTGGAAGCCCAAAGCCACTACTTGCTCCCCTTTGAATTCGTTCCTGATTTTGTGTTAAGGTGGAATAATAGTTTAATAGTTAATATTTTACTACCATATTAAAGATTAGCAGTAATTATTCTCTGCAATTTATAGGTAACAAGAAGACAAATAAATAAAAATAAAAAGAACGACTAAAAATATGGTGGAAATGATTGATACACGTTAGGAACGATTTGTAAGAAAAATAAAAAAAAAAACATTGAGTTAAATCTCAAATTTTATTATTTCCTTCGCAAATCATCCCTCCTATACATCAAATGTCTCTACCATACTTCTAATAGTTCCCTTCATTTTCTTTTTTTCCGCTATTTTTTTTTTATCTTTTTGCTACTATTTATAAATTGCCGAAAACAATTTTCACTGACTTTTAATATCGCAATAAAATACATAACTGTATCATAATTACACACTACGCTAAATATCATTCAATATTTAAAAAAATTAACTTATCTATCACCTTTTACATTTTTTCATCAGATTTCAAGAAAATGGTAAACATATGTACTAAAAGGTTGTTACTTCTACGAAACATCTTCTTTTGTTTCATCTAAAAATAGTAATATGAATGGTTAGATGATTCAATAAAAATATTAAATTAAATATGTTTAATTATTTAATAATTTATAATATTATAATTATATAAAAATATTTATATAAATATG
>NC_029785.2:3616869-3617560 GCF_000816755.2 Arachis ipaensis
TATAGCTAATGTGATAAGAAAAGCTAACAAATTCTCGTGAAAATAGGGGTGTTCATAGATCGGATCGTATCCATAAATTCGCAGTAAATATTTGAATTCAATTTGAAAATTGTGGATAGGATCTGATCCGCACTCTTTATGGATTGGATTGCAGATATCAGCTCTGTATCCGCGTATCCGATTCGCAGATTCGCACAATAATAATTAAAAAAGTAAATATATATATATATATATTTGGTATTATATTTACTTATTTGTATGTTTTAGTTAGTAGTTATTATTCATATATTATTTTATTTTATTTTTGTTATTTAGAAAAAAATTGATTAAAATATTTTAGGAATAAATAGGTTTAAAAGTGTGAAAAAAATATTTTTGTTGAATTTCTTTTACATAGAAATATAATTAGAAAGAGAATATTTAATTATGCGGATATATCCAATATCCAATCCGATCCGATTTGCAAATGTGCAGATCGGATCGAATTTTCGACCATATCCGATCCGATTCGCATACACTTCTACGTGAAAGTTTAACATTCATATATTATATTTGGCTCATAAAATCATTCATTTCAAAAGTTTAAACTGATAATAAAAATTAATATCGTTTGCTTAATTTTTGTATAAAAATTTTTTTATTTGTCTTATGTTATTTTTTTATTTTTGAAATTCATCGAGAATCGAAGTTT
>NC_029785.2:3617829-3618949 GCF_000816755.2 Arachis ipaensis
TAAGGGTAATACTTTTTTATTAAAATTAATTTTTTACATTTTTTTGTTATTTTTTAGGGTTATGCTAGATGTACACTAAAATCAGCTACCAAAATCAACCATCAATATAAAATACATGTTAAAATATAAATACACATTAAAAATAAATTAAACCACACATGTATTTATACATAAATACATTGGTGACTAATTTTAGTGGCTGATTTTGGTGTACAAATAGCATTTCTCTATTTTTTAATATTGAAAAAGATAATACACAAGTGAGAGAGTTACCTAACAGGTTTTGATGAGAGAGTTGATGATATTGGTGCAGCAAGTTAAAACACTGCAGCCACAATTCGGAAGCTGTAGTGGTCCAAAAAGCAGCCACCGGAATATTCCTCCGATTTGCAAGACCTGCAACCCAATATAAGAAACCGTCGTAGATGATAGCCGTGGGTGGTTGGTCAATTTCATTGAGTAACCTGTCTATGGCAGGTTCCATTTTGGTCATAGCGGCTTCCACGGTGCTACTAAAAGAGGGCGATGATTCGTTGGATACGAGGTTGGGAATGGAATGGATTCGAATGTTGTTGTTTTGTTGTTCGGTAATAATGGAAGGGAGCCATTGTTGGGTGACAACAAAGGTGATGTGGATGTTGGGGTTGGTGGAGACAATGGAATTGGAGAGGTACATCATGGGGTTTATGTGGCCGCAAGAGGGGTACGGCACAACCACCATGTGCTCATGCCTCACCGCTCTTGGAGGATCATCAACACACTCCATCAAAACCTATAGATTATTCTTCTCAAATGCTCACACACAATAAACTACCTTTGATTTATAGTAATCTACCAATCACGCATATTTTCCTGAGCGAAAATGTTTCGTAACAAAACAGCCAAAAATAGTCATAACTTGTCTTGTTTAGCATTCATTAATTGTTGCGATAATTAATTAATGTTAAATAAGACAAGTTTTGGCTGTTTTTTTTTTTCATGTCAGCATGTCCCGTATCGTATCATGTCCATCATAAATAAAAATACAATAGTAGCTAAGTGTATACTAAAATCGGTTATTAGTATAAAATATATATATTGAAATATAAAATACACATTAAAAATAAATTAATAAATAACA
>NC_029785.2:3619849-3621271 GCF_000816755.2 Arachis ipaensis
AATGTCTATATATATGTCCTATCTATTTAATATAATGTTATATTTTTGTATTTTTATTTTAGTATTCTGTATCTATAAATAAACACAGCTTAATGATCAGATTAGATTTTTTTATGTTAAAAATTATTAGAAAAAATAAAAATGCCATTCTCCACTTATCTTATGAACATATATAGTAATTTGACAATTTTGTCGATAATATATCTAAGCTCTAAACTTTTGTCTCTAGTTATTAATCACTGGGAAATAAGAGTGAATGAAGTGACTTTTATACAATAAAATCTGCTATATATAAGGACCTATTATTGCAATCTAACTTAACACATTGAAAAAGTTCTATAAGATCATAATTTATTTATTCAATGCAAAGTTCATGGGTACTTGATGCTTTAATTGCTTTGCAAAATGTCTTCAAGAAATGCATTGAGATTCTGCAGAGAAGATCCACCTTCCACAATTGTATTCCTACAAACTTCTCTAACCTTATTTGCTGTTTCCCTTAACTCTCTCCCTCCCCTGCTCTCAAAATCCATAAACCCTTTGACAATCCTAGCAATTTCTTTTCTCATCACAACATCATTTTCTTTGTTATTAGTCCCTAATCTTTCTTTCATCTTAACACCAACCTTCAAATCCTCAACAATTTGCTTACTATTAGGAACTTGATCAATAGAAATTGGAAAAGTTAGAACAGGAACACCACAAAACATTGCTTCCAACACTGAATTCCAACCACAATGTGACAAAAAACCACCTATAGATTTATGTGACAACACCCTCAATTGGTCACACCAAGGCACAAATAAACCACTGTTACTATTTTGACTTAAGAGTGTTTTGTTTGGTCCACGGTACACCATCAAGAATCTCACACCACTATCACATAATCCAACAACAAGTTCTTCCATTTGCTCCTTTGAAATTGAAAGATAACTTCCTAAGGATATGTACAGAACAGACCCTTTTGGCTGAGAATCAAGCCACTGCATGTAATTGATGTGTTCATTGTTGGTNTATTGCATTTGGTTCAATCTCATAGATTGAATTGAAAAGAAGGTATTTTGCATATTGGACCTTTGATATGCATTGCAAGTATAGTTGCAACACTTTTCCATTCTTGTCATGGAAAATTGAAGGCAAATCTGATATCCTTAATGGGGAAACGCCAGGGATGTAATCTACACGTTTTTCTCCATTCTCTGCTTGGAAAACCAAAATTTAATAAGAAACATATTTTTTGAACATTTTCATATATTCTTTGTACTCTATCAACACCTATTTGATCACTGTTGAAAAAAAAATAGAACAGTAACTCAACAAAACATGCATAGCTTCTTCAAATCTAGATTGTGTTAACTTCTAAATTCAAATACATTTATCCTAGAGTTAAATGAGTGGAATCTAAATAGTATGTTCACATAA
>NC_029785.2:3621880-3623159 GCF_000816755.2 Arachis ipaensis
TTTATATATATAATTGATTTGGTGACTTTTTTTTATACATGAAGCATTTTTTATTTTCCTAATAATATTGGGTGCTAATTTCAAAAGCTCCTAAAACTTTTTCTCATATATCTATAATGTTTTGCTTTAAAAGTCAGGGTTAAAAAAAATACACCATATTTAACTAGGATAATTCATCTATTAATGTTAATCAATTATACTAAGTGTATATTAAAATCAGTCATTAAAATTAGGTGAAAAGTAAGGTGCAGTCGACTTCACGTGAAGTTGATAGTTGAGAGCCCTGAAGTTGATAGCTGAGAGCTGTTAAATGAAAATTTAGTCAAACCATTTAACGGCTCTCAACTATCAACTTCACGTGAAGTCGACTGCACCTGAGTTTCCACCTTAAAATTAATTATTAGTACAGAATACATATTAAAAAACAAAAATACACATGTATATTTATATACAAAATTGTAACTAATCCTGATGATTAGTTTAAGCGTGGAAATAGCATTTTTGAATTTGAATTTGATGTTACCGAAAGAGTGATTTTCCAGAAAGAGTTGATGATGAAGAAACATGGAGAAGACTGAAGCAGAAGCAGTCCAAAGCAAAGCCAAAGGAAGCAATCTACGAGTGGCAACAGCATGAGCCCAAAGAAGCTCAGTGTCAGCAATGATGAGATCCACATTCACATTGCTATCAATCTCATCAATCACTGCCTCAAAGGGTGCTTCCATCTTTCTCATCACTGCTTCATAGAATCCTGGGAAGTCGTTGCCGCGAACTTCCTCAGATGGCAGAACGTTTGGAATGCTACAGATTCTAATGCTATCAGCATGAGCATGATTGGTGTTCTTGTTGATTAAGGTTTGCCATTCTTGTGTCACAACAAAGGTGATGAGAATCTCGTGGTTATGGTGGTGATTTTTTGAGGAAATTAATAAGAATTTGCAGAGGTTCATCATGGGATTCACATGGCCTCTGCCAGGGTATGGCACTGCCACAATATGGTACACCATTGTTGCCGAATCAAAGTTATTCTCTTTCTTGAAATTGCTAAGGCCTAACGGTGTGCCATATTTATTAGGGTAAAAACTCAGGTACAGTCGACTTCACGTGAAGTTAATAGTTGAGAGCTATTACATGAAAATCTAATCAAATCAGTCAAACCATTTAACGGCTCTCAACTATTAACTTCACGTGAAGTCGACTGCACCTAAGTTTTCACCATTTATTAGGGTTAATTAAGATCAATGTTTAAAATTCACTAAATCACTAGTATATTTGTACA
>NC_029785.2:3623281-3625447 GCF_000816755.2 Arachis ipaensis
AATATCTGATATTAAAATTTTTAAGGTTGATTTGGATAATTAATAATAATAACAAAAAAAAACATGAAATAAAGGTCAGTGTAGTATAGAAAAACTTGGACGTCCAAAAATTATTTATCTAAATATCTAGGTATATGACAAAGGAGGTTTAGATATTTTCTGTGTAGGATATATTTTTATGACTTGATTTTAATGTAACGTCTTATTCATTCATGTAATGTCTTTTATTTATTTGTTTCTGTGTTGTCTTCTAGTACTGCTTTATCATTTTACTTTATTATTGAGATTCAGATTCACACAGAATGAACAAGTGTTTTTTTTTTTTTTTTTTTCTTTCTCTTCATTTGAAATTTTTAATGCTACTTGACAAATCAAAGAGACAAAAACAAAAGCAAAAGGTCCACATGATAATGCTAAGCTGTTCTAAGAAGTATAAAACACTGAGGAGCTTCGGCCTTATTCAGTCCTTGAAAGTAATTAACTTTCATATATGAATTAAATTAATTGGAATCTCAGAAAGTTTTAGATATCATCAATAGTTTGAACTCAAACCATGTGAAAGTAAATTATAAAAACATTCATTCTATTAAAGTAACATGCTTGTAGAGAAACAAGAACACGTTTGGTTGAGATTTAACTCTGACACTAGTACATCAATTCATACATTGATCGATTTCTTAAACAGGAATTAAAAAGAAAATAAAAACATTACAAATCCTCAACTAGCTAGAATCTAGCTAGATGAAATCTTTATTTGAACTATATAAGTATCTATATCGCATTCAAGTAAGTTTATTGGTGGTAGATTTAATTCCCTTAAATCATGCATGGAATCATGGGCTTGGGCCTCAAAGGTTGAATCACAAAATCAGGCCTGTTCACTTTTTTTCTTGGGCTTGGATTTGTGAAACATAATCAATGAAAGAATCAAGATTGGTCTCAGTTGATCCACCAGGAGAAATAGCCTTTTGGCAAGCCTCCCTAAGCTCCAAAGCCCTTTTCCTCATTTCTTTGATCTCATTATTTTCACCATCCATAAACCTTCTCACAAGGTCACATATTTCTTCCCTTGACACAAAATTCTCCTTCCCAATCTTCTTCCTCACTCTCCATCCTGCCCTCCAATCCTCCACAAACCTCTTGCTGTTAGGCACTTGGTCCCAAAATATAGGGTATGTCAGCACCGGCACCCCGGAGAAAGCAGCTTCTAAAGACGAGTTCCAGCCGCAATGCGACCAGAACCCGCCTATAGCCGGGTGGCATAAGACCTTAAGTTGTTCAACCCAAGGAACCACAATACCTTTTTCCCCAAGGCAACCATTAAGTTTCGTAGTTTCGCCACGTGCCACCCAGAGATAGGACACTCCGCTATCTCTAATCCCGGCAACAATTTCATCCATTTGAGCACTTGAAACTGAAAGAAAGCTTCCTTGTGAAATGTATAAGACTGAACCATGAGGCTGACAATCTAGCCATTTGAAGTACTCAGGAGCTTGTTCCTCCTCATGATTATGAGCATAACCATTGCTAATTAGGTTGGCATTAGAGGCAAAAGAGTCACCATTGGATTGGGCCAAAGTTGTGTTTTTGGGCTTGAGTTTGAAGAAAGGGACACTTGGGCCCACAGGGTAGACAGGAATTTTGTATTTGGATCTTAGAGCATCCACTGCTTGGGGTTCAAGCTCATAGGCTGTGGTGAACATAAGGCATTGGGCTTTTGAAACTAAGTTCACAGTGTTCAATGCTCTCTCCAATAGCCTCAGGTCCTCCCCATGAAGCACTGTTGGAAGGTCTCTAATTTGTGTTGGGCTCATTCCGGGGATGTAGTCCACCACTTCATCTCCAATTTCTGATTATTACAAAAAATGAGAAACCACAAATGAAGCCATGTTTGTGAATTGTGATTTTTGTTGATATATTTGTAGATTTTAATTTTAATGTATTGATAGTGTAGAACGTTTTACACAGTTGTATAATTATATTCGTTTTTTTAGATGACTATACACATGGTCAATGTAAAAAGTAGTCATTTTTACTGATATAGTGTTATGTGTAAAACTACTTTACACTAACAGTACATCAAAATTAAATGGTATATTTGTAACAATATATAGATATTCTTAAATGAATATGTATTTACAATTATATATAACTTACAACTTACAA
>NC_029785.2:3625639-3630588 GCF_000816755.2 Arachis ipaensis
ATTTTAGAAAATGAAAATGACAAAGACTTGTAAAATATTTAAAAATTTGACCGAAATGATATTATTAAATAAATAGCACTATTTTTACTGACTAAAAGTCTGACATGATTAATACGAATACTTACGTGACAATTTTATATAGTGATGGATTATTTTTTGACAAATTTTTTTTATTTTTTCAAAAAGTTTTTGTCATTTATTTTCACCTTTTAAAATTATTTTATCAGAATATTTTGTATTTATCTTTGATAGTTTGTTTATACATATTATATTAGAGAGACATGACATTTAATCAAATCACTCTTTTACACACCCTCCGAAAGACAACTTTTTCATTTTTTTTAACTTCTGATCAATAATCATTTTTAATATTAAAAACAAAATGATATTTAAAAGTAGGGTTTATAGCATTAATCTCTACTAAAATGTTCGAAAATAGTACCTGAAATCTGAATGGGAAAATGACCATTCTCCTTGAGCATGTCAAAATGGTAGAGCAAGGAGTAAACCGTGGCGGACATGGGCCACAGCGAAGCCACCGGAATATTCTTCCGGTTGGCAACACCAATGGACCAAACCAGCTTGGTGTCAGCAATAATGGCGGTGACCGGAGGGTCAAGGCGGTCCAACAAATCCTCAAAGGGACCCTCCATTTTGGTGGAAACCGCATTCATGAAAGCAGGGAAGTCCTTCGCTCGATCAAGCTCCGAAGGAATAACGTTCGGAATCGTGGCGAAACGAACGTTGTCGGGTTTCGCTTCGTTTTTTATGAAACCGTGCCATTCTTCGGTGACCACGAAGGATACTATGATGTCTGGTTTTCTTGTGGCTAGCATCGAGCAGAGGTTCATCATGGGGTTCACGTGGCCCCTTCCGGGGTACGGCATTGCCACCACGTGGCACATGGCTTTGGATTCCACGTGGATAGTTCCCATGACGATGATGCTCTTCTTTGAATGGAGAATTTAATGTTATTTGGGTTTGGAGGGACAATGAGGTTTGAAGGTGTTTATATATACATAGAAGAGGAATACTTTATAGTTTATATTGGAGCAGAGAATTATATTCTATTATTCTTACATTATTGTGATGGATGGGAAGAAGATAATTCATCATGTCATTTTTTCGATTTTCGGACTATATATGATCATTTTTATTTGTTCTTTTTTTTTCTATATTTTATCACTTTAATTTGTGTTTTTTTTTTTTTTTATGTAACCCATGTTTTGTGGGGTAGTCTTTAATTTTAAGCAAAATTTGAAGAGAATTTTGAATGGATTACATTTACACCTGCATTTATCGTAATTTTTATCTTTAAAATATGAGGCTATAGAATTTTTGGGGGAAAAAAAAGTAGTATTTATAAAAGGCGCTAACTGAAGTGCATGTTAGATATAAAAGTAGTGTAGCAATAATATGATCCTTTTGGAGAATTTCGAAACGAAATAAGAGAAATGGTTAGTTGCATGATTGTTCATGTCTGATCCTTATTGGGCTGCTCTTTAAATGCATTGTACAATAATGGTTATTATGGAGAAATCATAGACTGCAGAGTTGTAGTAATAATTTCTACTTTCTCCATGTCCAATTGTTCGCGTGCTTACACAAAAATAAGTTACTAAACTAATTATTATATATTTGTGTATAAATATATATTATTTAATTTATTTTTTAATATATATTTTATATTAATGACTAATTTAAAATTAAATTTTATAATATATCTAACATAATTGACATATATATGTTTTCAATCCATCAAACAAATGCATTCTTTTTTAAAAATTAACAAATTTATTAAGAAAATTATTAGCAATACTTTTTTAAACAGTCCGTATTGTTCACTAGTTCTGTAAGACTGTCATATATGATCACCTATGGATAAGGAAAGAGATGTTATAATTGCCTGCTATTATAATTAAGAATAATCATGTTTCATGCACAATTATAAGGTGCAAGTGGATGTGTAAATGAATTATAATCATGCATTAGGTGTTCTTTGGTCCAGAAGTGAAAATACCTTAAAATCTAAAAATAATTTTTATTTTATTTTATTTTTAAAAATATTATTCCTTGAAATTTTAAAAATTAAATAGAAATTTTTTAATTTTTTTAAAATGAACTTCAAACTTACTATATTTTGAGGGAGACAAAATTAAATGGATTTAATGTCGATAATTAATCTCGAATAAAAATTATAAAAATATATGGGAATATTGACACCTATTTTATTAGTGTAATCTGTAAATATGAATTCATGATTTCAACGTTATCTTTTGTGTTATTTCTAAATACTCAAATTTGTATATGAAAAATAAAAGAAATCGACCAATGAATATAGGGTTTATTTTTTTAGATATGAAAAGCATGTGTGTGTCGTGCATTGTTATGGAGAATGTGGGTGCTAGATATGAATGTGGGACAGCTTTTTCTAAAACAAAGGATGAAAAAATTGGACCATCCAATTTTTTGTAAAAAAAATTAAGCCCACTAATCAAACGGTCCGATTTGTTTGGGGGTAATCGGACCATCCGATTTCTATAGATTTAATTTTTTTTTTATTTCGAGAGAATCAAATGGGACCGTCCGATTTGATTATTATATGTGTTATTTGATTCCGTGAATACAAATTGGTGGGTCCGATTTGCTATATATATATGTGTGTGTGTAACTCGTAGAGGGATTCTTAGATCTCCTCTCCTTCTTCTTTTCTTCTTTTTCCCTCAACTTCTCTGTTTCTCTGTTATTTCAGATGAAGTAAAAAAATTTGATAGTGAAGTTTATATTCATATGAGTGAGAAAAATGGATGATAGAGTCTTACTAAAGTATATTATTTCGGTCAGATTTTGTTACAAATATCTGAAGGAGTAAAATTTATTTGTGAAAATCCGTTAGATATTGTTATTCCATTCACAATCTCATTTGAAGAACTAAAAGGTGTGATTTGTGAAAAGATAGGTTCTGCAGTGTCAAAAAAATATCATGTATTTTATACAGATATCCTATACCGGTATTTGGTGGATTCGTTCAATTTCAAACGAAATATGTAACTGATGAAGTGAGCATGCAAGAGATGTTTTCAACGTATCTATGGATACTGTTTTCGTCAACGCACTGTAAACGTTCTTTTAAATCCCGAAACCACGCCAAATTTATGCAGCTTCTTCTATAGTCTGACTTTTTCGGTGCAATCCCAAAATGGTGCAAACACTCAGCCTCTAAGGTTTCGGACTACTCATAGTCACTCCTGTCACTGGAAGACTGTTTGTCGGAAGACCAAGAATCAAAGCCACATCTTTCAATATCACAACACACTCACTAACCGAAAGGTGAAATGTGTGTGTGTGTGTCTGCGTGCCACCTCTCGACTAGAGCATTTACCAATACTTTCTGACATTGAACTATTCCAATCTAGGAAACATGATAAAAATCAGTGAACCATAAATGCTCCTCCACAGCATAATTATACCGATCCGAAAGCAGTAACTAGGTGATTACATGTCAAATTCTATAAACTCTACAAAAACATAACAAACTATTAGTAAATTAATAATAATTACTAATTCACTATTAAAAATTAATAATTCCCTAATAATAGTAACTAATTTATTAGACTAATACTAATTTAGTAACTAGCATATATGCGTATAAATACAACTAACCTATCAATAATTTAACTATCATTATTAAAAAAAATTTCCAGCTTTAACACAAAACATGTTAATTAACTACTAAAAGTTAATAATTCCCTAATAATAGTAACTAATTTATTAGACTAATACTAATTCAACTGTTTACATCTAGAATAATAATAATTATTAATAATACTAATAATTTAACTCCAAAATATTAATAATTCAACGGTTTTCTAAATTTTCATTCAATTGTTTCTTACATAATTGTTTATTTATATATTCATAGTTTAATGGATAATCGCTACAACACAACCAGCATTTTGCGGCAGTTATGGGAGCCAAACATATTGCGGCGGTTAAACCAAACACTGAAAGATAGGTCGTGGGTAAACGATTAGCGGCGGTTTTAGCTAACCGCTGAAATAACCGCCGCTAAACGTCTATCAATTTTGCCGCCGCTAAATAGCAAATAAACGAAAACAATATTTGAACCGCCGCCAAATTTTAGTATTCTGTTTGTAGTTATTAGAATCGGACCGAACCGTCCGGTAGTCCAACCGACTCAATCGTTAAACCCGCGCTTCCACCAATAGACCCACAACGTGTGGATCACATTTGATTATAATTATTGCACTAATAATTATATAGCGCTGGAACCTATAAGAAGGAAAAGCTTTAACAATATCATGTTACCACCAAGTCAAGTCTCTTCAATGTATATAGCGCTAATAATTATATATATCATATGAACACATTTGATTGTCACACAATTTTTTTTTGTATACTTTATATCTGATCATAGTTATTATAGACACCTTATATATTGGGTAAAATGCACAATTAAATCAAATGGAGGACCAAATTACACAATTCTACGAAATTGAAAAACATTACCAGGATCTCCCAAAAGCACATTCTTATGTAATTCGAATCAGTCTCATTCGAATTAGACAAACCAACACTAATTTGAATTAGTCCTATTCGAATTAGTAGTAATGCTTGTAATTCGAATTTGTCCAATTTGAATTATGCTTTCATGTAGTCTTAGGGTAGTTCGAATCAGGGTGATTCGAATTATGCATGTTAGGACGTCCCTAGTAATTCGAATGGGTCTGCTTCAAATTAATTTTGGACCATAGTAGATCGAATTAATTTACATCTATTTATATATGATCCAAACGTATATATAGAGTACAATAAAGAGTACATTCAATCATAAATAAAAAATAATAATTATAAATATTTTTTATAAATTATTAAAAATCAAATATTTTCTAAAAATATTTATTAAGATTTTGAATTTATTAAACATA
>NC_029785.2:3630612-3655658 GCF_000816755.2 Arachis ipaensis
GCATAATCAAGATGGCAGAGATAATTGATAATATGAAATTCAAGACAATCAACATCTTTACATTTTTTATTTTTTTGGCATTGTAATTTTTTTTTAACTACAGAAGAAGATGAAATTGAAGTAGTGAAGATGAAGAAGAAGAGAGAAAATGGTAGCTGGGTGGATAAAGAAGAAAGTGACTTCGAAGAGAGAGAATGGGCTCAGCAAGGGAATATGTTCGTATAAGGGGCACTGCTGTTGGGAGAGGACGCATGCGCGACACGTGACCTGGAGGACGCAAATCAGACAGTCCGATTTGTGTCCCTTATTAAATCAGAATTCGATTACCTACCCTTAAATCGAACCGTCCAATTTCTTTGATCCTAACACCATACTCGCGTATAGCACCTATGCACCTCATATCGCCGTCCTACACCATTCCGATCCCCATGTCAAAATTAAAAAGTGTGAATATAGCATTCTAGCGAAAATGAATAAATAATATAACAAAATTAATAATTTTGAAGAAAAAATCCCAAATATATTTTTTTTATCGATGAATTGGACAACCTCCAATTCTAGGTTACACACTCACACACCCACTCACACACACTAGAATTTGAACGTGTGTGGCTTTGGTTTGAGGCAAATACTTTTGCCACAAATCCCAAATTGTTGTGATAAGTCCGAAAGGACGTGGATGCCCATTTTTCCTATGAGATATGAAGCTCCTAAGCCAAAATGATAATAAATGGAGCTTTGAATATTTGACCTTATGTATCTATAAAAGGAGGTTAAGCCTCCGTCAATTTTACACAACAACAACAACTGAATATTATTCTCTCTCCCTTTATACACATAGCAATAATAAAAGCAAATGTTATTCTCTCTCTCTTTACTTTTTATACTCCTTTCTATCTTTGTATATATTTATGCATTACAACATATAAATATATATATATATATAAATTATTATTGAGCTAATTATTTTAATACTAGAGTCTTCTATTTATACATCTTTATTTTATATATCTTTTATTTTACAATACGTTATCAGCACGAGACTCTGATCAAATTTTTAGGAAGACTCAGGTAACAAATTTTTCATTATGTCGAAACTCTCTTATCTTGAATTCAATGCTCTTGATATATCTGGAAATAATTATTTATCATGGATATTAGATGCTGAAATCCATCTTGATTCAATGGATCTTGGAGATACCATTAAGGCTGAAAATAATGCATTCCAGAAGGATAAAGCTAAAGCCATGATTATTCTTCGTCGTCATCTTGACGAAGGATTGAAAAATGAATATCTTACATTAAAAGATCCTGCAGATCATTGGAAAGACCTTGAAGAAAGGTATAATCATCAGAAAACGGTGATACTTCCTCAAGCCCGATATGAATGGACGCATTTGCGTTTACAAGATTTTAAATCTATAAATGAATATAATTCTGCAATGTTTCGAATCACCTCACGAATGAAATTGTGTGGGAAAAAAATAACTGATCATGATATGTTGGAGAAACCTTTCTCAACCTTCCATGCCTCGAATGTGCTCCTGCAGCAGCAGTATCGAGAGAAAGGGTTTAAAAAATATTATGAGTTAATTTCTTGCCTTCTTGTTGCTGAACGCAACAATGAGTTGTTATTGAAAAATCATGAAGCGCGCCCAGCTGGCGCTGCCCCATTTCCTGAAGTAAATGTGGCAAATTACCCCAGAAGAGGTAAATGGCAAGGTTTTAATAATAAGAAAAATTATGGAAGGAAAAAGAATTATGTTCAAAAGAGAGGATCTCACCAGAAGTGGGATAAAGAAAGGAATATCGGGCAGAATAAATCAACAGAGGATAAGTGTTTCCGTTGTGGTGGAAAGGGCCATTGGTCACGTACCTGTCGTATCCCAAGGCACCTAGTCGATCTTTACCAGGCATCTTTGAAAAAGGACGACAAAGGAAAGGAAACAAATTTTGTTTCAAATGATGCTGAGAACTCCACCACTCATTATGATGTATCTGATTTCTTTGAGGATCCTGAAGGAAATATTGGTCATTTGATCAATGATGGAATAGTTTAATATGTGGAATTGTGAAGTATATATATAAATAAATAATGTAAAGAACTTATTGTTAAGTTTTATTTTCTATGTATTTAAGTTTCAAATGTGATGTACATAAATAATGAAATATTAATGTTTATGAATTTTGAAATTATTAAATGTGTCAAATTTTAAAATAAAATTTTAGTATATGACATTATTTTATGTACAGTATTTTTTTTTAAAAAATGATTCTGATCAAATATTCAATTTAACTGTGAATACTACTCATTTTATTATTATTTGTTTTTGAAGAGAATGGCAAGGATATGTAATGAAGATGTATGCCTTGCGGATAGTGCAAGTTCGCACACTATTCTCAAAAGTGATATATATTTTACCCATCTTGTGCCAAAAGAGGAATATGTTAATACTATTATTGGCTCAGGCAATATGATAGAAGGCTCCGGAAGAGCTATAATTTTGTTTCCTGGAGGAACAAAATTTATAATAAATAATGCACTGTTATCTACCAAGTCTCGAAGAAACTTGTTGAGCTTTAAAGATATTCGCCGAAATGGATATCATATTGAGACTATGAATGAAGGAAATCATGAGTATTTATGTATCACAACTCATGATTCAAATAAGAAAGTTATATTAGAAAAATTACCCTCACTTTCATCTGGGTTGTATTATACCAAGATTAGTGCAATTGAATGACATGCCATTGTAAACCAGAAGTTTACTAGCTCAAATGAGTTCATAACTTGGCACGACCGATTGGGTCATCCGGGAACAACCCCCTCCAATTAATTGCTAGACCCTTGCTTATGAGAACAAATCTCCCAACCTCGGTTTGGGGGCATGCTATTTTACATGCCGCAGCACTTATTCATTTGAGGCCAACGAGTTACCATCAGTTCTCCCCTATGCAATTAGCTTTTGGCCAGCAGCCAAATGTTTCCCATTTAAGAATATTTGGGTGCGCGATATATGTTCCCATTGCGCCACCTAATCGCACCAAAATGGGACCCCAAAGAAAATTGGGGATATATGTTGGATATGATTCTCCCTCTATAGTGAGGTATCTTGAGATACAAACGGGAGATGTATTTAAAGCCCGGTTTGCGGATTGTCATTTTGATGAATCAAAATTTCCAACATTAGGGGGAGAGAATAAGCTTCCTGAAAAGGAACTTAATTGGAATGCATCATCATTGATGCATTTAGATCCTCGGTCAGGGCAATGTGAACTAGAAGTTCAAAAGATTATACATTTGCAAACAATAGAAAATGAATTGCCTGATGCATTTTCCGATACAAAGAGGATAACGAAATCTTATATACCAGCAAAAAATGCCCCAATTCGAATTGATGTCCCAGTTGGAAAAATTGCCACCGAAGCAAATACACGCCAGAAGCGTGGCAGGCCTGTCGGTTCCAAAGATAAAAATCCTCGAAAGAGAAAAGAGGTAAATACTGTTCCTGTTGAAAAAGACATAGTAGAGACACCTGCAGTGGTCCAAAATTTTGATATAGTTTTAACGCCAGAAGACGTTCAGGTACCTGAAAATTGTGAAAATAATGAGATCTCAATAAATTATGTTTTTACAGGAGAGAAATGGGACCGAAATAAGACAATTGTCAATGAAATATTTGCATATAATGTGGCATTGAATATCATGCATGAAAATAAGGATCTTGAGCCAAGATCAGTCGAAGAATATCGATTAAGGAATGATTGGCCAAAATGGAAAGAAGCCATGAAGGCTGAGTTAGACTCACTAAAACGTGAAGTCTTTGGACCTGTAGTCCGTACACCTGAAGATGTAAAACCTGTTGGATATAAGTGGGTATTTGTGAGAAAACGAAATGAGAAAAATGAAGTTGTGCGCTATAAATCCCGACTTGTGGCACAAGATTTTTCACAAAGGCCCGGTATAGATTATGAAGAAACGTATTCCCCTGTAGTGGATGCGATAACATTGCGTTATTTGGTCAGTTTATCTGCATATCATAAACTGCATATGCATTTAATGGATGTGGTAACAGCCTACTTATACGGCTCATTAGATCGGGATATCTATATGAAAGTCCCTGAAGGACTAAAGATATCTAAACCATCTAGTGAATATTCGCAAGGGTTATACTCAGTCAAATTGCAAAGATCTTTATATGGTCTGAAACAATCTGGACGAATGTGGTATAATCGTCTTACTGAGTATTTGGCCAAAAACGGATTCAAGAATGATGATATCTGCCCGTGTGTTTTCATAAAGAAATCTACCTATGGATTCATTATAATTGCTGTGTACGTTGATGATTTAAATATCATTGGGACTCTTGAAGAGATTCCAACAATTATAAAAACTCTAAAAGAAGAGTTTGAAATGAAAGATCTTGGAAAGACTAAATTTTGTCTCGGCCTGCAGATCGAGCATACAAAAGATGGGATCTTTATTCATCGAACAACATACACAGAAAAGATCTTGAAGAGATTTTATATGGATAAGTCACATCCATTAAGTACCCCAATGATTGTAAGATCTTTAGATGTGAAAAATGATCAATTCCGTCCTAAAGAAGAGAATGAAGATATCCTTGGTCCTGAAGTACCATATCTTAGTGCCATTGGAGCGCTAATGTATCTTGCTAATAATACGCGACCTGACATATTATTCGCGGTGAATTTACTAGCAAGATATAGTTCCTCTCCAACCAGAAGACATTGGACTGGAATCAAACAAATTTTTCGATATCTTCATGGAACGGTTGATATGGGATTGTTTTATCCCTATGGATCCAAGTCACAACTAGTTGGTTATGCAGATGCTGGATACCTGTCTGATCCACATAAAGGGAGATCTCAAACAGGATACTTATTCACATATGGTGGTACAGCTATATCATGGAGGTCCACGAAACAAACGATAGCAGCAACCTCCTCTAATCATGCTGAAATACTGGCGATTCATGAAGCTAGTCGCGAGTGTTTTTGGCTGAGGAGTCTGATTCAATATATTCTGTCATCATGTGGACTGGTTGATCATAAGATAGCTCCAACTGTCCTGTTTGAAGATAATACAGCATGCATTGCTCAACTTAAGGGTGGATACATCAAAGGTGATAGAACAAAGCATATTTCTCCCAAATTCTTCTTCACTCATGATCTTCAAAATCAAGGGACAATTGATGTCCAACAGATCCGCTCAATTGACAATCTGGCAGATTTATTTACAAAGTTACTCCCAAAATCCTCCTTTAAAAGATTGGTACATGAGATTGGGATGCGCCAATTTCGAGACATTAAATGATGTCGGCAAGAGGGGGAGACTGTACTCTTTTTCCCTTGGTCAAGTTTTTTTTCCCATTGGATTTTTCTTGACAAGGTTTTTAATGAGGCAGTCCCCATCACTAAAGAATTTTGTACTCTTTTTCCTTCACTAAAGTTTTTCCCATTGGGTTTTCTTTAGTAAGATTTTAATGAGGCATAATCCTAAAATGGTCATCCAAGGGGGAGTGTTGTGATAAGTCTGAAAGGACGTGGATGCCCATTTTCCATATGAGATATGAAGCTCCCAAGTCAAAATGATAATAAATGGAGCTTTGAATATTTGACTTTATGTATCTATAAAAGGAGGTTAAGCCTCCGTCAATTTTACACAACAACAACAACTGAATATTATTCTCTCTCCCTTTATACACATAGCAATAATAAAAGCAAATGCTATTCTCTCTCTCTTTACTTTTTATACTCCTTTCTATCTTTGTATATATTTATGCATTACAACATATAATATATATATATATAAATTATTATTGAGCTAATTATTTTAATACTAAAATCTTCTATTTATACATCTTTATTTTATATATCTTTTATTTTACAATACAAATATCTTTATATTCTTAGGTAGATAAATGGGCCAATCCAGGCCAAAATAAACGAACAAAAGACCAAAAACATGGATAGCCCATTTATTGTATCAAGGCGTTTTTATTTCATTAAAAGGGAAGTGTTTTGGGTCTATGTTCACTGATAAAAAATAAAAGAATTAGGGTTCTTTATTGCTATGACGCCAAACCCTAGACTTAGGCCTATTTACCCATTTATTAGAGTCTATAATTTTTTTTTTCTTTTTTAAGTTGAATAAAATTTAAAAGTTGTCTATATTGGTCATTTTTATTAATTTACTATTAAAGTGGCAAGCTAAAATATTAAATTGATAGAATGTGCAACATCTGAATTTAGTCTAAATTATATAACTTTTAAATTTTATTAGATCAAAACTGGAAAAAAATTATAGGAATTAAAAGTGAAAAAATGAATATTTTATGAGACCAATTAAGCCTTAATTCTTTGATATCAGGAACACTAAAATGTGTTTATAAAAAAATAGGGAGAGTTACTCTAATATTAGAGGATGAGTTCTGTTACGGTGGGTAACCGGAGATTAATGGGCCGGATGGCGTTGGTTGGCCCAAACGTGTGAAGGAGGTGGCTTTCGAGTGGATCTGTTACTCGGTGTTCCTCCGTCCGACTTGTACGTGTGAAAGAATGGGGGGTGGTACCTGCAAAGACACTCCGATGCCTAAGTCAGCATGGGGTTAAGCAGGTTAGAGAGTATTGGAACTTAGAGATACCTGAAGGGTGTCAGTGTATTTATAGTGGTGATCCAATAACCACCGCTGAAGTAGTGCCACCTTTTTAGGTGGATAACCGTCCCCATATCTTAGGGAGGTTAAGATATGGCTCTGTGAAGTGGTTAGGGAGTTTCTAGGGGCAGTTACTCATTCGAATGAGTGTTATCTGCCAGCTAACCCTCGTGTCCGACTTCTTTGGAACAGGTCGTGTTCAGTACCGACTTCTGGGATGAAGGCTGGTACTGGATGGAGGGCCAACCCTTTGGGTTGGGCGCCTTTGCTTGGATCCTGGGCTCTATGCACCTTTATTAAGAGTTGCCCCAGTTTTACCATTATGCCCCTAACGTCTTTATAAATACTTTCCCTCTCTTTCGTTGTTTCGTTTCTGCAATCTTTCGAATTTCCCTTGCATTTGTTCGTGCTGCATTCTTGCGTTTCGAAGGCTCTTACTTTCTCCCGTCTTGATTTCAGACTTAAAGGTTAGTTTTTTCCCCTTCTGTAACATGCTTTCTATTTGCGTGCCTTTATCTTGTAGGTAGATTTGGTTTGTAAGCTTTAGTTCCGTGCCCCTTCCCTTAGAGACCGTGTGTTGATTTTCCTTTTCTTTTGTAGGTTTCTTGTCATCCCCTTTTTAAGAAAAGAAAATGGCTTCCGTAGATGCTCTCTCCCAGTGGGTAGACGTTACAGTCCTAGGGGAGGAGCCCTCAGTTGACACTGAATTTATTACCCACCTTCGTACTCACTATAGAATTTGTACTTCTGAAGAAGATGAGCCAAAGTACGAGTTGGTGGTCCCGGGTCCAGAAGACCGGGTTTGTTTCGGGAGGGCCGACGAGACGGCCCCTCATTTCTTTTTTATGTATGAGAGTATGGTCACTCGTTTGGGCGTTTTTCTCCCTTTTTCAAAGTTTGAAATGTCTGTATTGCGTCATTGCCGGGTTGCTCCCACCCAGCTTCACCCCAACTCTTGGGGTTTTCTGAAAATTTATCAATTTATCAGCCAGGCCCTAGAGTTTCCGACTTCTCTGAGGATTTTCTTTTACCTCTTCCATATGACCAAGCCCTTCAGTGGGCTAAATAATAAGCAACAGTGGGTGTCCTTCCGAGCCATACAAGGTCGGAGGCTTTTTACCCTTTTTGACGAGTCCTTTCACGACTTCAAGAACTACTTTTTCAAAGTGCAAGCTGTAGAGGGTCACCACCCCTTTTTCCTGGATGATCATTCTTCTCCCCGATTTCCTTTATATTGGCTGGAGGCCTCCCCCTGTGAGAAATATGGTCTAGATGACCTAAATGAGGTAGAAGCAGCCATCGTGGGGTTCCTCCGAGAAGTGTGGGGGAGGGCCCCATACTTGGATACTAAAAAATTTCTCCAGGGGTCTTCGGCCTTTGTCCAGTCACAATTAGGTAGCTTTTTGCGTTTCTCGCTTATTTCCGACTTGCAATTTCTTTTACCGACTTGTCTGATTTTTAGCTACCAATTTGTTTTTGCAGAGATGGCGAAGAAAAACGCTCAAGAGTCTTACCAGAGGGTTCAGGAAGCCAAGGCAAAGTCTCGAGCCAGATCTGGTGGTGTTAGGACGGTTGTCTCTCCTCCTCCTCCTCGGAACGTTGGGACTCCCTCTCAACCTATTGTAATTTCTTCCTCTGCTCCCTCTCTGCCACCCCCTTCTGTCCGACCTACTCCCGAACCAGAGCCAAAGAAGCGCAAGACCTTAGAGTCTGGCGTTTCTGGTGAGGCAGACGCTCTTGCGTTCGTCTGAAAGAACATTTATCCTCATGCTCGTATGAATATGGATGATGTTTCTGTTCGGCACTACCTCACCACTGTGGTTGAGGAGAGTCTTAAGACGGCGGGGGTTTGTGGCAAACTCTTAGATATATTCGAGAAGACTCCTATCAGCTCTTTAGGGACGACCTCGAGGGTCGAGGAGCTGGAGGGTAGGCTTCGCATATATCAGGATCATGAGAGGGAGCTGGAGGGGGAAGTTACCAAGCTGAAGGAGGAGAGAGACAGCCTCCGGGAGAAGGGGAAGAAGTTGCAAGCCCAATGTAACATGGAGATGGATTTGAGAAAAGCAGCGCAAGCCAGCTACAACAGTTTATTTGCTGATCTTGTGTCTGTAAAGAACGACTTGCTGAACGCTCGGAAGGCCTACACCGAGTTGGAGGACTCTATTGTGGATGGTGCTGATGAGGCTTGGAGGATCTTCAAGGAACAGGTCGGAGTTATTGCTCCTGACTTGGACCTTTCTCCTTTGGACCCTGATAAGATTGTTATTGATGGTTCCATCGTGGATCCTCCTGTCCCCGTGGTGGAGTCTGAGTCTGATTTGAAGACTCGGGGGCAGAGGATCGTAGAGTCCCCTCCTCGCTCTAAGGACGCTCCGAGTTCCTCTACCCTTCTTCCGACTTCCTCTTCGACTTCTGCTCCTGACGTTCCCCCTGACTCTGCTGGTGGTGATCCTCTTAAAAAGTGATTTTGGCTATTGGGGCCCGGCCTGTGGGCCCCTCTTTTTAAACTCTTTATATTTATTTGTTGGTGTTTTGAACAATTTTTGGCCTTTTAAGGCCGTAAACAAAACAACTTATGATGCCCTTTCTTAACAAGGGTTTAATTTAGCGTTAAATAAATGCCCTTTTTTGGATAAGGGTTTTTGAGTTACCTTATGTGCGCACGCTTTTTCTGTTCATGGTTCTTTTGACTCTTTGATCTTTTCTAGAAAAAACCTTTTCTTTGGGGCTTGCCTGCCTTTCTGAATTTCCTTGATTCTCAAGGCAGCTTTACTATTTTTTCTTAGTTTCTTCTTATCTCTTTTTGTTATTTTTAGTACTCAATTTTGTTTTATTGAGTTTTTCGTGACTTAGGCTACTTTTGCGATTCATTTTAACTTTACTCGGCTTCGTTTTCCGACTTATGAGTCAGATTGATTCCGAGTTTTATCATGATCGACTTCTATAGCCTCTTTACGCCGACTTGTACCTCGTCATTTTATCCTGACGACCATCTTGGTCGGTTCATGGGATTTTCACGTTTTGTCGAGCTTAAATCGGCGCGTTTCGTAGAAAGAGAATAAAAAGGGAATTTAAAAGAGATATTTAAGATGAAAGAGATCTTTATTAATTGAGGAGGTACCTTATTGCTACTAAGGGCTTTTGATAATTTATTTCCCTTAGTCCCTACTATGATGCCTCGTTAAAAACCCTTTTCCAGAAAAAACCCTTTGATTCTGGGAAAAAATCATGAAGCGGGGAAAAGAGTACATCAGGGAGTAGAGTTCGCTTTTAACTGTAGTACCTTTTCATATTACAGGCATGCCATGACCTTGGTAACTCGGTGCCGTCTAAGTCGGTGACCTTATAATAGCCCTTTCCTAAGACCTCCTTGACCTTGTATGGTCCTTTCCAATTAGCAGCGAGCTTTCCCTCCCCCGATTTGTTGACTCCAATGTCGTTTCTGATTAAGACTAAGTCGTCAGGGGTGAAACTCCTTCGAATGACTTTTTTGTTGTACCTTGTAGTCATCCTTTGTTTCAGCGCTGCTTCTCTTATCTGAGCTTCTTCTCGGACTTCAGGGAGCAAGTCGAGCTCTTCTTTGTGCCCCTGTATATTCCTGATCTCGTCGTGGAAAATCACTCTTGGGCTTTGCTCATTGACCTCTATTGGGATCATGGCTTCTACGCCATAAACTAGTCGGAAGGGTGTTTCTCCAGTGGCGGATTGGGGGGTTGTTCTGTAAGCCCATAGTACTTGTTGGAGCTCTTCAGCCCAAGCTCCTTTCGCATCTTGTAACATTTTCTTCAGCCCTGCTAGTATGACTTTGTTGGCTGCTTCGGCTTGTCCATTGGCTTGTGGGTGTTCCACTGAGGTGAACTGGTGTTTGATGTTCATACTGGCTACTAGGCTTCTAAAGGTGGAGTCGGTGAACTGGGTTCCGTTATCTGTGGTAATGGAATAAGGTATCCCATACCTTGTGATTATGTTTTTGTAGAGGAATCTCCGACTTCTTTGTGCAGTGATGGTGGCCAGTGGTTCTGCTTCTATCCACTTTGTGAAATAATCTATTCCCACTATTAGGTATTTAACTTGTCCTGGCGCCTGGGGAAAAAGGACCTAACAAATCCATTCCCCATTTTGC
Source organism: Arachis ipaensis (assembly GCF_000816755.2). Classification (NCBI taxonomy): domain Eukaryota; kingdom Viridiplantae; phylum Streptophyta; class Magnoliopsida; order Fabales; family Fabaceae; genus Arachis; species Arachis ipaensis. The sequence continues at coordinate 3,641,419 of NC_029785.2, forward strand.
AAAGGGCCATGGAGAAGTGATACTAATGAGCTCTTCTGGGGGAGCCACGTGGAAATTTGCATGCATCTGACATGGCTGGCATTTTTTCACAAATTCTGTGGCATCTTTCCGTAAGGTTGGCCAGTAGAATCCAGCTCGGATCACTTTTCTGGCCAATGACCTGGCTCCGAGATGGTTCCCGCAGATTCCACTATGTACCTCCTCCAACACCTCGGTGGCTCTTGAGGTCGGTACACACTTTAACAATGGTGTTGATATCCCCCTTCTATAGAGAACATTTTTCACCAAGGTATAATGTTGTGCTTCCCTTCGGATTTTCTGGGCTTCTTTTTCCCCCTCAGGGAGAATGTCGAATTTTAGGTATTCGACTAGGGGGTTCATCCATCCGAGGTTTAATCCAACCACTTCAAAGACTTCTAGTGTGTCTTCCGCTTTTACCACTGAAGGTTCCTGGAGAGTCTCTTGAATCAGGCTTCTGTTATTTCCTCCCGGCTTGGTACTTGCTAGCTTGGATAGGGCGTCTGCTCTGCTGTTTAGATCCCGAGTTATGTGTTTCACCTCGGTTTCTGCAAAGCGCCCCAGGAGCTCCGAAGCTTTTTCCAAGTATCTTTTCATATTTGGGTCCTTTGCCTGATATTCCCCATTTATTTGGGAGGTCACTACTTGGGAGTCGTTGTATACCATCACCTTCATAGCACCGACCTCTTCTGCCAGCTTCAATCCTGCAATCAAGGCTTCGTATTCTGCCTGATTATTCGAAGCTGGGAATTCAAACTTGAAGGAAACCTCTATCTGGGTTCCCCTTTCATCTACCAGTATTATGCATGCGCCGCTTCCTGTTTTGTTGGAGGATCCATCCACGTAGAGTTCCCAGGTAGTCGGTTTGTCCTCTTGGTCCCCTGCATATTCTGTAATGAAGTCGGCGAGGCACTGGGCTTTAATCGCCGTTCGAGTTTCGTACTTCAAGTCGAACTCGGAGAGCTCTATTGCCCATTGGACCATTCTTCCTGCAATATCCGTCTTTTGGAGGATTTGCTTCATGGGTTGGTTCGTGCGGACTCTTATTGTGTGAGCCTGAAAGTAAGGCCGTAACCTTCGAGAGGCTGTTACTAAGGAGTAGGCAAACTTTTCTAATTTGTGATACCTTAGCTCAGGGCCCTGTAGAACTTTACTGATGAAATAGATTGGGTGTTGACTGACCTCGTCTTCTCTTATCAAGGCTGCTGAGACAGCCTTGTCTGCCACGGATAGGTATAGGACGAGGTCTTTTCCGGCTATAGGTCGAGTCAAGATAGGAGGTTGGCTTAGAAACCTTTTGAACTCCTGGAACGCCTCCTCGCATTCGGGAGTCCACTCAAACGGGTGCCCCTTTTTCAGTAGGGAGGACAGTGGAAGGGATCTTAATGCTGATCCTGCCAAAAATCTGGAGAGAGCTGCTAGTCGGCCGTTCAGTTGTTGGACTTCTCTCAAACAAGTCGGGCTTTTCATCTCTAGGATAGCTCTACATTTGTCGGGATTGGCTTCGATCCCTCTTTGTGTTAGCATGAATCCTAGAAATTTTCCTGCCTCCACTGCAAAGGCGCACTTTGCAGGATTTAGTCTCATCCCGTGCAACCTTATGGTGTCAAAGACTTGTGAGAGGTCGGACAAGAGGTCGACTTCCTTCTTGGTCTTTACCAACATATCGTCGACGTATGCTTCCATTAAGTTCCCTAAGTGAGGGGAAAACACCTTATTCATCAGCCTCTGATATGTGGCCCCTGCATTTTTCAATCCAAATGGCATGACCACGTAGCAAAAGTTAGCTCTGGGCGTGATGAATGATGTTTTTTCCTGGTCTGGTTCATACATCGGGATTTGGTTATATCCTGAATAGGCGTCCATGAACGACAAGTATTGATACCCCGAGCTAGAGTCTACTAGGGCATCAATGCTTGGTAGTGGATAAGGGTCCTTGGGACATGCCCTATTTAAGTCGGTATAGTCGACGCACATTCTCCATTTACCATTTTGTTTTTTGACTAGCACTACGTTGGCTAGCCATGTTGGATACTTGACTTCTCTGATGAAACCAGCTTCTAGGAGCGCTTGTACTTGTTCCTCTACTATTAGAGCTCGCTCTGGGCCGAGTTTGCGTCTTCGTTGTTGTACAGGCCGAGATCCCGAGTAGACCGAAAGCTTGTGGGACATGAGCTCGGGGTCTATCCCAGGCAAGTCGGAGGCCTTCCAGGCGAAGAGATCGGAATTATCTCTTAGAAGCTTGGTCAACCTTTGTCTTAGGGTTTCCCTTAGGTTGGCTCCTATGTGAGTATTTTTCCCTTCCTCTTCGCCGACCCGAATCTCCTCGGTTTTTCCCCCGGGATGGGGCCGTAGCTCTTCTTTAATCCTTGCTCCACCGAGCTCTATTGTGTGAACTTCTTTGCCTTTTCCTCTCAGGTTTAGGCTTTCATTGTAGCATTTTCTTGCTAGCTTCTGATCTCCCCTCATCGTTGCTATCCCTGCTGAGGTCGGGAATTTCATGCAAAGGTGGGGCGTCGATACCACCGCTCCGAGTCGATTAAGGGTAGCTCTGCCGATTAAAGCATTATAGGCCGACCCCACGTCGATGACTATAAAGTCTATACTCAGAGTCTTTGTCTTCTCCCCCTTTCCAAAGGTGGTGTGGAGGGGCAAAAATCCTAGTGGCATTATTGGCGTGTCGCCTAACCCATACAAGGTGTCGGGGTAGGCTCTTAACTCTTTCTCGTCTAATCCTAGTTTGTCGAAAGCGGGCTTGAAGAGGATGTCCGCCGAGCTTCCTTGGTCTACTAGTGTTCTGTGTAGATGGGCATTTGCCAGGATCATGGTGATTACTACTGGGTCGTCGTGCCCAGGGATTATTCGTCGCCCATCTTCCTTTGTGAATGAAATGGTTGGGAGGTCGGAGGATCCCTCTTCAACCTGGTAAACTCTCTTGAGATGTCTTTTACGAGAGGATTTCGTGAGTCCCCCTCCTGCAAACCCTCCTGAGATCATATGGATATGTCTCTCCGGAGTTTGTGGTGGTGGGTCTCTTTTGTCCGTATCATCTCGCTTTCTTTTTCCATGACCGTCCGACCTTTCTATGAGATATCTGTCAAGCCGACCTTCTCTGGCCAGCTTTTCTATCACATTTTTAAGGTCGTAACAGTCGTTTGTAGAGTGCCCATATATGGAGAGGTCTTCGAAACTGTTAATTGACCTCGGAGGGAGGCCATCGAACCACTTCATCGCTGTTTTCGACAAGGTTGTCGGAAAAGCTTTGCATCGCGTAGCGTCAGAAGCGTCAGCCAGATACATCTGACTTTTAAAGTTGCTCAGATGATGCTTTGGATCGGTGGTTCCGTCGTAGAGGTCCATATCGGGGCTTCTAAAGTTTCTCGAAACTTTTGCCCTCATTATGTCTTCGCTGAAAGGATCTTTCTCCCCTAAGGGAGAATCTTCTCTACCGTCGTGGGAGTTCTGGCCTTTGAGGGAGGATTCTAACTTTAAGAGTTTTTTTTCTAACTCTTTTCGTCGCTCCATCTCCTCTTTTAGGTTCTTTTCGGTTTCCTTTTGTCGTTCCCGTTCCTGTTCTAGCTGCTCGAGGCGACTATGGATTAATCCCATAAGCTCAATTGCGTGGGATGGTCCTTCTTTTTCTGATTCGCGCCCCTCCGAGGAATTCACCTTCGGGTTTTTGATTCCGGAGGTGCCTTCCCTATGTTGATCATTGGCTTCCTGGTGAAGGGTCTGGTCTGCCTCATTGTTTCCAATGTTCAGATTCTCTTGTTCAGAATCAGTCTCCACGTGACCCTCTTCAGGAGATCTATCCGCCATCACTGGTTGATCTCTCAGCTCCCCGGCAACGGCGCCAATGTTACGGTGGGTAACCGGAGATTAATGGGCCGGATGGCGTTGGTTGGCCCAAACGTGTGAAGGAGGTGGCTTTCGAGTGGATCTGTTACTCGGTGTTCCTCCGTCCGACTTGTACGTGTGAAAGAATGGGGGGTGGTACCTGCAAAGACACTCCGATGCCTAAGTCAGCATGGGGTTAAGCAGGTTAGAGAGTATTGGAACTTAGAGATACCTGAAGGGTGTCAGTGTATTTATAGTGGTGATCCAATAACCATCGCTGAAGTAGTGCCACCTTTTTAGGTGGATAACCGTCCCCATATCTTAGGGAGGTTAAGATATGGCTCTGTGAAGTGGTTAGAGAGTTTCTAGGGGCAGTTACTCATTCGAATGAGTGTTATCTGCCAGCTAACCCTCGTGTCCGACTTCTTTGGAACAGGTCGTGTTCAGTACCGACTTCTGAGTGAAGGCTGATACTGGATGGAGGGCCAACCCTCTGGGTTGGGCGTCTTTGCTCGGATCCTGGGCCCTATTTATTGGGCCAGGGTATGAACAAGTTCATTGTTAAAAAATACATTTTATTTTTTGTTCATACACTGGCCCAATACTAAGGCCCAGGTCCAAATACACCAAAAGGCCCAATTCAAATATTGGCCTTCGTTATTCACGACCTCTTTAGAAGAGGTCAGACTCAACACAAACTTCTTTCCAAAGAAGTCGGGCTTAAGAGATAGCTGGCAGATAACACTTATTCAAATAAGTAACTGCCCCTAAAATCTCTCAACCCACTTCTAGAAGCCATATCTCAACAATTCCTAGATAAAAGGGACGGTTATCCACCTAAAAAGGTGGCACTACTCCAACGGTGGTTATTGGTTCACCACTATAAATACACTGACACTCCTCAGGTATCTTTAAGTTCCAATACATTCTAAACCTGCTTAACCCCATTCTGACTTAGGTATCGGAGTGTCTTTGCAGGTACCACCCCCCATATCTTGGAACACACAACTCGGAGGCGGCTCCCAAACGTAAACCAAGTCGGAGACCACACTCCTCCAGCGCTTGGGCCTCACAAACAAGCCCAACCACCGTCCGGTTCTAGGTAAGCCCCGGAACATTGGCACCGTTGCCGGGGACCTGGAGCTCAACTCTTGATAATGGCGGATGATCAACAACATAGTCAGACAACCACTCGACATGAATAAGATGCAAGCATGTTAAAAAGAAGCTGGAATACAGTTTCTATGGATACCAGAAATCCCGTAAAAACTTCTCCCAATGGGCAGAGGATATCAAATAGGGATGATGATTCTACTTCTACAGTTAAATTGGATTAAACAAAAGAGAAGAAAGCACCGTCCCAAGGCCATTGTAGAAAGCAAACCAAGACGAACTCGAAAGCCAATTGAATAAAAGAATTTTCAATTCAGAAAATTCAATTGGCAAAAGAAGTTACGTGAAAAAAAAAGACGAAATTGAAAGCCAATTGAATAAAAGAATTTTCAATTCAGAAAATTCAATTGGCAAAAGAAGTTACGTGAAAAAAAAAATGAACTCGAAAGCCAATTGAATAAAAGAATTTTCAATTCAGAAAATTCAATTGGCAAAAGAAGTTACGTGAAAAAAAAGAGGAAAAGGGAACGTGACTAATCCCAACCTCTTCGTGAAATAGGATGGACAATGACATCTGTGCCAACTTACAATCTTGGAAAAATCCATGATACCCACTCATGGAATGGAGCAGTTGCATGTTCCAAATACACAACATCAGCCAATTTGAATGCAACCCAATCCGACAATGGAGTGATGAATCCAGTTTTTCTTCAGTGGATTCACATGTCAATTACAACAGAGCAGTGAATAACACAAAAAATTCTCATAGTACATCTTTCGTTGGTTGCTCACAAATTACATCACTGCCAATGAATATGGAAAGAAATATTCCTGTGGTAGAATTTGATGTTGTTTGCACACCAATAAAGATGGATGTCTTCCAGAAAGAAAATTGGAATCTGATCCAAAGAAAAAAGAAAGTCAGGGTGACAAAGGCCCAGTCTTCATTGGAGGGGATGATGGTCAGACTTTTCTTCAAAGATCGGATGAGCTGGGAGCTCACAAAGAAAATCCGACATCTTTTAGAGAGCTCATGGAGAAAAGTCCGACCTCGTTTAAAGGTCAGACTTTACAACAAGGTCGGATGAGCCGGGAGCTCAAAAAGAAAATCCGACCTCTTTTAGAGAGCTCATGAAGAAAACTCCGACCTCTTTCAAAGGTCAGACTTTACAACAAGGTCGGATGAGTGGGGAGCTCACAAAGAAAATCTGACCTCTTTTAAAGAGCTCATGAAGAAAAGTCCGACCTCTTTTAAAGGTCAGACTTTACAACAAGGTCGGATGAGCTGGGAGCTCAAAAAGAAAATCTGACCTCTTTTAGAGAGCTCATGAAGAAAAGTCCGACCTCTTTCAAAGGTCAGACTTTACAACAAGGTCGGATGAGTTGGGAGCTCACAAAGAAAATCCGACCTCTTTTAGAGAGCTCATGAAGAAAAGTCCGACCTCTTTTAAAGGTCTGACTTTACAACAAGGTCGGATGAGCCGGGAGCTCAAAAAGAAAATCCGACCTCTTTTAGAGAGCTCATGAAGAAAAGTCCGACCTCTTTCAAAGGTCAGACTTTACAACAACGTCGGATAAGTTGGGAGCTCATAAAGAAAATCCGGCCTCTTTTAGAGAGCTCATGAAGAAAAGTCCGACCTCTTTTAAAGGTCAGACTTTACAACAAGGTCGGATGAGCCGGGAGCTCAAAAAGAAAATCCGACCTCTTTTAGAGAGCTCACGAAGAAAAGTCCGACCTCTTTTAAAGGTCAGACTTTACAACAAGGTCGGATAAGCTTGGAGCTCACAAAGAAAATCCGACCTCTTTTAGAGAGCTCATGAAGTAAAAGTCCGACCTCTTTAAAGGTTAGACTCTACAAATGAGGTCTAAAACCTCATTTGCTCAGAAGAATCCGACCTCTTCAGAGCCGACAAGGGAAAAATCCGACCTCTTTTTGGAGTTTGTGAAAAAATCTGACCTCTTTCATGATCAACTCTACAATGAGGTCGAAAATCTCGAAGATTACTAGAAAGAAATTCCGACTTCTTTTAAAGATCAGAGTCTACAATGAGGTCGAAAACCTCCAAGCTTAGAAAGAAAGTCCGACCTCTTTCCAAGCTTAAAAAGAAAAATCCGACCTCTTCTAAGGATCCAAGCTTATGAAGAAAATCTGACCTCTTCTGGGGATTCAAGTCTACAAATAAAAATCCAACTTCCTTTAAGAGCTTACGAAGAAAATCCGACCTCCTTTAGAGGTCAGACTACAATGAGGTCAAAATCTCTGAATTTATAAAGGAAAATCCGACCTCTTTTAGAGCTCACAAAGAAAAGTCCGACCTTTTTTAAAGGTCAGACTTTACAACAAGGTCAGACAGGCTTAGAGCTTACAAAGAAAAGTCCGACTTCTTTCTTGAGGTACAACTTCGAGAACCAGATCCCAAGCATAAATGGCCATGAGAAGGTCATACGAAGAAATTTCTCAACTGACAACCTCGTCTTGATCCAAAATGACATCGGACCAAAATCGGACGAAGAAAAGCCAACACCAAAATGAAAAGATCCAACAAAGTCACTTAAGACTTGAAAAAGAACTACTACAACATACTCGACTTACTCGAAAACAATCTACCTAGATTGTGCCATGTCTACAACAAAAGGGATACTACAGCTAGAAAAGCGCACCTTACTCCCTAATGCACACTTTTTCTGACTTGAAGTGACAAGATCCAAAGTGGTGTAAGAAGTTATAAATGCAAATCATGGTCCGACCTCATTAAGCCACTTGTACTAAATCAAGCTGGCAAGGGGCAAAACCTAAAACAAATTGCACAAATAACTTAAGGACAACGTGATCATAATCAAACATCAACACGAAGAGGATGTAAACCCGACGTCACAACAATTTGTTTAAAACAAATTGAGAAAGAATGGCGATTTATAAGAATGCCTCCTCAAGTCAAGAGATAAGTATCCGACCTTACTAAGTTGACACAACAAGTATAAAACAAGTTATCCGACCTCCCAAAAAGAGAGTCCAAAATAACTTGTAAAAGTCACATAGCAACAAATAGTAAGATTCAAGAATGGCATGACTGAATACTCGAGTCCGACTTTATGAAGCTCGACCTCGAGTAGGGGCACTGGCTTATCATGAAAGCTAAGTCCAAAATTATTAAAAACCAAAGACAACATTCTACAATGATATCAGAGCACGAAGAAAGAGCTCTTGAGACAAAGGATGGCTACGAGATTCGCCGCAAAAGACCTCATCTTGATAAGAAAAAATATCAGGCTACTGAGTTCGGGCGAATGAAAGCTGACAACAAAAAGGATAGGACCCTACAAGATTACTGAGATCTTAGGAAAAGGTTGTTCTTGCTGAGTTTGGCCGGTGTATAGCTCGTCCGTCGATGAATGTCTTTAAGTTTCTCGTCAGGATGAGTTATACGTCGGCAATAAGAGAACAAGGGGGTGGGTACCTGCAAAAGACACTCCGACGCTCAAGTCAGTAAGTGTTTAAGAGGTATATAATAATTCTATGAATATAGAATGTAAGACATGAAATGAAAGTTATCATGTGTTATGTTGTGTTTATAATAATTCTATGAATATAGAATGTATTTAGAATCTCTCTAGAATGTATCTAGAATGTTCCTTTTATAGGCATAGAATTGATGAATGATATTCATGTTATGACCGTTTGGTCATTAAGATTGAAATGATGGTCATTAAGTCGGTAATGAAGGTGTCGGTTACAAGCAAAGAATAAATGATAATTAACGCCGAGTTATAACTCATAATGCATAATAAAGACTGAGTTATAAGGTGACGGATCATAGCCCCCAAGCTTTGTCCGCCGATCATATGATCCAGGCTAAGCTTAGAAAATATAATGAGTTATAACTCGGTTAAAAGATAAGTGAATAATGATATGGTGAGCCCCCAAGCTTAGTCGGGTTATTATGTCGGCACTTATTCAAAAAATAATTGAGTGATAAGAGTCGTTCAATCAAGATAGTTGAGTGGGGGATACTTTTCCGCTTAAGAACAATTTTAGCATTTGATTGTATGTGAACTGAAAAGTTCAGAGATAGATATCCATTGACGGAATCGATTGTATGATCCGATGATATAATGATTAATTGTCTTGGGAATTTTTCTGACCCACAACAACTTATTGATAAATTTCTCGCTCAAAGCAATTATTAGTTATTGAATATTTACAATTTATAGTGAATGTCATACGACATGAATAAGATAAATTGAGAAAATGAATATGTCTAAAATCGCAACATATATTGAATAATATATATTGTAAAAGTAAAAAAGTTCAAAGTAGAAAAATATACCTTGAAAGTTGATAATTGTAGAGAAGAAGACGACATATATGAATGTCATACATGCCAAATGTGAATATCTAAATTTTATTTTGTAGGACATGCTTTAATTTGATAATAAAGCAATAAGATAGCAGTTATTAAATTATACATTTAGTATAATGTTTCTAGCAGTTACAGTATGACGAGGGATATTCCTTGTGTAATAATAGTAAATTGCCTGTTTAATTTTCTACATTAAACAAATAGTAATATAAAATTTAATAGCATAAAGTGAATAGTGTAACAGTTATATGCAATTGATATATAATTAATTTTTGATGGAATCTAATTTTAAGATTTGAACTCATCATTACTGTCATTTAATTGTATAAATGAAATCATTAAGCAATATAATATATAATAAAATAAAAATGCAATTGACATGGTAGTTATATGTCATTATTGTATAGGACATATATTAAGGTTTGAATATAACTAATAAATCAATAAATATTAGTTACACAAAATATAAATGCATATGTTGAATAAAATATATAATTTTACTTGTGTAAGTAAAGAACTTTGAAAAAGTTAGCAAATTTGATAGGTGAGTTTGTACTTGGATTGATTGAAAATTGGATTTTTTTTTTTTCGGATTGGTTGAAAGCCGAGTTTATTCTCGGATTGATTCCTTGATTGATTATGACATGTGAAATATTATGATACGTTAGATTAAAATTTGATAAAATGTATCAAATAAAATATTAAATAAGATTGTTGAGATTGGTTCAAAAATTTGAATGTAAATCAAGTTTTATGAACCTAAGGGGAGTGGGAATTATTTTACTCGTCCCCACAGACGGCGCCAATTGTTCTTGCTGAGTTTGGCCGGTGTATAGCTCGTCCGTCGATGAATGTCTTTAAGTTTCTCGTCAGGATGAGTTATACGTCGGCAATAAGAGAACAAGGGGGTGGGTACCTGCAAAAGACACTCCGACGCTCAAGTCAGTAAGTGTTTAAGAGGTATATAATAATTCTATGAATATAGAATGTATTTAGAATCTCTCTAGAATGTATCTAGAATGTTCCTTTTATAGGCATAGAATTGATGAATGATATTCATGTTATGACCGTTTGGTCATTAAGATTGAAATGATGGTCATTAAGTCGGTAATGAAGGTGTCGGTTACAAGCAAAGAATAAATGATAATTAACGCCGAGTTATAACTCATAATGCATAATAAAGACTGAGTTATAAGGTGACGGATCAAAGGTTATTATAAGGTGACCGACTTAAACGGCACCGAGTTACCAAGGTCGTGGCATGCTTGTAACATGAAAAGGTACTATAGTTAAAAGCGAACTCTACTCCCTGATGTACTCTTTTCCCAACTTCATGATTTTTTTCCAAAAGGAAAGGATTTTTTCTGAAGGGGAATTTTTAACGAGGCATCACAGTAGAGACTAAGGGATCATAGATAGTGAAAAACTCTTAGTAGCAGTAAAAGTACCTTCGCAAATAAATAAAGATCTTTTATCTCTTATAAATTCCTTCTCGTTTTTCTTTCTTTCTATGAAACGCGCCGACTTAAGCTCGACAAAGCGTGAAAATCCCATGAACCGACCTAGATGGTCGTCAGGATAAAACGACGAGGTACAAGTCGGTCTAAAGAGGTTATAAAAGTCGATCGTAATAAACTCGGAAATTATCTGACTTACAAGTCGGAAAAACCGAGAAACAAGGAAACGCATCGCAAAAATAACCTAAATCATAAGAGCTCAATAAATCAAAAATTGAGTATAAGGAATACCAAAAAGAGATCAGGAAATCTATTGAAAGAACTAAGGCAAAAGGCTATCCCGAGTTGTTAAGGAAAACTTAACTTAAAGAAAGGGACAGTCAGCCAAGAAAAAGGTTTTTCAAAACAAAGATCAAAAAGGTTTTTTCTAAGATTACTGAAATCTTATAAAAGGGCTACTACAAAGTGTCTAACTTCAAGGGTGAAAAACTGCCAAGGTCGCGACACACCTCCAATATAAGGAGATACCACAATTTCTTATGGAAATTGATTTTCTACAATTAACACACACCAATTGAAGCTCGATAAACCGCAAAAATCACAGGCCGATCATATAGAAATTGCCTGGATGAAGCGACGAGGAACCAATTGGTGGAAAGAAGTTACATATGCGAATTGGAAAGAAAACACCTCAAAACAGCTCGAGCCAAACGGGTTGAAAAAGTTGTGTTTAGAACAAGTCGCAAAAGTAACTTAACTAAATATGCCCCTCAAGGCGTAAATACGAACTAACAACTCGATCCACACGGATAACAAATGGATCGTACAAAATCTCAAGCCCACGATCTCATCTCTACAAGTTCTAAAAATAAACGACCTAGTCGTATAAAATGGAACAATTTCACAAAAACAAGTTGTTTCAAGAAAACTCGTTCTAGTATTCACAACAACATAAGGATAACTTGGATTAAACGAGTTATGCCATCAACCATATTTTCAACGAAATTGTGTTAAGCACAAGTCGTGTCTATCTAAAAGTAAAGCTTTAAAAGTGATTTGTATCAAAACAAATCATTAAAGCAAAACATTAAAAAGTGATTTGTATCAAAATGAATCACTTCAACCAAACGACTCGTATAGAAACGAGTTAAAAAGGAAGGATTGTAAATGTTTTTGAACAAAATCGAAACGTAAAAACTATCCTCCAAAACAACTTGGATAAAACAAGTTGTATCATACACAAGGACGACAACCTTGTAAAAACTAGAAAGGGGAGGGAATAAACATATAATCCCTTCACCTAAGGCGCCAATTTATGCTCGACAAAGCGCAAAAATCACGAGCTGACCTTTTCAATGGTCGCTCGGATAAAGCGACGAGGTACAAATTGGTGTCCAATGGTTATAATACGGCTTGATGATTTAAAACAACTCAAGCCCATAAGTTGAACAAAATCGAGTAAAAAATAACCATATGATCTAAGTAATTTGTATTAAAACAAATTGCGTAAAACAACTTGATATATAACGAGTTGTGCTTTAAAAAAGTGACTTGTATAAAAAAACAAGTCATCTAGAAAACTCAGAATGAATGAATTCAACAAAAAAAGGCTTCATTCGAAAATCTTTTCTGCTTGATTGCTCGAGTCCGACTTCATAAAGCTCGACCTCGAGCAGGGGCATAATGGATAAAGCAACAAAGTCCGATGGTTATAAAGATGATCTGATACTTTAAAAGGACTCAAAATAAACAATTTGTACTTGAAACAAATTGTGAAGTCCTAAAAAACAGCTCGAATTTAAATGAGTTGTATGAAATTAGATCAAGAAATAGCCATGTTTTAATTAAACGATTTAAAATGAAACAAATCGTAAGACCTTAAAACTACTCACGTCGAACGAGCTAGATGAAGTTATACTAAAAAATAATTACGAGTTTTGAAATAAACGATTTGTATCAAAACAAGTCGTAAGAAATCAGAATAAGTTTCGGAAAGGTGATTTGTATTAAAACAAGTCATGTATCCTCAAAACAACTCGAATTGAACGAGTTGTATGAAACTAGGACAAGAAATATTCTTTGGTTAAGCAAGATGTGCTAAAACCAATCATGCAGAGCCTACAAGCCCGAGTTCAAATACTCGAATCCAACTCTTAAGAAAAAGAGATTGAACTCGAGTAGGGGCACTGTTCATACACTGGCCCAACACTAAGGCCCAGGTCCAAATACACCAAAAGGCCCAATCCAAAGATTGGCCTTCGTTATTCACCGACCTCTTTAGAAGAGGTCAGACTCAACACAGACTTCTTTCCAAAGAAGTCGGGCTTAAGAGATAGCTGGCAGATAACACTTATTCAAATAAGTAACTGCCCCTAAAATCTCTCAACCCACTTCTAGAAGCCATATCTCAACAATTCCTAGATAAAAAGGACGGTTATCCACCTAAAAAGGTGGCACTACTCTAACGGTGGTTATTGGTTCACCACTATAAATACACTGACACCCCTCAGGTATCTTTAAGTTCCAATACATTCTAAACCTGTTTAACCCCACTCTGACTTAGGCATCGGAGTGTCTTTGCAGGTACCACTCCCATCTCTTGGAACACACAACTCGGAGGCGGCTCCCAGACGTAAACCAAGTCGGAGACCACACTCCTCCAGCGCTTGGGCCTCACAAACAAGCCCAACCACCGTCCGGTTCTAGGTAAGCCCCGGAACAACAGTAATACAAGATAAATGTCGATAATTTGGAGAAAAGGTACAAGTTCCAGATTAGGGTTGGCAATGGGTAGGGTAGGATAGGGTTATCCGCGAGTGTTAAATTCTAATTATTAAAAAATATCTTTTAAAAAATATGTTTTAAACGTCTTTATTTAATTATCGCCCATTTTTTTTGTTGTCAATGTTGTTTTTTCTTCTTTCTCCGTTATCGTCTTTCCTTACCATCTCCACCTTCTGTATCTCCGTTTCTCAATTGTTATTGTCTTCCTCCATCTATTGCGATGTTGAATTTAAGGAGCAAACTTATAAAGAAAAAAATAAACTACAAGTAGAGAGAATGAAATCGCAGCAATATTTTATAATGACTTTTGCTATGTCATGGACATTTTTTTTAGTTATGAGTGAGACTCAAACTCACAAACTTTAAGCGAGTATAAAAAAATTATGTCATTTGAGTTATAGAAGTCACTTATATAAAGATGCTTAAAACGTCTTTTGTTAAAGATGATTTTAAATAATTAAAATTTAATACATATAATTGATTAAACTATGTTATTTTTATCAAAATTATATCAGATAAATTAATTTGGCCAAAAAATCAATAAATTATACCTTAAACCGGTCTAAATTAATATTTTTTTATAAAAAAAATTACAATTGTATTTATCATTTTTATAAAATTTTAAAAATAAAAAATATTAAAAATAAAATCAACAATAAAAATACAAAA
>NC_029785.2:3655901-3657486 GCF_000816755.2 Arachis ipaensis
AATCAATTTTATGTATTAAATTTTAGTTAATAATAAATATTTTTGAAAAAAGACGTTTTAACCATTTTTATTGAAGTATCTTACTTGAGTTATACCTTGTCGGCTATGTCATGGGCTTTTGCCTGTTGTTTTTTTTGTAATAATATATTTGTACAATGTAGAATTAGGAATAATAGTATAGAGAATTTGAATGGTCTAATTTTTTTGAAATTATTATAAAATTATTCATAGGATCTTATTTGAATGGACTTTGCCTGTTGCTTTCTCCGAGATTTTTTTGTGTGTATTGAACTATTGATCTGCTTTAAGCTAACAGAATTTTTAGTGTGTATTTTTTTGTTTGAATTATATGGAATTTATATTTAATGTAGAATTGCAGAATTTATTGTTTAATTTTAGGATTACTTGATTTTGGTGTAAAATTGCACAGTTTTAGTGTAAAATTACATAAACAACTAAAATCAAAATTGTGGATTTTACTGAATTACATAATTGCAATTTTTCTCAATCAAAGGAATAATGTTTACAAGAAAAAAAAAATAATGTATAAATATATTGTATTTTGATTATGCTCTTTACATATTAAATAAATTAATGCTTCTTGGTTGATAATTTTGATAAAAAATAAATAATAATAATAAGTGGTCCATGTTAATACTCACGTATCTAGTTGGCCCTAATATTGTAGGAAAGTACGGTATAGGACCGTATTTAGGCCCCATATTTTGGTGAGTGGAGCCTCCATTTGTGGTAGAGGTAAAAGGAAAAATAATAATAATTTGCATGACTGTTCCTTTTGGAGATGGTAAAACAAAACAACAATAATAATTGCAGTACCTTGGAATCATTGTTACAATTATTGGTTCTTTTTAGCTATTTTATTAACGTGCTTTAATAATTAATGTTGTATGCTTATATTTACTAACCATGGTTAGTCCTACGTACAACTGTCTAAAAACCTCTAACTAAACTCTTAAAATAGCTAACTAATTTAACTTGCCAACTAGATAACTAGTGGCTGTAAAACCTGATAATAATAATACAATAAACCTTCTGTAAATTTCTCATTACACAACAATAAAGCATTTTCTACTATCTTAAACTTATCGATCAGAATCACTAACAAACTTGCAATATTATATTTAAAAATACTTAAAACTCACATTATATTGCACAGTGAACACCAAATAATTGGATTCTCACCTTAGAAAAAAAAAAATCTAGGGCCAACAACTTTTCTAAATTTTGACCAGTATGTAACCAGCAAAAAAAAGTGAGTCATTGGATGAAATCTCACACCATTAAAATTATTATTGATAGCTATTTGATGGTTACAAATCACAAAAGTTACTATCCCCTAACACTCCTCCCTTACAAATATAACAATTTTTTTTATTTTGATATTGCAGAGCAATGTATAAAATACATATATATTAGACAGAACGATGTTTAATAAAAAGTTGAAAATTAATAATATATTTTCCAACAAATTGATAATACATCTTAATAAATTATTTGTACAAGTACAATCTATTAGAGTGTATTATCAATTTGTCGAAAGATATATTATAATATGCCTCTTTTT
>NC_029785.2:3657612-3659059 GCF_000816755.2 Arachis ipaensis
TCCTTTTTTTTTTTTTTATGTTCTATCCTAGCTCCTAAGAGTCCCACGTGGCACTTGATTCATGACAACCCAAAAAAGTGGGTCCATTTTTTTAGAAGAAAAAGAAGATATTGTGAATCTATCAACTATTGTCGGGTCCTAAAATTCGAAGACGCGTGTCCTAATAAAGAAGTAAAGTTTCACTCTCCCATAAAGAAACAAATCACTAGTGAAGCATTGCCATTGGCTTTTTCTTGTGCAAAACTGATTAACATTTTTCAATTAATTTTAATTTGTGAAAACTACCTTATGACATGACACTCATTTGATTTCCGTCTAACAATACTCTTTACTGTTTTTTATGCCCATTAGGGTGCACATGACCCGGCCCTGGTCCGAAGGTTCAGTCCGATCTTGAATATTTTAGAAATTAATTTGGTGTGATTTTATTGGGTTAAGAGTCGAGTAAGGGTCTTAAAAATAGACCCGGTCATTATTTTGGGTCGGGTTCGGGCCATAGCTCGGGTCACCCGAAGTCGGCCCGGTGACCCAGTCATCATACACAATTAATATTTTGTGTTATTAGTGATGTATCAGGAGTATTCTTATGTGGAATTTTAGTATTGTAAACCTTAATATTTTGTGTTATTAGTCATTATAAGACTATAAGTTAATATTTTATGTTTAGAATGCATAATATTGTGTTATTTGCATTGATTTAAATATTTGGTATTATTAGACAATATTAGTATTAATTGTAGTTATGCTTTAGTATTGATTGTGGTTATGCTTTAATTTTGAAGAATGGTTGGTTCTTGTTATATTTTTCTAAGTGAATTTTACCATGTTAAATAATGGTTGGAGTCTTGAAAATTTGGATACTTTTACATGCTAGCTTACAAGAAGATATCAACGTAATGTAATGTTAACGGCCCGGTTTTCACCCGGTATAATTGTGGCCCGAAAGTGTATTGGTTTCATTAGGTCTAGGGTCGGATTCGAGTCTAATAAATAGACCCGGTGTATATTTCGAACCGAATTTAGGTCACATCAAACCCGACTTCACACGACCCATATGCACCTCTAATGCCCACAAGTAAAAAAAATCAGATTCTTTTTTTTCTTTTTATGGTTCATGGTAATGTAAGTGTAAAATAACACAAAGTTTCTTATAATAAGTGAAGGAAACCCTATAAAAACACAAGTTTTCCTTTTCCTTCAAAACTTTACAAAAAAAAGCATAAAACATGGAGGATAGGTAATTTTATTAAATCTTAACAGAAGTGAATATAAGTGCTGAATGAGCCATGTAAAAGAAACATGCCTATACTTGCACGGAAAATCATATACATATACTTTGAATCCAAAACGAATTCTATATACACACTTAACTTGTACGAAAAATAAACGTACATACATAAAAATAATTACTAAATCAGTCATTAATTATATATATACACATATTTTA
>NC_029785.2:3659119-3661022 GCF_000816755.2 Arachis ipaensis
ATCTCTATTATTTAATATTGTTTTGGAATATAATTAGTTAAACGAAAAAAAAATGTTTGGAATTGAAATTATTAGGAGTGAGCACGAGTAGCGGGTACCCGATTACCCGTTTGAATCCGAACCAAACCAATTAAATTGGTTTTGAAATTAACAGGTAATTGGGTCTAACCTGAACCAAATCATTGTCTTTTGTTAGTAATTGGTTCGAGTATCGGTTTTAGAGGTATGAAACCTGAACCAACCCGCGAACCAGATCATATATTAATTAAATAAAAAAATAAAAATATATATATGACTTTTTCATGAGACAATGATTATTTATTATTAATATGTTTGGATTTTAATGAGTTTAGTTTTTAATGTATTTGGTGTTTAACATGTTTGAATTATTTCTATTGATGTTACATGTTTATTGTAGTTGTTGAATTTTTAAGATAAGAATTTGATTTTTTTTATGAATTTTAAAATCATCGGGTACCCAATTATCTGAACCGAACCAATCCGTTCCTAATCGGTTTGGTTTGATTCGAGTACATGTACAAAAAAATACAAATTCAAACCAAACCAAACCAACTACATTTTGATCGGTTCAATTTTAATTTTATCATAAATCCGAACCAAACCGACCCGTACTCACCCCCTAAAAATTATATTTCTTAATTTTCCATACATTTTTTTTATAATTAAAAAGAAATATTATTATCCTACAAGTGAAGTAGTGAACAATGAGGAAGAACCGAAGATTCTCTCTTCCTCACGTTTGGTTTATTCTGGCAGTTAAAAATCCAAGAAATCTTAGATATTTTTTTCTCTTTATTATTATTTTGCTCTTCACTTTGTTCTTTATAAATAGGTTGAACCGTTACCTGGCTTCACCACCACACACATCAAAATCCTTTTAACAACATAACTAACTCATCACACAACAAAAACATGTCGAAGGTGGTTTGTGTCACCGGAGCCAGCGGCGCCATCGGATCATGGCTGGTTAAGCTCCTCCTCCAACGTGGCTACAGCGTCCACGCCTGTGTCCAAGATCTCAGTTACCCTCTCTCATAACTTCATTTTCTTTTATTCCGATCCTCACAATTCATCACTCTCATTAACTACTATCACTAATTACACTCTCACTATTATAACACACACATTATCTAATATTCACTATGTTACCAAAAATATAAAATATATATTAAAAATAAATTAAATTATACACGTATTTATAATAAAGTACATAAATATTTAAAAACAATATTAGACTATTAATATTAGTCTCTTAGAATTCTCTTGTTATAACTAAAGGCATAATTATTTAAATTTGATATTTCATAATTTCAGAGGATGAGAAGGAGACGAAGCATTTGGAAGGCATGGAAGGAGCGAAGGGTAATCTGGAGTTCTTCGAGATGGATCTTCTAGACAAGGAGTCGATTGCCAAGGCCATAAAGGGATGTGCCGGTGTTTTCCACCTAGCATGTCCCAACATCATAGGACAAGTCAAAGACCCGGAGGTAGGAACGGAGTTTAACTAAATTGGTCTAACATCAACAAAAATCAGTTATGAATAGCATTATTTTAAGTTTTATTATTTAACTTAATTAGATTTAGTTTATAAAAAAAGTTGGATGTGTAGTATTAATGATAGGAATTAATCTTGAATTTGTGATATTATATGGTTATTGATGAATGAATGAATGAATGAGAGTGTAGAAGGAGATATTGGAACCAGCAATTCAAGGGACAGTGAATGTGCTGAAAGCAGCAAAGGAAGCAGGAGTGGAGAGAGTGGTGGCAACATCATCAATCTCTGCCATAATTCCAAGTCCTAATTGGCCAGCTGATAAGATTAAGAATGAAGATTGTTGGACTGATCTTGATTATTGCAAGCAGAAGGGGGTCAGTATTT
>NC_029785.2:3661168-3668264 GCF_000816755.2 Arachis ipaensis
GTTTATTTTAGCGTATCATTTATTTTCTAAATTCTAAAAATTAGGATAAATAATTTTATTTTTTATATATAGGAACTTCCCTTAATATGTGATCCGCACTGATTTAAAGATAAATGAAAGAGACAAGCCAGGCCAATTATAGTGAGACACTGAAACGCACGTTTTGGATGAATAGAAAAGGAGAGACAAGAAAATACAATAATTTATAGACTTAAAAAAAGTTCTAATTTATATATGATAATGATGTAACCCATTACCCTCTTTCCTGATTGGGTCCCAAACTAGTTCAATAATGCTAAAGCTTAGAATGATTGTCCAAAGTTAATTGATGAGTCACTATTCAGTTTTTTTTTTTAATATGAAATTGAAATCTATTTCTTAGCCATTAAATTGGAAGCTTATTCATCATATTAAGTTTTACATGTTTGTTTTTTGGCGAATGGAGTAGTGTTTGCACTCTTCACTGATTGGCCTTTGTGGGTCATTTTATTTTTGGTCGGTTCTCTATGATGTCTTGATGGGACAAGACAAGTTAAGTAATTAAAGGCACTTGAGATTTTGGTTTAATGGCAATTTTAGTATCTCTAATGAAAATTTATGTGTTTTATGGGTGCAGTTATACTATCCTATTGCAAAGACATTGGCTGAGAAAGCAGGGTGGGATTTTGCAAAGGAGACAGGTTTTGATGTGGTTATGATCAATCCTGGCACTGCTTTGGGCCCTCTCATTCCACCAAGAATCAATTCTAGCATGGCTGTTCTTGTTAGTGTCCTTAAAGGTAATCTATTCTTTCCAAATAAATTTTTACTGCGACTATTTGGAATAAGTTATTTTCGTATGAAGATAATAGATACGAATTATTATATAATTTGATATGTTTGATTAAATTATCTTTTTAATTATTGTCTTCATGTGAAAATAATTTCATTTGAATAGTTACCGTATTTATTAAACATAATTATTATTGTAATTTTGGGATGACATATACGATTCATCCGAAATATAATCATTTATGTATTTTTACTTAATAATTTAAGTATGATTTTTATTACTCTTAAAAAAATTTTTAAAAAGAAAAATGATATTATACTATTATGACAAACAATATATATGAATGATTATATTTGTAGATACCAAATAATACCATTGGAATTCTTCATAATCATATTTGTTTATCCTTTCCCCTGCAGTTAAGGAACTCATTTTGATGACATTCTAAGTATATATCATAGTCATGCAAAGTTACTAGTAAAATTTTGGAGCTTGTGAACCATTACATTACAGGTGACAAAGAAACGTACGAGGATTTCTTCATGGGAATGGCACACTTTAAGGACATAGCAATGGCACATATTTTGGCTTTTGAGAACAAGAAAGCATCTGGAAGGCACTTGTGTGTAGAAGCTATTCGTCACTATGGTGATTTTGTTGCCAAGGTTGCTGAGCTTTACCCTGAATACAATGTGGCTAAGTGAGTTACTTTCCATTCTTTTTTCAATTACCGAATTTCAGTTCAACAACAGAGTCAGATGAGAATTAATGATTAGTTGAATGGTTATTTCATTTATCGGCTTAAACAAGTATCAAGGGTTTCAAAATCAAAACCCTTAAATCGAGTCTTGACCTGTCGGGTTAGAATAGGTGATACTTGGAAAAATAGAGTATTATGAGTTTTTTATTTTTATTTTTTAACTTTTAATTAGTAGTTATTTATTTTAATTTGCTTGTGTTTTTTTTAGGTTGCCAAAGGATACCCAACCAGGACTGTTGAGAGCAAAAGATGCATCAAAGAAGCTCATTGATTTAGGGTTAGAGTTCACTCCTATTGATCAAATTATCACTGATGCTGTGGAGAGTTTGAAGAGCCTTGGCTATGTCTAGATAATTTTTATTATATAATGATTCTATTGAAGAAGCCTTTGGGGACTGACTGCATATATCACTGTCACAAAGTGGTGATGATGGTGTTAATTATTATTAGTATTTCTTCCATCATTACTTCTATGACTCATTGTTCATCGTCGCATTTCATGTGGTTTTTGTTTTATATTACTTTAATTCTCAGTTACTGTTTGTGTATGTGTCTGTGTCTGTTTGTGCTTATGGTGTAAAATAAAAGGTGAACTTATTGCAGTTCAGTCACATAGTGACTATTAGTATTAATTTGACTAAGTGTTCTAATTTTATATATATCGCTATCTATGAACTTTTGGCTCGTTGTTATCAAAGATTGATGATTCGAAGAAATCACTTAAATGTAATAGCATAAATTTAATAAAATATATTGTCAGCATAAAATTATGTTAAGATTTATGTCATTATCTAACAAATACTGTCTACCAAATTTGTAGGAAATAGGAATTACATTAATATGGGGCAGGATGGAAAATACTCATGATAGTCCTTAACTCCTTACTTAACATTGGTGGGAATAAATTTTGTTACCAAATTTATACAACTCAGAATCTGACAAATGAGATTACTCTAAGCTTTCTACTCCAACATCCATATGCTTAAACTTGAACACTCCCCAGTTAGAAGAAAGCAACTAGAGAATGTAGTTAGCAGCTTGCTAAATTAAGAATCCTTAAAATGAATTATTACTACAATTGTTTCTTTGATGCAAATTTACAAGAAGCTTGTTGCAAACCAAGTAAAAATATTATGAGCTAAGGTGCCAATGATGGCCTATTTCTGCATGAATGTAAGAAGGATTCTCATGACCCATTCATTCAACCAAGAGAAATAATGACAATCCTATATAAAGCTCAGAAAAATGCATGATGTAACAATCAATTAACAAGGATCAGATTAGATCACTATACCAGTGTGTTCATGAATGACTTCAAATTCTTCGCATCTTCATCGGTTGTCAGGAACTTGGGAGGTTTAAAGAGTTTCCATAGACCAGGTGGATGCTTACTTTTAACTTTGGTAATTCCAGAAAACCGCCCATAAATCTTTTCACACTCTGGATAGGGCTTGACATAAAGATTGTAAAATCTAAGCCTGGTTGGCTTTACCATGTCCTTTAGTCCAACCTCGAAACCAAGCGCGCCTTTCGCTTTCAAGTACTCCATCACATTGTACCTAGGAACAATCTGCTTCTCAAAGTTCACACTCAAGTACTCAGGAACATGAAGCAAACAATCAACACTATAATTCATCCTCTGCACCAAGAACCCAATCTTTTTCTCAATGGACTCTACATCATAGGTTATCAACCTTGGCTCTTTCCATAACAACTTCAAAGCATCACTTCGAATCAAACCGTGATCGCACAAGCAATCCACTTTTAACTTCACTTCAAAACAAGCCCTCAGCAAACCATCCTGAAAAATCCTCTCCCTTGGCACCCTAACTACCTCGGTCCTAATTTCATTCCTAGGAAATCTTAACTCCTCCAATTCACGAATCAGGGGCTTCAACCTCTGCTCAACCCCAATTCCCAACACCCTTGGGTTCAACCGCACAACTCGATCAACCACCTCATCCCTCGGAATCCCAAATTCCACCAGAAACTCAATCACAGAAGCAAGTTGCCTCCTGCTCACTGCAATCACACTCGGAAAACCCTCCAAAACCTTCCACACAACGTCATCAGAAAATCCCAATCCCTTCAATTCCTCGACTTTCTTGGAAGCCTCAACCGGGTCCAGTTGGAATCTTCTAGAACACTCCAAGAAGTTCACAATCATGGATGAGGAAGGGTTCATGGCCTTGAGCTTCGACAATCCCTGCTCCCAGTTTTGAAGGAACTTGGGTTCCAACACGGCAGGGCAATTGCGAATGAGGGAGACAACAGCATTTTGGGGAATTCGGAAGGAGAAGAGAGTGGCAAGTGATTTCTCGAGTTCAGGTATGTTGGAATCTAAGAGAAAGGAGTTGTTGGAGATGAAGTGGGGAATTTGGGAAGGGGGGAAACCATACCTTTGGAAGAGACTGGCGAGGGAAATCTGTTTCCGGTAACAAGAAGCAGTGGAGAAACAGACGGAGTGGTTTCGGAGGATACAATTGCCAATGCTTCTTGTTGCTGCCATTGTGAATGCCTCTCGTGCATTGTTCCCCCCTCCTCAATGTTGGGCAATCGGTCTTCTCTGATGTAATAAACAAACCTGCAAATTGACACGACAAAAAATGAGTATCAAAATTATACATGAAAATTACATTGTTTAGGATATTTTTATACATCAAAATTATTCATTTTGCAAAATGATGATAAATTGAGATGCTGTGGAATAAAAACAAATATGAAAAAATTTCACTAAATGGAATTAAACAATAAACAAAGATCCAATTGTAGCAGCTAAAACACTAAGCTCACCATATCAGCTAGGAACTGAAAAAACAAAATCCAAGCAACTATAAAGATTAAACATAAGTCAGCTATAACAAAGTTATCAACAATATGTTTAATTTGTTTACTCATTTTTTCTCACTTGAGATTAACTTACTTGACTTTTATCAACAATTTAATCAGCAATTTGATCAACAATCAGCAACAACAAAACATCGATAGCAGGATTTCAAAGTTCATAACTAACATCAATATGGTATTTTGTAGATTCAGGGCCAAGAATATCTTCACTATTTTGTTAAAAGAAGTTAAACAGAAACTCGGCAAAAAAGGTTAAAATTGTTAAGAGAAGGTTAAAGAGCAACAAAAAAGGTTAAAATTGTTAAGAGAAGGTTAAAGAGCAACTCAGCAATAGCAAACTTATTATTAATTAGGATAAACTCAAATTCATGAATCATGAATCAAATTCAATGCAGAAATTGAGAGAACAGTATGTAATAACCAAGGTTGCGAGAACCAAACTGGTCAATAAACCGCTAGAGTAACTGGTTCAATGGTTTAATAGTTCAACTGAGGTTCAACTGGAATTCAACCGGAATTCAACCGGTTTAATTAAATATAAAATAAAATTATTAAAAATTTAATATATAATTTCAAATATTTAAATTCAATGATTTCTAAGCTAATAAACTTCAACATTTCACAATAAAATGTTCATAATCTATCATTAAAAGTTCACAAACAACTTCAAACATCAAAGTTTATAACTAAAGAAAATTAAAACACATATAAATGATAAACACACAATGTTCTACCACCAAAAGAAACATTAATAAATAAGTTTTCAACTAAACAAAGACACTACTCATAACAAATCACAAAATTTAACAAAACAGCAACATTATTTCAAAAAATCAGCAACAGGCACTATAACAGAAAATCAGCAACAACATTGTTTCAGAAAATCAGCAACTCAGACTAACAAAATTATTTCAGAAAATTTAACAAAACACCATCAACCATCATCCATCAAAATTTAACAAAATAAGCAAAAATGAACAAAAACAGAAAAATCAGCAACTCAGAATCAGATTTCAGCAACTTAGAATCAGTAAAATTAACAAAATAAGCACACATAAATTGAAGCAGCTTTTCTTACTGGCGGCGAGGGAGGAAGGGAGTATGCTTGGACAGAGAGAGAAGGGGCTCGAAGACAGAGGCTTGACGACGAGGACAAAAACAGAGACACCAACAGCTCCGAGCAGACCTTCGAGAGGCAACGATGGCAACCGCTGGCGGTGATAGTGGTGGGGGCTGGCACACGTTCTGTTTGAAGGTAGCTGCAGCTCTGCTCAGCAGCTCTGATGGGTTTAGGGGGTGTTGTGTTTTCTGCAAGGTTTTGAAAACCGGACTGGTTATCGAATCGTTTTTGTTACTGGTTCACTGGTTTATTGATTCAACTGGTTCAACCGAAATAACCGTTTTACAATAAAATAATAAATAAAATATAAATAAATACACAAAAACATAATTATAATCTAATATAAACATTAAAATGTCATTCAAATTCAAAGCATTATAACAACCAAAGTCTTGTGATGTTAACAAAATACAAACTCAAAAGCTAAAAGATGCACAAATGAGTGTTTCTTGATTGACCCTATCATCCATAATTGAAAGAAAAATTCATTGAATTAACTTAATTCAATTTATGCTTTTCTTTATTGAATTAACTTCAAAACTGACCAATTTATGTTAGCACGACAATTAACAACTTTAAAAAAATTGACAAGATTTAACAAAGATTAACAAAGATTTTAACAAAAATTAACAAAATTTCCCAATTTTAACAAACTCAGCACAATGATTATGATTATCGACAGAAAAAAGCACTGAATGTCTGAACGACCACAAAATTGATCATCAAGAAAATTTAACAACAAAGGAAAAGAAAAAAAAAACAAGATTGAGCAATGAATCAGTAACAGAGTTATCAAATTATCATCAAGCATTAAGACAGTAACAGAGTTATCAAATTTAATATCATCAGGGAGCAAACTCAGCAAAGCCAATCAACCAAGAACAAACACTGAGAACTGAGCATTCGAGGCATTACCTTCGGCGAGGGCAGTGAGCAGAGGCTTGAGGGAGAGCGACGGACGACGAGACAAACACTGGCGAGCTGGCGACGGACGACGGCAAGCTGTAGACGCACACGACGGACGGATGACGGGCAAGAGAATTACCGAACGACCACGGTGAGACAGGAGAGCAGCGCGACGGGCGGCTAGGGTGAGACGAACGGCGGCGCGATGAGGCTAGGGTTATCAAGGAAGGGTTGTGCGATGGAAGACTTTTGGAACTTGGTAGAGCTGCGTGAGGGAGAGGGCAGAGACGCGGGTGGCGACGCAGGAGTTAAACGGAGTAGGAGGAGATGTGGGTAACGGAGCAACAATACCGACGGCGGGGACTCTGGCATAGTTGGAAGATAGATAAGGGGAAGAATGGAGAGAAGAGGATGAGTCGGGGAGTTCGGCTGGGTTGAAAGGGGCGTTCGACCCGACCCTGTTTGAAAAACCGGCATGGACCCGAATCATATTTTGTAGAATTCGGATTTTTTTTTTTTGGTTTAGACTTGTTGAAAAAGGATAAAAATAAGAGAGAGATGGGTTATATAACTTTAACAAAATTATTATTATTATTATTACATTAATTTCGTTAAGTGTTAGTATGACACACAAACATTTATAATCTTGCTCTTTTAGATCTAATAGGTCTTATTCATGAATGAAAACTAC